>NC_143403.1:67038083-67341114 GCF_052110815.1 Crocodylus siamensis
GGAAAGCATTAATGCAGCATTAGCCAAAGGGTCCCAGTTGTATCATTATAAATAGTTACATATTTAGCTTCTTTTTTTTTTTATTTCCAGAGCACCAAGGTTTAAAAGTTATTTAGAACGCCTTTCGTTTTGTTTCCCTTTCTCTAATGGTGTTCAGTCCACCTAAAGAAAACTGTAGCTTCCAAAATATTCTACTTCTTTCTTTATTCAAAAAAGACCCAACGCTGCAGTCCCAATTATCCAATTTTCCTTTAAATAAAATAGAAATATATGACTGGGGAAAAACTGAGGACCTACGTTTTGTGGTTATAAAAGATGCTAGGATGCAACAAATCCATATGCTATGGAAAGCATCCACGCTTTTGGATCACACAGGCATGCAATATGCAGGTCTTATGCCCATTTGGTACCACAAACAAGGGACTCTACCACTGAGATAAAGATATGCTATTCTAGAGACTAATGTAGTTGGTAGGTGTCTGTGAGCCGGCTGCTAGAGAGAAACATTACACACCTGTACGTGCAAGTTCTTTGTGCACGTATACCTTCATGTACTTTATGAATCTACCAGTAATGTCACATGGTCAGCTCCTGGGCAGGTTCCCATAACCCCTCAACCAGGCGCTCTTCTGCAGGGAGTTGAGCTTTCATGCCCATGAAGTGATGCTGTCTAGGGATTATTCCACACAGTCTGGGAAAATGAATATCTGTCAGATGGTCTCAGGTCTTCTTCTTTCATATGACGGACTGAAAGCAAAAATTGTAAGTCCAGTTTAAGGTTAATTAACCAGTCTGATAATCTTCAGGAAAGGGACTATGTCTCTGCAATGTCACCGTCAGATTTGTACAGAGGACACAGGGTTATTATGTGGTCCATAGCTTGATCAAGATTGCCACCGTCACATTTTACAGAACTCCTAATACACCGCTGGTGCATTAAGTGACTGCAGTGGCCATGCCCGGTTCGGATCCGATTTAGAGCTGTCCATGTTTTTTGCAGAAGGTCAAAACCAGGAGGCTTTGTTGTTGGGTTAGAAATTAGATGCTTATCCCGAATGGTGGTTTCATTCCAAGCTTTCCTCCAAGCTGCTGCGCTGTCATGTCCTACAAGGGCTCGTATATGTGTCATCAAAGGTTTCCTGGAGACCAAGCGATGAATTGGGAGGTTCTTTAAATCTCTATGGGTGGGGAGGTCTGGGTTGTCATTCATGAGAATGACCTCTCTGTACGTGGCTTCATCTTGGCGAATGTCTGGAGGAGCAATATTAGCCAGCAGTGGTAACCATTGAATTGGTGAAGATTTCAGGGTTCTGGTGACGGCACGCATTGCAGAATTTAACTGGACATCCACGCATTTGGTATTTGGACATCCATGCCTTTAGGGTGGAGGATGACAGCCTGCTCAAGGCCCACCCTGCTACGTGGAAATCCAAAACAGGAAAACCCACAACAAATGTCATCACAATGATGACCGAATGCCCAATGGCCTCCTGGTTGATGGAGCAACAACCACAGAAAATCAAAAAAAGCCCTTTTAAGGATCTTTCATTCAGACGATTAGGCCCTGGGACATGGATCTTCCAACTAAATGTTGAGGGTCTCTTGAGGGTCAAATACAACTATCTGGGGAAGAGGCTGAAGACAAATTTGATCAATGCCCTAGCAAATCAGGAAACCCATGTCAAGAGCAAGGAACAAACCTGCTTCTATAAGATAGATGGCTATAAGCTTGCCACCAACACTTACAGCCCAAAATACAACCTGGCAATCTACGTGAAGAATGAGATATTGGGTCTTGGGTGTTAGCATTCAAGCCCATATCCTTGAAGTGACTATTACAAATTCTACTGAAGATTATGAGTCTCAAATTTCCAAAATCACTTATTGTCACTTCTGTTGTTCCTTTTCACCCCACTTCTCACTGCCTGCTGCACAATTAGGTACGTCTCTCTAGAGCTTGGAAACCTATTTGTTACAAATAATTACACTCCCATCTGGTGTCTCACTTGTTTTTGCTTCCTTGCATTATGGGAAGGACTTTGTGTTTTGTTTTGTTTTAGTTCGGTGCTAAAGTGTGGTTTGCTTATGATGCCAAAGTCAAAAGCAAGTAGGCACAAAATAGGCACTTTTTAATAAAAGTCCCTGGAGTGGAATCAGAAGCACAGTGGGACATCTTCATTCACCATTAGGGAGAGGCTGGTTTAGGACTGTAGTAGATGCAGGGGACTATAGCCAAATGTTTAATGCTAATCCACAAAAAAATAGTTATGCCAAATTATGCCTGCTGTAACACCATTGACTTCAGTGGGGAGCTCCAGCTGTCCTTACACAACAGTTTTATGTCTGCTTTGCTTCCCGTACGCTTGGGGGTTGAGGGCTTGCCAGGGTTTCTGAAAGAGGTCTGGGCAATATGCTGTGCTGATTAGGGGTAAGAGGCTTTTTGGGAGAGGATTTGGGTTACTGTACTGTAACTTCTCTGCTGCTTGGCTGAGGTGATCTATTTTCATTTAATTTTTTAATACTGGTTGAGTTATTTCATTGCTATACAAATATTTGTGCTTCTGGCAGTTCAGAGCTTTTGTATGCGTTTGATTTTGTGTATTGTTAAATCCATGGCCTTAAATGTGATGAGGTCTTCTAGTAGTGCTGGAGTGATATTGTAGCTGTGATGGCCCAGTAATTACAGGAGAGGTACGGGGTTTTGTGGGTAGTATCATTTATTGGCCCAACTGCATGGTTGGGGTAAAGTTAGACAAGTTTTCGAATACAAGGCGTTCTTCATCAGGTCCCTTGCAC
This sequence comes from Crocodylus siamensis, assembly GCF_052110815.1. Taxonomy (NCBI): domain Eukaryota; kingdom Metazoa; phylum Chordata; order Crocodylia; family Crocodylidae; genus Crocodylus; species Crocodylus siamensis. The sequence goes on from NC_143403.1 coordinate 67,040,880, forward strand.
GAGTCCTTTTGGAAATTCTGCCCATTTGTTTTGGTGTCTAAATAGGAACTGATATCTTTGGGCAAAAAGCCAACTTCTGGGGTGCGCTTTTGAAAATCATACCGGGAAGTGTCTGGCCATAGACTCATGACCTATAGCAAAGACAATGGAGAGAGGTAGTCGTGTTAGGTAGACTCTAAGATGCCACCGTGTTCTGCCTTCTGCCAGAGGTTAGACGGTTTCAAAAAGTCATAAGCTTGCATAGGTAACAACCCATTTTATCGGATGCTATAATAATAGAGAGTGTGAAGGACTTGGGCTGGAGAAGGAAGGACTTGACACATGTTCCTGACCCCAACAGAGTATTTGTTTCAGGCAGAAAGTCTAGTTTACAGAAATACTAGAAAAAACTGCATGTGAATGCTTGAAAGGATGCCAGGAATAGTAACCTGAGATTTATCAATGTGTCTGAGCAAATGGAGACAGATGTTGATGAGGCTTTGGGGGTTTGGTTTTTTTTTTTTTATGTAGAATGCAGAATTTTATGCTTGATGACGGAGTGTTTTTTAAAGAGAAATCTAAGACTATGCTTTTTACCTTGCCAAGCCATAAGAAGTGAACTACTTTCTTGGGAAGGCTAGATATGCAAGAGTATAAAGGGTTCATAAAGGCTAACAAAACCAATTATGTAGAATGGATCTTTTGGTTTCAGAATTCAATGCAAACTAAAAGCACATTGAACAGCTTTTTCTTTTTTTGCTCCTTCCTACAGAGCTAGTTGAATTTGCAGATTATTACATTTCCTATGTGGGTTTTTTTTTTATTTTCAGTTCAAGGCCATATTTTGTTTGTTTCCAAAATTAAGACCATCGGCAGTGATGCCTAAGAACAAAATTGTTAAAATGTTGCTCTTGTTAAAATATTCCTCTTGCTGCCAGCCTGGGAGAGCTTTCATAGCTATTTCTGTAATCCATTTTTAGATTTTCTGGCATTTTCAGGTATTTTAGCACTTGAATAGCTGCTTGAATGCTCTAGTAAGATGTTATAGAGTCTGGGTTGGGTGCCATTAGGGAGGTGCCAGTAGAGGGGGATCTTTATGTTCCCCCTACAAATATAAGCCAGAGTTAGTTTTAATTTCCAATTCATTTTTAGTTAGTCAATGGTTTTAATGCCACTTGGAAAGATAAGCTTACTGCTTCCCTGCTGGAAGAATAGATGATTCAGAGGACCTCTGTGATTCAAATGACAGGCACCCATCGCATTTACTGTCAGCTGTGCCTGTTCTCCTGCGATGCTCGATTCAGCCGCGGCGTGAAATGACACAAACTCTTGAATCAGTGCTTAAGCCATAGCAAGGGTAGTGTCTCTCACTGATCTCTTCACGCTACCCTAGGGTAAAACAAATATCTTCCCTGTAGACCAGTCAGTTATCTCTTGTGCAGATAAGATGAATTATGCAGATAAGATTAATTATTCCACTAATCCTACTAAGTGTTAGGTTAACAATTTCTGCACAAGATTACTTCCCAATTACTTAGCCTGTAACATTGTCAGCAGAACACCAACCTGCCTAGGGAACGGGAGGCAATCAACCATTACACAGTCATTTGAGTCTAGACACTACATACACACTCAACTCCCTCAAGATGAAAATGTAATGAATCAGATTTCTGAAAGGATAGCTCCCGCACAACTAACCTGTTTCTTTTTTTCAATGGCAGAAGGTGCCGGCTAGATGGATAAACTTGTTCCAAGCGTGAGTATTATTTAATACTCAACCAGTATTAAATAATTAAATGAAATAAACTTGGATGGATAAACTTGTTGCATTCCATCAGCAATTCCAGTCAGCTATAATGTCATGTCGTCTTTCCTACGAGGCCGGGCGAGTAAACAGAAATACAAGCTAAAAATAAGAGCAGGAAGGGTGGTTATTCTCCTTAACCCTCACCCCGCACCTGGAAATATTTTAGGGGAACTTTGTTGCCATACCATGACATTTATAGCACATCGCAACTTGAGGTGAGATGCTAATTACTTACCAAAGCTGTTCCGTGCGTCGTACAGAGGTACTTGGCAGTGTATTGTACTTCAGCACCTATAAAACATTGTCTCCATGAGCCAAGCATTTTAAGTGGTCTAAAAAGGTGTGGTTAATCATGAAGGGGATTATCATGAGGCCTAATGTAGCTGAGACAAAGGAAAGCAATTTGATGGCCAAGAGTTGTAATAGGATGTCTGCTAATGACGGGTGGGATACCCTTGAAAATGAAATTTGCACTTAGTCTTGAGAAACAGGGACATAATTCCAAATTGGCTGATCAAAGCAGTAGGATAAAGAGCATTTGAGCTGCATAAAAGCAATCATACAAGCTGCTGAAATGTCAACTTGCTGGTAATATCACTTGCTTGATCGCCGATATGAAAACTGTTTTTTAAAATGGCCCATTTCTTACTGGCAAACGTGTGAAAATAACTAGCATATATGAAAAGTCTTCACATATATTTCTTAGGTAGCTGTACTTTGAAGGTCCTGATGCATCAGAAATCTCTGGTATCCTAATAGGAGCCCATCAATCTTCAGAGCGTAAATGTGGTCAGTTTTGCAGGCATGGTATCGGTCAGGGCAAATAGGGCTGCTCGACTGGGACGCCACGTGTTGGAAAGATGGGAAACCAGAGTGCTTGTCTACTCACTTGATTGTAGATTAATTGTCTGTCTGTCTAAATACCTGTGCACCCAAGAAGGTATGTACAGTGAAAGTCAATAGATAACCCAATGTAATAATTCCTACCTGATCAAAAATATTCCATTTCACTACCTACTACTCAGAGTATTGTCCCCACTTAAATTCCCAGTTTGCATACAAGAGTGTCTACTGGAGGAAGTTGCCTTACATGTGATGGCTAGAGAGCATGAAATTCTTGACTTTACAGACACGCAGTGGGACATTTTTGCAATACCTGGGAAGCTGTTAATGCTAATTAAGAAGGAGGGGATCTGGGAATATTCATAAAATGAAGCAAGCAAATGGAGGCTGCAGCAAGGTTCAGTGACTTAATAAACTAGATGTCTGATCTCACTGACCCTACTACACCTCAGGAGTAACTCCAGGGATCGCAACATGTACCTATGTCACTGGGATCAAAGAAGCATGTCATTTTTCTTGAGACACCTGGTCCAGATAGGTGTGTGAAAATATAACAGAGGAAATTCCTAAGTGAGTAAGGCAGAGCTAAGCAAAGAACATACCAGTTAAAATATTTTTTTTGTAATTAAACACAGGCACAAGTGAGTGGTTTAATATAGAGCTAATATCGAACGCGGATGTGTTTTCTGACCTCTCCTGTTTAGCATCACTGTTGACTTGGTTATGTGAAGAAGTAGGGGTGGATACAGCACAGACATTCATACAGCCTAACAATACACCAAGACTAGACAATTTAGGTTATGATGATGGCTCAGTCTGGCCAAGGGAACACCATAACCAAATACAAGCAGGGACTGTCCAGTATTACAACAACGACAGCAAGAAGACGAGGGGTAATAATTAGTTATAAAAAACATGCCTAGTGAGATCCTGAACAATCCCAGCTCAAGCATATTATGGCTGAAAGGCAAAGGGATACAAGAAAGGAGTCAAGTCTTATACTTTGGCAGTAACTTGCTAGCCAATGAGATGTATAAAAGGAAGTCTGCTGCTTCCCGGGGGCCCGCATCCGAGACATTGCGGAGAGGATCCCGCAGCTCCTCCGGCCCACAGACCACTACCCCATGCTCCTTATTCATGTGGGCACCAATGACACGGCTCGGAGCACCCCCAGCCAGGTCTTGAGATGCTACAGGGAGTTGGGAGCGGGGCTTAGGGGTCTGGGAGCTCAGGTGGTGTTTTCGTTGATCCTCCCAGTCTCGGGCTATGGGCTGAGGAGGGAGAGGAGGATCCACGCAGTGAACCAAAGACTGCGGCGCTGGTGTCATCGGGAAGGCTTTGGCTTCCATGACCACAGCCCGCTCTTTGGCGAGAGAGGCAGCGAGCTGCTGGGAAGAGATGGCCTCCACCTCTCTCCCCTGGGGAGGAGGCTCTTCTCAGCCAGGCTGGCTGACCTGCTCCACCGGGCTTTAAACTAAGCCCGCTGGGGGATGGGGGGATGACTGCCACTGCTGGCCCACTGAGCGACCCTTGCAAAGCCAGCAGACCAAGGCACTTAAGGTAGCACTTAAGGGAGCCCACCCCTGCCCCAGCCCTGGCACAATCTGTGGGCAAGGCAAGAGCCCCCAAGGGGACACTTGCCTGCCTGTACACTAATGCCAGGAGCCTGGGTAACAAGCAGGAGGAGCTTGTCCTCCTGCTCAGTGCAAAGAATTACGATGTCATTGGGATAACGGAGACCTGGTGGGGCTCCACCCATGACTGGACCATGGGTATAGAGGGCTATACCCTGTACAGGAGGGATCATGTTGACAAAAGGGGCGGGGGTGTAGCTCTCTATGTGAAGGAAAGCTACATGTCCTGCAAGCTGATGTTGGCGACCGGCATGGACAGCTAGAGACCCTCTGGGTAAAAATTCGTGGGAAAAACGGCACAGGGGACCCAATGGTGGGAGTCTACTACAGACCTCCCACTCAAAGTCCTGAGCTTGACCAGGAGTTCGCCCGGGAACTGACTGAGGCCGCTTGCTCCAGGACCTTGGTTGTCATGGGTGACTTCAATTACCCGGACATCTCCTGGGAAGATCACTCAGCAAAATCCGAGTGGTCGCAAAGCTTTCTCTCGTGCGTGGATGACCTCTAACTGACTCAAGAAGTCTATGGGCCAACGAGAGGCAAAGCGCTGCTCGACCTGGTACTGGCTAAGGGGGACGACCTAATCGGTGACCTAGTGATCGATGGGAAGCTGGGTGACAGCGACCACGAGCTGATCACCTTCACCATCCGCCGTAAGGCTGGCAAGTCAGTCAGCAACACAGAAGTCCTTGACTTCAGAAAAGCCGACTTTGACAAGCTCAAGAGGCTAGTCGGTCAGGCCCTCAGGGACCATGACCCCAGGGAGATGGGAGTTCAAGAAGAGTGGTTGCTTCTCAAGGAAGCGATCTTCAATCCACAAGCTAAATCTATTCCAACACGGAGGAAAGGCAGCAAGAAGGCACAGCAGCCCTCCTGGCTCTCTAGGGACCTAGCGGATCTCCTGCGGCTAAAAAGGAAAGCCTACAAAGGATGGAGGACGGGATTCACCTCCAAGGAGGATTACTCCGCGCTGGTCCGGTCCTGCAGGGACCAAACCAGGAAAGCCAAGGCTGCAACTGAACTCCAACTAGCTTCAGGCATCAAGGACAACAAAAAGTCCTTTTTCAGATATGTGGGGAGCCGGAGGAAAAGCAACGGCAACGTTGGACCCCTGCTAAACCAGATGGGGCAACTGACAACTGACGCCCAGGAAAAAGCCAACCTATTAAAATAGGTACTTTGCGTCAGTCTTTCATCAGTCCCATGGGATGCCCATGCCTGCTATGGGACAGGGAGATCCGGGTGATGGGGATGATCCCCTACCCTTCATAAATGCTGACCTCGTGAAGGAACACCTTGAGAAGCTGGATACCTTCAAGTCAGCCGGCCCTGACAATCTGCACCCCAGGGTACTCAAGGAGTTGGCGAGCGTCATAGCCCAGCCCCTGGCACGGGTCTTTGAAAACTCCTGGCGCTCTGGTGTAGTGCCCGAAGACTGGAAGAAGGCCAATGTGGTGCCGATCTTCAAGAAAAGGAGGAGAGTGGATCCGGCTAACTACAGGCCCATTAGCCTGACTTCTATCCTGGGGAAGATCTTAGAAAAGTTTATTAAGGAGGCCATCCTTGAGGGACTGGCCCAGGCTAACATCCTAAGGGATAGCCAGCATGGGTTTGTTGCGGGTAGGTGTTGTTTGACCAATCTCATTTCCTTCTATGACCAGGTGACCTATCAGCTGGACAAGGGAGAAGAGATTGATGTCATATATCTTGACTTCAAAAAAGCCTTTGATCTGGTATCCCACGATCACCTCTTGGCCAAACTGGCCAGTTGTGGCCTTGGCTCCACCACGATCCGCTGGCTGGGAAATTGGCTTCATGGTCGGACCCAGAGGGTTGTGATTGATGGCAGTCACTCATCATGGTGCCCTGTGACCAGTGGGGTCCCTTAAGGCTCTGTCCTGGGACCCATCCTGTTCAACATCTTCATTAACGATGTGGACATTGGAGTCAGGAGTGGACTGGCCAAGTTCGCCGATGACACCAAACTTTGGGGCAAAGCATCCACGCCAGAAGATAGGCGGGTGATCCAGGCTGACCTGGACAAGCTCAGCAAATGGGCAGACGAGAACCTCATGGTGTTTAACACCGAAAAATGCAAGGTTCTCCACCTTGGGAGGAAAAATCTGCAGCACCCTTATAGGCTCGGCAGTGCTACGTTGGTTAGCACTACAGAAGAAAAAGACTTGGGGGTCATCATTGACCACAAGATGAACATGAGCCTGCAATGCGATGCTGCGGCTAGTAAAGCGACCAAAACGCTGGCTTGCATCCATAGATGCTTCTCGAGCAAATCTCGGGACATCATTCTCCCCTTGTACTCGGCCTCGGTGAGGCCGCAGCTGGAGTACTGCATCCAGTTTTGGGCTCCACAATTCAAAAAGGATGTGGAGAAGCTTGAGAGAGTCCAGAGGAGAGCCACGCGCATGATCAGAGGTCAGGAAAACAGACCTTACAATGACAGGCTGAGAGCCATGGGACTCTTTAGCCTGGAAAAGCATAGGCTCAGGGGTGATCTGATGGCCACCTATAAGTTTCTCAGGGGTGACCACCAGGATCTGGGGGAACGTCTGTTCACCAGAGCACCCCAAGGGATGATGGGGTCGAACGGTCACAAACTCCTGCAAGACCGTTTCAGGCTGGACGTAAGGAAGAATTTCTTTACTGTCCGAGCCCCCAAGGTCTGGAACAGTCTGCCAGCAGAGGTGGTTCAAGCACCTACATTGAACACCTTCAAGAGTAAATTGGATGCTTATCTTGCTGGGATCCTATGACCCCAGCTGACTTCCTGCCCTTTGGGCAGGGGGCTGGACTCAATGATCTCCCGAGGTCCCTTCCAGCCCTAATGTCTATGAAATCGATGAAATCTATGAAATAGTCACAAATTGGTAGTGCAGCAGCTGCATTTACAGGCTTGAACTACAGGCCTCCCACTCAAATGTTTTTTTCCTCCTTAATGTATATGTGGCAGGGCACTAAGTGTGCCTGCCACTTTAAGGCCCTGAAGCTGGGGTGGGCTAGCAAAAACAGGATGCGCTTCAATGCTGACAAGTGCATGGTGCTGCACTTGGGCAGCAGTAACCAGCAGCACACTTATAAGATGGGAAACTCCCTTCTTGAGAGCACAGAGGCAGAAAAGGATCTTGGAGTCATTATTGACTCCAAGATGAACATGGGCCGACAATGCGAGGTCACAGTTGGCAGGGCATCCACTGGTGCATCTCAAGCAGGAACAAGGAGGTGATCCTCCCCCTCTGCATGACACTGGTCAGGCCACAGCTGGAGTACTGCATCCAGTTCTGTGTGCCGCACTTCAGGAGGGATGTGGACAACATGGAGAGGGTCAAGGGGAGGCCACCCGCATGATCTAGGGACAACAGAGCAGACCCTACAAGAGACTGTGGGAGCTGACCCTGCTCAGCCTCCACAAGAGATGGCTGAGGGGGGACCTGGTGACCATCTATAAACTCACTAGGGGGGACCAGAAGGGTTTGGGAGAGACCTTGTTTTCCCGAGCGCCCCCTGGCATAACAAGGAATAACAGCCACAAGTTGTTGGAGAGGAGGTTTAGATTAGATATCCGTAAGAACGACTTCCCGGTCAGGGCGGCTAGGATCTGGAACCAACTTCCAAGGGAAGTGGTGCTGGCTCCTTCCCTGGGGGTCTTTAAGAGGCGGCTTGATGCCTACCTAGCTGGGATCATTTAAGCCCAGTTTTTCTCCTGCCCTGACAGGGGGTCGGACTTCAAGATCTACAAGGTCCCTTCCAACCCGACTTCTATGTTTCTATGACCCTGGGGCACCAGTCATGGTGTGAGGTAACCCCAGCTCCCCACATTCGTAAAGGAGGACCCAGAGAGGGGGAGCCCGGGATAAGAATATGGGTCATACATCAGGGCCTGCCAGAGCTTCCCCCGACTGGCCCAGGCAGGGGCCAGGACCAGGAGGGTCAGAAGGGCAAGGAGGCCCACTGAGAGGGATGCCCAAGAGCCAGTGGCCTGGGGTCCCAACTGGCCTGGAGGCAAGCCGGGGCTAGTGTGAGCCGAAGGTCCCAGTGAGGGGACCACACCCAAAGGGTGATATATGGCCTGCTATGATGGTGGCAGAGTCCACCTGAAGGGAGGAACCCAGGTGGGGTACTACAGTAAGATTCTGGGCCCCATCGTGGGGGATTGGCGTATTTGAAAACATCACAGGTCATACAGTGAGGCTTGGGCTGGTGTGTAGGGGAGGAATGGAGCCACAGATAGTGCCCCTTAGCAGCGGGGCAGAAAATGGGCAGCCTCCCACCTAATTACATCTATTAATTAATCAATTAAGACCAAGATGTGGCAGGCGAGAAGGCGAGTGGTTAGCCCAAGAACAGGAGGGCGGGCCTCATGGAGATCGGCCCCAGTAGCCCCCCTGTTGCAGTATAGAATGGAAATCTGAACATGCACCAGAGCATAGACAGAGATCAAAATGCCTTTAAAATCAAATGCTTTAAGAAAATACCCAGACTTAAATGGAAGAAACATTGTTAGGCTGTACCATTGTTGAACCAAAAGAAATCTCATGAGGTTCAATAAAGATGAGTACAAAGTCCTGCACTTAGGATAGAGCAATCTCATGCACTGGTACAGGCTGGGGGCTGACCGGCTGGGCAGCAGCTCTGCAGAAAAGGCCCTGGGGGTGACAGTGGACAATAAGCTGAATATGAACCAGCAGTGTGCCCTTGTTGCCAAGAAGGCTAACGACATCCTGGGCTGCATTGGTAGGTGTGTTGCCTGTAGGTAGAGGGAAGTAATTATTCTCCTCTATTCGGCACTGCTGAGCCCCCCACTATAGAAAGGTTGTGGACAAATTGTGGAGAGTCCAGCAGAGGGCAATGAAAATGGTTCAGGGGCTGAGACACATGACTTACAAGGACAGGCTGAAGGAATTGGGCTCATTTAGTCTAGAGAAGAGAAGACTAAGGGAATTTAATAGCAGCCTTCAACTATCTAAAGCAGAGTTCAAAAGAGGATGGAGCTGGACTGTTGTCAGTGGTGGCAGGTGAAAGAACAAGGAGCAATGGGCTCAAGTTGCAGTAAGGTTAGATATTAGGAAAAACTCACTAGGAGGGTAATAAAACATGGGAACAGGTTACCCAGAGAGGTTGTGGACCCTCCATCCTTGGAGGGTTTTAAGACCTGACTAGATAAAGTTTTGACTGGGATGATCTAGTTGGAGGTGGTCCTGCTTTGAGCATGGGGTCGGAGTAGATGACCTTCTGAGGTCCCGTCCAACCTTAATTTTCTAAGATTGTTCAGCACCCCCTGAAGTTTTCCACAAAGGAAAATGAAAATATCTAAGGCAGGTGTTGAAATGAAGCCAAAGTTTCTGCTATGGCAGGCCTGCCACTGGGTCTTGGAGGAATCGCATATAGATTTCGGCCACCCTCCCCCAATCAAACATTCAGAAAGGGAAAGCCCGTCCAGGACGGACAGCCGCAGTAGTCTTATTCATGCCATGAGTGACATTTAATGGCACAGGAAAGTCTTGATGCTTAGTCTAACTGCCTAAATATTATGTAGAACCACATTACTTAGTAGGAAGTCCAAGATTAGGCTGGTTTATCTGGTCTGGAAAAGAATCCTTGACTGAACGTTCAGACTTGCATAAGAGGCGTATATGAGACGGCACAGCACAGCATTGCAGTGGGTTTTTGAAATCCTAATTCTGTCCTTGCCTCGATCAATAATAACCTGCTGCATGGCCTTGAGCCAGTCACTTTGTCACTCCAAGTCTCCGTTTGCTTTAGCCATCGCTGATCTGTATATGTTTGTATTTGTACATCCTTGTCCTACACAATAGGACCCCCGCATCTCTCGTCTCCTCAAAGCACATCTGTAACAAGGGAAGATAAGGCAGAAGGAGAAGAGCAAACTGGGGAAGGGGTGGAATGGGGATGAATCCTCCCTCCTACCTCTTCTGAGTCCATTGACTTCACCGGCCAACCTCTACATCAACAAGAAGTCGACCAGGTCCCCCGTGACAAGAACGTTAAAGCCCCTGTGAAACCACGCGGACTGGTGGAGGGGCAGGTTGTCCAGACTGCTGATTACTAGGAAAGCAGGGGTTGGGCTCGTTGCAATAGCCAGCCTTCAAAGCGATTGAATTAGGGCTAGATTCGGAGCAAGCAGCGAGATTCGTGAGCGTTCCCTGCCAGCACCAAGAGCTGGAGAACAGCAGTACGACAATAGCGTGCTCACACACACACACACACACACACACACACACACGTGGAGTAACAATAAAGGGGAAGATGATGCAGGACTACTGAACTGTTGTAACACCCAGTCATGCTATTGTCATGTGCCCAGCACTTCTCTGAGACGGCTCTGATTTAGGATCAATTGTGAGACCTGCCGTGCTTCACTGCATTTATGCTTCACATGGTCTGGAGGTGGTGAAGCCATGTCCTGAGTTGCCTGCACCTGGAGGAGATCTAGCCAAGGCAATTGTGGGTTGGGGGTGCGGGGTGGTCCCTGCTGTTTCATCGATTTCATAGATTTCGTAGACATTAGGGCTGGAAGGGACCTCGGGAGATCATCAATCAGCGTGGAGCCAAAAAGAGACAGCGGCAAGAAGAAAAAAAGTATGTTTTTAATTGTGCCCTGGACCTCTGTGTCTCCAGCCATGAAGCCACGGCCTTCAGTCACTCTCTCAAAACAACAGGCCGATGAATTGTACTCATGCTAATGTGAACGCGGAGCATGGGTGTGTGACCGTCTGGAAATGCTTCATCTGGAAAAGGGAAAAAATAAGGAAGCTTGTTTCAGAAGGGGAAAAAAGTCATTTTGAATGGGATGTGGGATGGGGATTCATTTAGAGGCTTTGTTACATTTTTCCCTGTGGCTCAGGTTAATGAGCTTTTCTTAATTATTTATTTTTACACAAAAGCTGATCAAAAGATCTCTCCCTTTTAAAAGCAAGGTTTGGGCAGGAGGGGAAACAACTGGAGCGTTTGGATACTGTATCGCTGCCGGTATCAATTAGAGAGAACCGGCACATAGGGCCTAAGGGGCTGCTGATGCCCCCGGGCACCAAAATCAGGGTGGGTCAGCTCTGCAGGGGCGAGGGGCAAGTGGCTGGGAGATGATGGGGTTGTGGACCTTGTCCAGGCCTGAGGATCCGGCACGCTCTGTGCTGCTCCTTGGCTCTTCCCGAGCTCTGCAACCCTTGCTCCAGCACCATGCCTGTCCCATTCCCTGCTACCTCCTGGTACATGGAAGGGGAGTAAAAACTCCCCATCATTCCCAGGATGCAGGTTCCAGGGGAACTGGCTCCAGATGAACCCTTTTCTTTACTTGCGGGATACCTCCTGTCTGCTGGGCTGATGCAAAAGAGTTCTGCGGCCCCCTGGGAATAAGCGGCTGTTGCTTGCCTTGTCCTGGTCCAGCATCTCTCACCTTTTGGGACCTAGTTTAGTTTATAGCTTCTGCAGCTGGAAAGACCAATGCTCCTGCCAGCAGGGGGAAATCAGTATTAAGGAAGGAAAGCATTTACTTTTCTCCTTTGGATTTGGCAGCGTGTTTATTTTTCTGAGTATGTGCGTCCATAGGCATGTGCTTCTTGCCTCCCTTGGAAGACGGCTCAGAGGCAGCGAGCTTAGAGTACAGTTCACTGCATTTGCAGCAAACTGCTCCTGATTCAAGCACCGTCCCCTCACAAGTGTTTCCACTGAAGCTGGGAAAAGGAAGAAAAGCGAAGCAAGTGCATCTTCTAAAGTGGGTTTCCTACTACCAAAACTTCAGCTCTGAAATGGGCACTCAGAGCAGCATAGTGAATAATCAGACCAAAGAGATTCTCCCATGTTGAGCGCACTGCAGACCTTTCAATGCAATGCGGCTGCCAGTTGCAAGGAGGGCGGGGAGGTGGGGAGTGCAGCACACAAGACCATAGGCAAATAAAATAAATCAAGGAGCTGTGTTAATTAAACATGGTTGGAGCAGCAAGGGCCAGAAGAGTAAATTAAATAGTGGATCCTTTGGAAACAGGAAAAAAAAAGGCAGGCAGACAATAGAAGATGACTGTCATGCTGATAAATGTTGGCAGAGAGCTTCGCTAACCATTTCTATTCAAGCACCTGTGCATAATCCCAGAGTCTTAGCATGTCTCCTTCATGCTACAAGCGACTATCAGGATTTGGTCTTCAGGCCCGGAAATCCATGTTAAGGATTGATAGAAATTTAAGGCTCAAGGAAGGGGCATCACATGTCACTTCTTAGCATTCCCTGTAATATCAGAACGCAGAGGAGGCAAAAATCAGAGGGGAAATATAAATTAAACAGCAACTGCCACTGCTGTCACTCCCACAAACTGCAGGCTGTGCTTTGTTCAGTAAAAACCTTTGCATGCCAAGTCCCAAAGCGCACCGATCGCCTGCAAACGCCTCGAGTGTTACAACACTTCAGTAGTCCTGCATCATCTTCCCCTTTATTGTTACTCCACGTGTGTGTGTGTGCACACGTGCATGCGCGTGTGTTGGGGGGGAGTAATTGTTAGTTTTGGACAGCTTTTAAAAAGTCATTAATTTTTGCAAAACCTTTGTTTAAAACTGATACTCGTTTTCCTGCCCCTGCCCCCAAGCATTCAAGCAGCATCTCTGAAAAATGGGAAGGGCAAGAATTTTTCTGGATGGTCTCACTTACAGGGGATCAAGTGCGTGGTTGGGAAAGACTTAGAGAAGCTTTCAAATGTTGTGCCTTCTGGAAACGTCTCATTTGTATCTATTGGTTCAAATGGAAGGTCACGCTCTCCGTATTGAGTAACGTTTCCGTTCCCATGCTCTCTCTGGAGGGGCTGTGTGTTACCCATTCTCCGCTACTGCCAAGGGTGGCCTGTTACAGACGCTTCCCCAGCGATTAAGTAGGAGGCCCAAATTCATAGCTGTCCTTATGAAGCTCAAGAGCAAAATCTGAGATTATGAGCAAGTGTATTGTGCGTGTGTGTCCCGCTTCTGCAGATTTCCAAGACATGTCAAGATACAGCACTTGGACAGCATGACTGCATCCGCTGCAGTCACGAACTTGACGTTAAATGGCACGATATGGCAAGCACTGAGCAGGACAGGGACCTACTCGGTCACTTGTCTGCTTTGCATGCCCTGAAGGGTCAGTCCATACCAGCATGCATGCTTTATTCTGGAGGCAGCAGTACCTCGAACGGTGGTCCCTTCTGGATGGGAGCGGGACCGCTGAGCTATTTATTGTCTTTAATCATCAAGATCCTTGTGTGTCCTTATCATCAAACTTGTAATTAAAAAAGAAGGAGGTTGGTGTAACCCAGAAACCCTTACACACATCCTCACAAACTGCAGCTGGAGAGCCACAGGTCCAGGAGGTAAAGCACTGAACTGGGAGTCAAGAGACTCATACTGGAAAGCATGTCGTCAAATGAAGGCGATCAGGATGTCCCAGCGCAACTAATCTGCTTCGCTGGGTCCCACCCAATGTCCTGCCTGTTAATGCTGTGGGACGACAGGCGAGATGTTCTCCTGGGGCTTGAGGGGCCTGGTCCTGCATGGGACTGGGCCTCGGGAATGGCTGCTGGGCTCTCCCCTCTTGCAGCGAGGGGCCCTGAGTTATCCTAGGGCATGTCTCTGCAAGCAGGAAAGCCAGGGGCCCCCAAGCTGCCAGACCACCTGCCCAGGGCAGCCGGAGAGTGCAGGCAGCTCCCAACCGTCCAGATTCTCCAGTCACAAGGCAAATAACCTTCATTGCTAAATAGCAGCACAAATGAATTCCCCCTTTCGTTATGGCTGCACATTTGGAGCATTTATGGCATGACGAGGGCACGGACACCTGCTGCCATCAGTTTTTTTGGGGAGACACTAAGGTGACAAAAGGAAGCATCCGCTTCTACTCTCAGGCTTTATTCCTGGCTCTGCCATTGACCTGCTCCTTGACTTTGGGCAAGTCATTTTACCTCCCCTCCTTCTGTTCCCTTTCTCTCTCCCTTTGTTTTACTTCTGCATTAAGAGTGCAGCATCTTGCTGGCTGAGGAATGCATACAGCGCCTACGTACAATGGGACTAGTCCCGTTTGAGATTTGGCCAGTTCAGAAAAGGAGGCACAGATATAAGAGACGATTCAGTGATTCACTCTTAGAGAATAATTCAAAAGTTCTCTCATAGATGTGTGGTGTTCGTCAATGGAAAGGAAGTTACCAGTACTTTTTCTGTAGCATTTGGCTGTCTCATTGTTCTTCCGGTCTCTTACAAGCGTGTAAAACCTTGGCAACTGATCTTCATATGATTTCCATAGTGACATGTTAGGGAAGTAGAGAAAAGGTATTGTAGACCGGTTAACTGCTTGACCTCTAGTATATTTTCTTCTAGATAAGTGTCTTGGATAGTTGACTGTAGAGAATTGTGCCTAAACAGTTCAAGTTTGAGGATCAGCATTAGATTGTCATAATCTTTATTTAATACAGTGTTGTGCTGAGTTATTTGCTTAAAGCTGACTCTTCCTGACAGTATTAGGTTACATCTTAAGGACATACTGTGTGAATTGTTTGAAGCTGTATCTAGGATTTATTGCAATTGTACTTGCAATTGCAATAATACTTACATGCAAGAATAATTCTTTATATAAAAGGGTACCTTCATATATTATGCTAAAAGTAGCCTTTTATATAGAGAATTATTCTTGCATGTAAGTAGGCCGCTGTCGTTAGGTACTTGAGACTATTATGAAACCAATGATTGTATGGGTTGCACATTTCTGGAATTAAGGATTGCTGTGTGGATTACAGCATCATGGGTGCAAATTTATTTTGTGTGCTAAAATCCTATAGAATGTACACGCCAAATTATTTTTGCCATTAATGAAGGAATGGCAAATACATTATTGCCACATATTATGTATATTTATTTATGTGATATGTATGGGCATGAGTATGCATCTGTATATGAATGTGTGCATGTGTGTCTACACATGTACATACATGCCTGTAGTCGTGTAGTATATGGTGCATACATAGGCATGTATGTACACACTTGCATCATGCTTGTATGCACCCCCCCCCCATTCTCGCCCCCAAAAACTTTGAAGTTGGTCGTATGAGGCCATGTTTACACAGTAAATTATCTGTGCTGTATAGCACCATGTGATGTAGGAATCAATGACAGGAACCTGGTCTCCCAGCTCAGTGCTTGTCATATTATGCCAATTAATGTCAAGTTCATGATTGCAGTGGATGCAGCCAGGCCATCCATGGGCCGTATCTTGACATGTCTTGGAAGTCTGCAGAAGGGGACACACGCTGTGCACTTGCTCATATTCTCAGTTTTTACTCTTGATCTTTTGCTCCCAGTGACTCATTTTTGCTTACAAAAAAATGGCTGAGAGAGAAACGCTGGGCTTGGTGGTAGCGTATGCAAACACAACACTGATGGCAGAAAGCAGCGTCCATGAGGCCGTGAAACATCAATCCTGTGCTTACTGCTTCAGGGACTGCCAATTCATTCTCCTGGTTCTTGCAGAGGAAGAAGCTGTTTTACATGGGTCTGAGAAAAGTTCCTTTAAAAAGAAATTCACCAGCCTTATGCACCCCTTAAATTGCCCTTACGCCTTGTGTCAGTCCTCTGCATATGGTGAATTTTGTGGGCTTTCCACCAGCGGTACACATGCATAAAGCACAGTGCACACCGCTGCATCAAGTGTGAGAAAATCATGCATTGGACCAAAGATACCTTGAAGTGGCAAGTTTCATAGAACCACTACGGTGATAACATAAACCCAGTTGTAAAGAGCCTTGCTGGTCCCTTGCTTATTAGGACCAGACAATATAAAATGCGTAAGAAGTTGGAGCAATAACAGAATCTCCTGTGACATAGTTATGTGATGTCTGTTCAGAAACAACTGCTCTTGCTTCTGATGCTGGCCAGGAAAAGCAAATATACTGTAAATCATTTGGCTACAGCAGCTGAGCTCCAAGCATGTTTCAGAGCTTATGCGCTCATGCTGCTGTTTGCAAGGAAAGCACCTGTCGAGCAGGCTGCAGTCAGTCCGTGTGACCGTATCAGACCCACTTCAGTTAAAATGTTGTGGCACAGTAAGTCCCTACGTGGATTGTTTGTGGGCATTCACCTCCAAGCAGGAAGGCAGGAAAAGTCATGGCAGCTCTGCCTAGCCCAGCCCTATGCATCCTTCTGAGTTGGTTACCGCTGCCCGCTCGCGGAGAGGTGGTGGAAGGAAAGTCTCTGGAACCACATTTGCACATTAGCTGCCCCGGTAGCAAGGATCTGTGCAGACTCCTCTGACCTCCCCGGTCCGGATCCCCTCGAATCTAAACCCCCAGGTATGTCCTGGGGGGGTCCAAACCTTGTTTTCTTCCTTTATTTTGGTGGACAGTATAAAGGCAACTTCATGGTGCATCTTCAGTCTTCTGTGCATAGGAAGGCCCATATTTGTATAAATAGGCCGACCTGCTTAGGGACTGGGGGCACACCTTTGGGCAGCACAGTACAGCATGCCCACTTCATGCATGATAAACCCTAAAATAGATGCAAGGTAGCCACCAAAAGTGGCATGGCAGCGGCACTGCAGCACAGTACAGCATGCCCACTTCATGCATGATAAACCCTAAAATAGATGCAAGGTAGCCACCAGGAGTGGCACTGTACGTGCTCCCAGAACATATCCCTCTCAGTCATGCTATTGTCATGTGCCCAGCACCTCCCTGAGACGGCTCTGATTTAGGATCAATTGTGAGACCTGCCGTGCTTCACTACATTTATGCTTCACATGGTCTGGAGGTGGTGAAGCCATGTCCTGAGTTGCCTGCACCTGGAGGAGATCTAGCCAAGGCAATTGTGGGTTGGGGGTGCGGGGTGGTCCCTGCTGTTTAGATCCCCACAGCAGGGAGTGATAGGAGGCATGGCTCATTTCTGTAGCGGAGCTTCATAATTGCTTCTTGCAGTAAGGGAGAGTTTGTCAACCTATTGTGTCTGCCCACAACCAGAGCCACACCAAGGCTTAAAATCTCAGGAATGACTGTACAAATGCTAAAACAAGAAAGGCAATAAAATGAGCTATTTAAGAGTGACAGTACGGCAAGTGATAATACAATAATATGATGAAAATGATAATACGGGTGGCATGTAGACCTGCCACCCAGACACTGGGGCATCACTGTGTCGGAAGTTGCGTGAATTTATGTGGAGAGAAGGCCTCTCCTCCAGGAATTTTATAATCCCAGATAGCAAGTGACATATGAAGGATGGGAGAAGAGAGATACAGTATGTCATGTATTGGTATACTTTTCTATTCTCTTCAGGGTGGGCTTAGGATCAAGGCACTGTGCCTTTGCAGTGCTAGTGAATCTATTACCATATCTTCCTGTCTATGCAGAGGAACTGGGGGCGAGAGAATTCTTCTGAAGCAGAATATATTGAGCTATTGCCTGCTTTTGGCAAAAAAAACCCAAAACCAATAACGAACCCAACAACCTGTAATGTAGTTTTCCTATAATAAAAACAATAATAATTCTTCAGTCATAGCTTTCTGATTAAACAACACCGAGGCAGTGTTTTTTCTTCTCCTTGTCTTATTTTGCATCCCTCCCAGACTGCAATGCAGTAAAACCTTTTGAGATATTAACTAGATTATAAAAATGTCATGTCAGATTTGAAAACTGTCACTAACACAAGAGTTTTAATTATGAATAAATTAAAAACCAAGAGAGAAATGGCTTTCCTATGGCGATGAGATTTTGCATTATGCACAAACACTAAAGATTAGCAATGTTCAAAGGCGGAAAAGCAAAAGTGAGATAAGAAAATGGATTATTCTAGAAAATAAAACAGGAGAAAAGCGAAACTGATAAAGCATTACTATTCGAACGATATCTTTACAGCAGTCATTACAACAGCATTAACATCGTGGGAACGCAGCGCCTGCTTCTCCCCTGCGCTAGGAGTAAGGGCGTAAAACAGCCAAATAACTTCTGTAGCTCCTGTGCAAAGACCGATTCCTGGTGCTGCGGCAAACAGATTAACAGTTTGAGCCCTGGTCCTATGCATTAAAGCCCGGTGGGACGGATTCCCATGAAAGATAAGGCACGCGGGCATTGCTCTGGCCATGTAGAAAAGCATTACGCTTGCCGTCCGTGTAATTCATAGTCGCAGTGAGTTCCCATTTACCAGAGCAGTGTGGAGGAGTCCGTTACTTGAAATGGGACACTTCACCTGTTTCATCTGAAGCATTTCTATAGCTTGCTGGATGGGACCAAGGGCACAGGGCTCTGCTACAGGCTCGCCACCTGCCCATCGCTAGGTCCCACTGAGTCATGTCGTACTCTTCAGGCGACCCGCTGATTTCCTTGTGGCTACTCACAGCATATGGCCTGGGGAAGGAAAGTAGCATCCGACCCATAACCTCCCAATGATCTTCTTCATTCCTGTGTAAAATGGTGTATAATTTTTGCCCGGCTTGTCGAGGCACTCCAGGTGTATCTACACCTCTAGAGGACACTGGGATCACAGTGGAGGTCTGCATACCCCACTGGGTTTAACCAAGCTAAGGCAGGTACCAAGAGCACCAAAGGCTTGGTGGCATGGAAAGTGCAAGTCTGCAGGGGACTCTGGATTCAGCTTTGGACTACTGGCTCCACTCGAGTCCATGCTGCTGCAACTTCACTGATAGCATTGCCCGTGCTAGATAAATTAAATGCCTACCTGTGCTGCAGTCACGCTTCACGGCAGTATAGATAATCCCTCTTGCGACCTCTTCAGAAGGGTTTGGGAGCCCTCAGGGAGGAGAACCGTGCCAGTGCCAAGCTCAGATCTACCCACAGAGGTGGACAGGAAACTTGCCTATGGCATGGGTTGTTGCCTTACTCTGTAGGGAAGAGTTTAACATATAACCAGTAAGAAAAGGCCTGAGCCAGCACCACTCCAGCAAGGGAGTTTTGCTGGTGATTGCAGTAAGGACAGGACCAAACCCCATCTCCATCTCTGTGGGTGGCTTTTTGGTTTTCAGGCAAAGTGCACAGAGGTGGGATTTAGGAGTCTCGGGCTTTTTGTTTTCCCTCTTTGCAAATACACGTCTTGGCAGTTTTTTGGAGTTATGCAAATCAAATAGGACCAGGAATACCCTCAAACCCAGCAGGGTGCTAACTGACCCTCATGAGTCTGCCAACTTCAAACCCTGCTTGTCCCAGAGATGCTAATCCGGGTGGAACTCACTGCATCTCAATTTTCAAATATTTTGCATTCAGCTGTGGATCCAGGGCAGGGAAAAAACCTGCAACTGCTGCGGTATCATAACTGCAGTTAATTTAAAAGGCCCCAAATAAAATCATTATCTCCATCTATTCTCCTGACAACGATTTTCAACACAAGAGCTCAAAAGCATTAGGAATTCCACAATTAGGTAGGAGCCAGCGTATCTGCTAAAGTGGTATTTCATGTTTAAACAGACTTAAATTTACCAGATCTAATGGATAACAATATTTCAGAAAGAGACTTAATCTATTTCATTACAGTTTATATTACTTTGTATAATAAATCATTTTTTTCCCACCAGCAGCCCTGCTCTAAGATGAATTTAACAGACTTTATAAATAATGGGTCAATATCAACTTTGTCATAAATTTATTTCTACTTTGGATACAGGCCCGGTGGGTACTTCTGTATTGCTTTCTTGCAAATGATCCATAATTCATAATTAACTTTGACTTAAAAATGTGACAATGCATTTTCTTTTGTCAAGTGCCAGGATTTTTTTCCTTTAATTTTTCAGTGAAGAAAAATTAATTCTCCTCTAATTACAGGTCTAGATAATGCTAATTTCAATTTATTGCTCTGTGTTGCATAGCGTAGCTTGAAACATGTCTTGCAATAAGAAGAAAGGGATTAAAAATACACACCGGCAGAAACAATGCATGAAGGAATAAGTTTAATGGCTGTCAGCGGCTCCGAGAGCTTCAGGGAGAATTCATGTTTCTTAATTCAGCCAAAAGATATTAGTTTCAGTTCTCTTATTATCAGCTTATTGGCTCTTGGAACAGCAAATATTTACAGCAAAGAGAAAGGAGAGACATTTAAGGCTGGGGAAGATTTGTTATACATGTGGTGCTGCTGACGGGGAAAATTCCTGAAACCTGCATCACCTGGGGGTACTTGCCTTCGCTGGAAGTAAGAAAAAAAAACAGAGTTCCCTTTAAAATCTTCATCTGACTTTGCACGACATGACCCAGGGCAGTGGAGCAATGTGCAGGAGGCCCAGCTACTATTCTGCAGAGATCAGAGCTACTATTATTCTGGCTGGATGGTGAGTTTTTGTGAAGAAGCTGCCCACAGCAGCGAGCAAACCCGAGCAGTTCAGCCAAATCCAACCAAACAACACTCATGCAGGTCCTGGGATTTCACAGGGCGACTGCCTGAAAACGTCAAGGTCCTTGTAATAGGTAAGCAGATCAATAGTACAGTACAGTAGCTGTACAGGAGTTCGAGGAAAGTAAGCAGATGTAGAAGGTAAAGCATCACAAAGGGACCAGTTTGGGGCTTAACTTCTGTTCGCTCTTGTGTTGTGTTCGTTTCTGGAGTTGTCCGTCGAGAAGGCATAATAGCGGATCTCTTGCCATTTGCGTATGGCTCCCTTAAATTCAAGTGGTACCTGTTGGAAGTTGTTCTGCTAAAGGGCAACCAAAATCGAACCCAGATTCGCCTTGAAACCCCGTACTGGAATCTTACACTAAGCCTAAACAAAGTTTCTCAATACCTCTGCAATTAGAGACTAGCATGATGACCTTCTGGGTTTTGGCTAGCACATAGCATTTTGAAGCACGCTCTCTCATAATTCTTCACTTAATTGTGCCAGGCACAGGAGAAAATAGTCCATAGAAAATGTACTGCTTACAGCTCCCGTGCCTCAGGGAAGGTTAAATTAAGGGAACTGAAGGAAAGCAGCCATAGTATGTGAAGGAAAAACAAACCAAAAAAACAAACAAACCCCCCCACCAAAAAAAAACAAAAAACTTACCACTGGGCAAGTCTCTAAACACCAGAATAAATAAATGCCAGCAAGGATTTCTTAGTGCCCCCCGCCACCCTCCCCTACATTACATACTGTATTACATACTCCCCTACACATAACTGTATTGCACAGTTACACATGCACAGTACTAATCATGCCATTAAAAGGTCCAACCAATTATAAAGTTAGACCTGGAAAATGTGTAGTAACTTTATAGCTGGTTGCTATCCAGCTTTAGTTTGCATGTATAACAGGGGCTCCTGTGCAACTGGGAGCCCCATCAGATGAGGGGGGCTCCCAGCCATGGGAGCTTGCTTCTTGCTGGTGCATGACGAGACCAGGATCAGCCCCAATCACGCCTCCTACCATGCATGCCTCTTGCCATCGTGCTTTTACCTGCACACATGCCCCTTAGGGGTGATACCTTTTATTGGACCAACAGCACAGGGTTAGACAAGTTTCTGATTGCAAGGCATTCTTCATTCCTCTTCTTCTTCTTCAGGTCACGGCTGCATCACCCCTCTAACACCACCCTGCTCAGTCTTGTCACGTGGCATAAGTAAAGGTTCGATTCCATGTTAACCAATTTCATTCACGGACTTCGGGGAAATTGGAGTTACTCCAGTTGAACACAAATGCAATGAAGTGCAGAATCAGGGCCTGCAAGCGTTGTCCTACAGATCACAGAGGGAGACACTACTATTAGCAGGGCATTAAAAATCTGATGGCCATGGTATTGAATGGGTGTTGTTAAAAACTTGAAAGAAAGTGATAAAATTAGAAATCAAATAGATGTGCAAAGTCTGCACTCTGTAATGGTCATGTGGCCTGCTGCTGTGATTTCATTCTTGACCCTGCTCCTTCATTTTATAGGTATTGAAATGGGTAAGAGCACAACCTGCTCTTTCACTGGCTACTTAAAGGCCAAGTCTCATCCAGCCCTCAGCTGGGAGGAAAATTGACTGCAATATATTCAGTGTTGGTGTTGGAAGAAGGCCAGTGCTCTTCTGAGTAGTGCACCAGACTGGGGCTTGGGAGATTGGTGTTCAGTTCCTTGTCATGCCAACAGGCTCCTTATAGTGCCCAAAGACTTCCTCTCTCCCTGCCTCAGTTTCCCATCTGTAAAATGGGTGCAAGTCCTCTCCTTTTCCCACTCCTTTGCTACTGAGCGTGCAAGAATCTGGGGGCTCTGGCTTAATAAATGTGTTTGCTTGGGAAGGAGACTCTAGCTGCACTGGGGGCCCAGATAGTATTTGTAGTATAGATAATAACAATGGAAATATAATATGGGAACAGAGGAGAAATCCTCTTCTGTACTTCAGAAGTGACACAGACTGTCAGGAAAAAAAACAGACATACAAGCAGTGTTCTTAGCAGTCTACCATTATCTTTCTGACAACTCAATCCCAAGTGCATCTCTGTTTTTCTGTGCCCTTAGCCCACCCACAGAGAAACACGCTGCCTCTGCCACTAAGAGGGTACAAGCTTCCTGAGCCAGTACAAACACAATCAAAATAGTGAGAGCATGACAGAGATGTTGTATATGTTTGGCTTGCCCCTTATTGTTACCGCTTCCTCCTGTATGCTTGATAAGTACCCCAAGTTGTTCTTGTTGGTACCATAATCAGAGTTAGTTTCCCCCGCATCATTCACTCCATTTCTTTTATCCACTTTAATGAAAATCACTTCCTCAACCTCAGGAAAGATGAGCAAACCCACCTGTCGGTGTCACTAAGTAACTCACTCAGAATGAAATGACAATGAGGTGCCAGCTAATCTGCTGTTGTTCCTCTGTCCCAAAAGGTTAGCTAAAAATTTGGGTCCTCCCAGGGTTGCTTCCATTAAGATGAGACATCAGTGAAATAAGTCAGGTATAGTCTTGGTGTAATCTTGTTTATTTACCAAAAAAAAGTTTCCAAAAGTCCTCTTCCCCTGCGCTCAGCAGAGCGAAACAGCGGGCAGCTTCCTTGCCGAGATATCCCCAAGCGTGCCACTCCAGCGAGCTCTGTGCCTCTGCTTCTTCTCAGGGTCACGCTCAACCTCCCTTCCTCAGGTTTGCTCTCCTCCAACGCACAGCCTGCAAATCAATATCCCAGCCATTGCATCTGCAGCTCTGGAAGCCTCTGTTAATCTACCTGGGTTAGCTTTGGCCAGCTGTGCAGCACCATTGTCTGCAGCTGTTTTCACTACATAAAAGGGCTTGATTTCTCCTTCTCTGGAGCCTGAAAGAGAGCTTGGAACAACCCAATGGCTTTAATGAGGGCTGTGATTATCTCTCCTGATGGCAGCCATTAGCTCCTATCAGCCAGCAGTGTAGTCGGTAGCAAGCACTCACAAGTCTGCTCCTAATCTGCCTTTAATGCAAAATTCCTGCATGTTCATCTGATAATCTTCCTTTCGCTAGTGCAGCTACCTGCAGTGAAAAGAGGGTGGGTTTCCCTTGCCCTGCAATCTAGTCTATTCTATTCATCAGACCACATCCTGGAAAAAAACCTCTGAGGCTTTCTTCCGGCCTCTGAGGTTTCCTTCTGGTGGTGGTGATGGATGGGGAACAGAGGAAAGCAACAGAGAAGCAGGCAGGTTTTGAGGTGCTGGAACTGTCTCCTGACTTGGGCGTTGATGTGCTTCAGCTCTTCTGCGCGCTTTTCCTCTACCTGATCATTAATGCCATTTGGAAGGAGCTCTCCTTTCTTTCTCATTAATCATCTCTGACATGTAGCTGGCAACTTTTTTTTTAGCATTCAAGGTCAGCTTTATCCCATGACAGAAAAGCCTGCACTGTATCTTCTAATCTGAGATCTGAAAATGTAGGGAAGGTGCACCTTCCCCCTCACCGCAAATATGCTCTTATGCAAGAGAGGCTCTTCTATTGTGACTGAACACGCAGTCTGACAAGCGCATCACAAAAGCATCATCATTAGTCACTTCCCAGATCTCTTGCCACATTTTTCTCCAACAGGTAAATGAAGGGTGAGCTGACAGAGGTCACAGTCAATACCGTTAGTGTGACCTTCTCCAGGACAGTACTCGGGCTCCCTGTAAGACTGTGCAGTCCTTGACACGGTCTTTGTGAATCCTCCAGGGCCTGTGAAATGCAAGTTAGTGCTTTCTGGTTGGCCAGGAAGTGCTGGGCAGTTAGAAATAAGTAGTCAGCCTTCCACTGGAAGGTGCACGCATGTGTGTGAACAGTGGTTAGAACGAAGAACTAGATGCATGGTTTTAATCCAGATTGTAACAAGGATGCCATGCTACTTTGCAAAAAATATACATTCTCCCTGATTTGCAGCTGGACACAGGAAGTATTTTCTGTATCAACGTGCATGTTGTTTTCAATCAGTTATAAAACTCGGGTCCTTGCCGAAACAGGAAAGTCAATAAAAGACAAAACCTTACCGCAATGATACATTATTTTGCTTGAAGTCACATGATCAGGTTAATACTGTATTCACTCTTCTGTCAGGTCAATGTACAATGGGCACTTGTACACACGACGAAACCTGTCCGTTTTTGCAGTTTAATTGCATCACTCTGTACATGCGCAGGGGTGGGGTTTACAATGTAAATGAGTTAGCTACATTGCAAGCTAAGCCACATCCACATGCAGTTTAGCTTGCAACATAGCTATTTGTAAGGTTGCATGCTTTTACAGCTTGCCCCCTGGCTGTGGGAGATGCGGGCAGGCTCTGCAGTGTCGGAGAAGAAAAAGAAAGGATCGGGCCCCTCACCATAACAGTGATGGAAGCCCCTAAATTGAAACAGTGGGTTTTCAATAGTCATAATTAAAAACCTACCATTTCAATGGAGGGGACTAAACCCCGTGACGTGTACAAGCGACTTATAATTCCCAGTTGAGTCTGTAAGCGTTGCTTTGGTATCGTCTTGCCCCCTTGCACAGAAATAAATCTCACCTTTAGATCATGGTTTCTTTTGGAGCTTTTCATATAGAGATGGGTGAGCCAGTTCAACCGAAAGAACTGAACGGAGCCCTCGTCTTCCTACCGTGCCGTTTTAGAAACAGAAATGCTAGAATTGCCTTGAGAGAGAAAGGTGGCGTGCTTGGGCTTCCAGGGCTCCTTTGGAAATGAGCCCTTGACTCAATGAAGTATTTAGTGGAGGTTCTTGGACCGGAAGATTGGCGGTCTGGTTTTGTCTGCTTGTAATTGCTGGGCCCACCTCGAATGTCACGTTCAGTCCCCACATGGATTTAATCCGAATGACGATCTTCAGGCAGAACTCCCAGTGATTTGAACAGGAGATCGAGTTGAAAAACAGCTGCCAGAGTGAAATCTTTTGGTTTTAAGACATGCCAGCTAAGCTTCTTTGCTTCTTGGAAAAGTTGGAGCAACTTCCAGAGATGAAAAGTGAAAATGTTCTGCCTGGTAACATAAAGACAGCACAGTGACTAATATTGCCAGTTTCTGTGCAGCTGTGAAACGTTTCACACCATTTATTGACAAGTACTGTAAGCATCTTGGAATAACTTTGCCATTTAACCACTTGTAAGGCAGAATTGGAGAAGCGGGGCTGAGAAGGGAAGATTGAGGAAATCCTGCCCATCAGGCCTGTAAGGATGCTGACCCCGTGCTAAGATGATGTTCATATAATGCAGCTTTAGACCTTTCCTCCTTTAGGACAAAATCAGAATCCATCAAATGAAATCAGATGTACTTCCAGGTTTGACTTTTAGCTGAATGTGCAGAGACTGAGTGGTTAAATTGATTGCCAGTTTTTAAGCATGTAACTTTCCTCCCATCTCTTGGGACTTATTTGTAGTACGGCATCATTCTGCTGCTGCAAATGGAAATGGCAAAAGAGAGAAAAAGGCATCAGTTAGGTTTGCAGCTTTTTATTAGCTTTGAATTTATCACATTTTTATAAATGTGTGTGTGGGGGGACCCTCCATATCCTCTAACAAAACACTTAATCTGTGAATCTCCTACTTGCTTTGTGATGTATATTGATTAAAAATCCTGTGGTAGAGAAAATTAAACTACTGCTTATTGAATTAGAATTGGCATGTGGGAATGCATTCACCTAAAGGTATATTATGCAGCTCTCTCAAATTTGTGCAGATGACAAAGGTAATGGACAATCTTATCATATGCTGCATTACCTAAGCAGGAGACATCAAATACTGACAGACAGGTTTGACATTAACTCTCCAAGTAATTTGTTTTCTCCGAAGAACGAATTCCTTATATTTTCTTTCTTTTTTTTTTTTTTTATCTATTGCATGAGTGTATAAATCTTTGTAAAACTAGCAGGATGGCCTACTGTTTGATACGTAATAATTGGCAAATGATGTAATATTTCATCTGATCCGTCTGTCAGGTCGGTGTCTGTAGACTGGTAGGGTAGCATCACCGTCGCGCCTTTCCACCGTGTTGGCACGACTGAGCCAGGACGTGGTGCCAAAAACCGGATACCCATTTCTCACCATCGTGGGTTTTTGCTTCACATTTGCAAAGGGAAAGTCAGTCGGGAAGTTATTTTAAAATTCCTTGTTTATTTTCAAAATGTTGTGCCCTTTGTCCTTGCATACTATATTTGCTTAAGTTCAGAAGGAACAGCTAGAATAAACTTCAAAGACCTCTGAAGGTGGAGTAATTTTTTTTCTCTAAACTAAGTTTACAGAAAAAACCATCTCGAGTTTGCTTAGCTTATTAAGCAACTCCATGACAGCCAGTGACACTGCGCCTCACTGACCAAACTTAGCAAATAAAAATAGATTTACAATGATAATTGGGGGGGAAGAGACAATGGTGCAAACAAGTTCATATCCGTGAGAGTTTCATGGCTTATTATATTGCATCCTTTCCCTCGCTGCTTTGCATCTTTTTCTGTTTAAGGCTAGAGCCTGCTTTTATTAGAGTCAGTAACAAAACTCTTCTTGGCTTCATATTCTTTGAATGTTGGAAACTCATGCATCAAATTGGCCGTATTTCACAGATGTCATAGGCATTAGGGCTGGAAGGGACCTCGCAAGGTCATCGAGTCCAGCCCCCTGCCCCGGGGCTGGAAGTCAGCTGGGGTCATAGGATCCCAGCAAGATAATTGATCTGTCCTACCTTTGTCCTAGAGCTACTGGGAAGTACCACGGTGCTTCCCGAACTTTTCCTCAGCCTGACCTCATTTACGACCCCATTTCCTCGGCATGGCCCCTCTCTCCCAGCCTGCAGCCCCCCACCCTCCAGGTGCCCCTCACTCATAACCACAGCCCCCTGGTCCAACCTCTGCCTCTTGCTCCCAGCCCGCAGCGCCCTGGCCCTGCCGGTGCCACTCACTCCCAACCTGCAGCCCCCCACTCCCCCCAGGTGTCCCAGAACCAGGGCCTGCAGCCTGGAGCTGGTCCGGCTTCATCACAGCCCCACCACCCCGCCTGGGGTCGGCGGCTTTGCCAGAAGCAGTAATGGGGGGTGCGGGCAGGAGGGTCATCTTATTGTCAGTGTGCCAGGCTGGGATACAAAAGACCAGGGCTCCGTGCCTAGCTCTGCCCCTGACTTCCTAAGTGCCTTTGAGAAGTTGCTTGGCCTCCCCGTGCCTCAGTCTGCCACGTGCAAAATTGGGCTATTGCTTCAAGTGCCTTTTCCCCCATTCTTTGTCTATTTAGACACGCAGGTCATCAGGATAGGGATTCCCTTTGACTTCCTTCCAGGGTAATGAAGCCCTGATTTTGACTGTGGTCTGGAGGCACTATACGAGTAACAGT
The DNA here is from genome assembly GCF_052110815.1 of Crocodylus siamensis. Lineage (NCBI taxonomy): Eukaryota > Metazoa > Chordata > Crocodylia > Crocodylidae > Crocodylus > Crocodylus siamensis. The sequence continues at coordinate 67,068,854 of NC_143403.1, forward strand.
TATAATCCCATGTCATTTAAGTGTAGGGATGAGCGTACCGGCTTTTGATGCAACTCTGCTTCCACTGAAGTCTTTGTTGTGTTAGTGATTTCAAGAAAAAGCCCAGCTAGACGAACTCAGCACGCTCTTGAATATCCCTTCCAGCAATGATGGTTTATTTTTTAGGTGTCAAGTAAACTGCAAGTGCTTCGGAGCCCGTGTAAGCAGGACCTCAGCACAGAGTTGAATTTCATCCTAACTAGTCCTGTGAACACGTGATGGAGTTAGCAAAATGCATTAAAGTGTTTGCAGGATGTGGTGCCTGGTGTGGACAGAAACAGCTCTACCTGGAGTTAGGCATTGAGCCTTAGCAAGTTCTTCAGGATTTGGCTCCACTGTTTGTATTATTATTAACTTCCTTCGGTGTACAGTAAGCGATTTTTCATCTTTGAGGTTTTGTGATGCCTTGCCATGTCAGCAGAGAGATGATTGATTCAGGAAGGGACATTTCAGTTATTTTCTCTCTGATTATACATCTCAGTAGGCTGGCATTTCTGACATGAGTGAGGGATAAGGAAAAATGGGAAACTCTACACTCTTATTCACAATATGCCCCAAACAGCAAATGGCAGATAAGCTGACACATTTTAAATTCTCCAATTAATCATATTTCTGGCCTGTATTCAGTTATGGAATGAGGAAACGATTAAGGATACTGATGAGGCCTATATATCAAAGGGAACATTGCGTGTATTGGGATAAATCCTGCTCTTCTGCTTCATGTGAATCCGTGGACAGAGAAGGGGAAGGGGCTGAATGTAAATGCACCCCCCTAGCGTGCAAACCAGACCTCGACGCAATAGTTCCTGCCTCCCGTGCTAACAGGTTCCTACATGACAGTCTCATCCTGGTGCTGTACTTTCCCTGTGTCATGAATTGTGGGGGAGGCAGCACAGTCCAATGAATGGGGCACTGAACCAGGCATCAGATGGAGTCAGGCTCTGCCACTGACCCTGCTTAATGACCTTGCCTTTGTCACTTCATCTCCCCGTGCTTCCATTTCCTGTCACCTTTTCTCTGTCAAAGCTCTTCAAGGCAGGAATAGTCTGCCGCTGTGTATGCTTACAGCACCCTGCATAAATCGGGTCCTGCTCTCCCTGCCCGTCGCAATACAGTCGATAAATTGCATTATAACCCCATCACAGCATCTGGAAAAGTCTTGCACGGCTGTTAGTTTCTGCTCAAAAGGGCTTAGGGCTGGAAGAATAAGGGCCGCAGAAGTATGGGTTTTGCGTCGGGAATAAACTGAAACACTTGTTTGGCTATTCTTACCTATGCTCTAACAGTCATTTGGCCATCAGCTTTAAATTCACCCCTAACTTTTTTCGTTAATGAATGGAAAGCCTTTTTGGTAGTAGCTGAAGTCCAGTATGTCCATCTATTATCATGCTAGTTGATATCAAGTGGAAAATAGGATGTTGCAGCATATCAGACGCATTCATAGGTGCCTTGATTTTATTCTCTGCCATTTCATGTTCGTATTTTAGCCACTGTAGTCTTTTTCTGTATTCAAAAATCAGAGGTTTTGAATCTAGAAAGGTTCTAGAGCTACGCTACGTAAATGGGATACAGCGCTATGGCCCAGGGATCTATTTAGATGCGTACTTACAGAAGAAGTTTGCGTGTCAGTTAATATCCTATCAAGACAAATAGCCCATTCTCACTAAATTGCAGGGTAATTTGGTATAATCCGGTTTTTTTGAAAGTCAGGCAAGTCATGTGCCAATATGGGGGGAAATACAGATGCTTGTCGTTTGCATTCATTTTGAGGCCTGGCTCCTATAGTCTCGTAGGAGCTGCACAGAGATTGGGATTTCGAGAGGAGCCTTTGGAAATTCCAGCTCAAAATAGAATTTACTGGAATTTATCTGTAACCACTGGAAATCTTGCAGAAATTAGTTATTACCCATAAAAACACACCCTATTTAAGCAGAATAGGAATTCTACGAAGCAACTGCAGGTATAACTGAGACACATATTTAAATAACAATTTGGTCCAAAGTAAAAACCAAGGGATAAGCTGAAGCCATGCAGATAGATATGAAACCACGAAGTCTGATGCTCACTGATGGCAAGTGGAAGCAGCTCTGTTTGTCTCCACGTCTCTCCATTTGGTGCAAACTGTAGTCAAAGTAAGGTCTGTGCGAACCAACCATCTTCTCTGTGTTTTAAAGAAACCAGAACTTGTGTGAAATCTCCAAGCAAGGATTTCTTATCTCTACTCTCTTCTCCAGACACTTGTTAAGACTGTATACATGTAATAAATAGGTCATATATGAAAGAGATGGTTGCTTGATTAGTGGTGAAACATCTGCCCAAGAGCAGATGTCAGGTAGCCAGAGGCTAGACGGGCATTTACAGTCCCAGTTGTGAGTGCATCTATGGCTCTAAATAACCATCTGGGTTATGGAACCAGATTAAAATATTGAATTGTAAGCTTTTCAGCTGAAAGCAGTTTTACAAATGCTTGAAAAATCACCAATTCATCAGGAATAAGAAGGCGGAAGAGAGCTGATGGGAAATTCTGCTTTGTAATATCTTTCAAGAACCATGGCATAGCTTGGGAGGCGAATTCCTGCGAGTGACTGAATTGCAACAGAAATAAAAGTCCCTCACAAGTGTTTCCATATCTGGTTTCATCCTTTTCCCACATCACTACGACTCTGTCCTCAAGCTACATTCTTCTGCAGGGAATATGTAGCAATCAAAGGGAAATTAAGGGTAAGGATTATCCTGTTCCCCAAAATCACAAACCTTGGCGCTCAGAGAAAGAAGACAAAAGTAATAGCGCTAGGACAAAGGTAGGATAGATCAAATAAGGCCAATTTGATGCATGTGATTGCAAAATTGAAATAATATGCAATCCTCAGCTTCATCCCCAGAAGCAACATGACTAGAGTTAACTGGAGCTGTATTTATTGTGTGGCCTATGTCCATGGGTATAGCTCTTACAGAAAGGCCCTGACCACCTATATCTCATTGTCATAGGAGCATTTGGAAAAGGGAAATAAAAGAAATTCACAGCATGGGAAGCATGAGTGAGCGGTGCCCCCTGAATCTGGGGGGGCACCCGCAGAAGTTGCTGACCCTGACAGGGAGGGCACTAGCCCTACCAACAGCATCAGTGTCAGCCGTCGGGGGGGGGGCACCAGCCCCGTCGGGGGGCACATGCACCCCCATGAACCCCCTACCAGTCACCTATGATGGGAAGTTCTGGTCTCAATTATTGCCAGTGGCAAATGCCTGTTGACTTCTGTGGGGTCAGATCTTTTTTTTGGCAATCCAAAAACTTAGTATCAATGTACCATTCAGAAACCTTGAGAGAAAGTTAACCTACAGTCTTAATCCCACATTATACAAGAGTGAATATTTGCAAATCTGACCGGAAATTAGGGGTATGTTATGTAAGGCATCTTAAAAGGGACTCTACCACCCACATGCTTACCCTTCAAAAACAATTAGTTTCATTCAAGTCATTGGCATTAGTCACCTGCTGAAAACTTAAAGGTGCGTTTTGCACGATCAGTAGCCCAAAGCTTGATACTGTGGGGCATAATCCATCATCAGTAACTACTGAAGTTTCAGAAGAAACCAGCCCTGTATTTCCCACATCTTACTATGAATAGGTCATAGCTCCATCAGAAACAAGGTGCCAGCTAGCAAAAACTGGTATTATGTGATACACCAATTCCTTTATTTCTACCATATTAAAGAAATGATGCAGGGATCTTCAGTTAAAGTGGATCAAAAGTGATAAAATCTAAAATAACTCAGAAAACATCAATCTAATTATTTTGAAGATGTACACACACACACATGCATACAATATACATACACATACATAGATATACTCATACATGCACACACACACATATACATATATACACATATACACATATATAGATAGATAGATATGCATGCAATACACACACACACACACACACACACACACACACACACACACACACACACACAGAAAGGACTTTTTATGGTATCCTTTATTGGACCAGCTCTATAGTTGGGAAAGATGTTGAACGAGCTTTTAGGCATAAGGCCAGCTCATGTATGTACATAAGATCATCTTCAAGCAACAGAACCCAAATGGGATCTCACCTTAGCATTACACAATGTTTATTAACGTACCATTGTACCACTAGAGTATTTCTTGTGGACATTTGGGAAACCTGCAAAGGACTTTTTAAAGTCTTCTTGTTGTTTAAAGAAAAAAAAAATTAGTTTGGTTGTAATATGTGAATTATACGGATGAGTGACCATCAGTAAACAAGCTTATCTTAAAACAGATAACCTGGAAAACCTATTTCTAATAACAATTGGTGAAGAATTACATTTAGCATTTAAGAAGGTCATTAAACTGTATGCCATACATGAGCAAGCACAAAGAAGATTTACAGCTGAAATGTGGGAATCTGCAGTTAGTTTTCTCAAACCAAAGAAAAAAGTTGAGGTAATATTAAATGGAGGCTGAGGTTCAGAAAACAAGCAGCCATACATGTGTATGGCACTGTTGTCCCAAGTGGGCAAGAGCTCTGTATAATAGCAAAGTCTGTAAAATCCTCTGTCAGCTCCCCAGCAACATGTTCTTTAAAAAATAGTTCAGGATGCCCGATTGACCCAAAATTGAGGTCAGGCGTTTTTGTGCCACTCCAGCAGTTCCAAGTCTTACACGTTCCAGCTCTGTCAGACTCCGCTGCATCGAGCCCTTTCGTCACCACCGTGCCACTATTAAGCTAGAAGGGAGAAAGATGGGGGGCACAAGAAAGAAGTATAATATATCTACTGTCAAAATCTTATTTGTGGCAATCAATCTGTAAAATCACCCAGTAGGAAATCCTCAGGGCGCTACAACATGTTGAATCTGCTGGGCTAGGACCCCAAGAGGAGTATACAGTGTTAGAGTACTCAAAAACAGAAGCAATAAGCTAGCTGGGACTTTTTGCATCATTTTAAGCTGTATATTCTGACGGTATGAAGCTGGGACAACTGGAGAAGTACCAGGCAGCATTTGCGAAAGGACAATTTCATTTCGAGCTGGGGCAATCTTACTTCTGAGCTTAATATCCAGAAGGATGTTTCAGTTGTGGGACAGGGTAAGGTTGGGGTTGGTGTGCTGGACTGCGGAGTTCGGTGTCTCGTTCTGCTTTAGACTTGCGATACGATGTTTGCCTTTGACATCAGTAGGTGCAGGATCAGGAACTTAATCTCCATGCTTTGCTTGTGTAGGCTACAATGAGGGTCGCAATTCTTTTTGGTCACCTTTTCTCAGCTGAGGACTGAAATTTTTAGGATTCCTCTGTTTTGGGGGGTGCCTGATTTCAGGTAGCCACTCCCATTTATTTTTTAGAGGTGTTGATCACCCCCAACTTTAGCTGAAGTCAGTCGGGTGCTCAGTTCCCAAGGACTTGAGCCCAAGAGAAGACATCTGGACTCCATGGAAGTGGGTGGGAAAGTTGCGGTGAGGAATGGGCCATCAAATCCGGTCTCCGTTGATTTCAGTGGCACAAGGATTTTACCCAGTGCATTTATGAAAGCTAGCTGTAGTGTCTCCAGCTGAAAAGAAATTCGTTCAAAAGTGACTCAAAAAGGAGGCGCAGACTAAAGATAAGCTAATCATCTACAAGGCCTAATATGCATTTAACAGTTTAAAAATCAAGCGTTTTCTGAGCCAATTAGCTCACAGGCCAGAGGAATCCATCTGGCATGTAGCGTATGTAAAAGAGTTTGTCTGGTTCAGCGCATCGAATGTCTGTCTTAAAATCGGCGAAGAGAAGCAGACCTTTTGCCAAGGTTTCCTCGGAGGAAATGATACCATAAAACTCCTCCCGCAATTTAAGCAGCCATAGACTTCTGTGCTAAAAATGTCTAAATAAATATTAAGAAAGATACTTTTAAAGCCACAAATGGGAATGGGGCACACAGCTTCTGCTGACTTTCAGTGGGAGGCATGTACCGAGCCACCTTCTGTACCTCTGAAGGCCCAATGCTTCCAGTCTTACTCAGGCCAATAGCCCACAGAGATCAATGGATGGAGGGAGAAAAAGATTGAGAGACTTTGGGCTAGCATGGACTTTCTCTAATGAGACTTTAACTTCATTTGAAGCAGTGCCTCAGCAAGAAGCACACCATTCAGCTCTAACTGTATTATTTCAGAAGAGGATCTTAAGACATCACATAATGCTAATCCAATGAGTGTCCATTTAGGCTGGCTAAAAATGAAGCATTGTGTATTTAAGTGGTGCTAACCAACCAAGCGTCGGAAAGACATGTTTGATGGGATTATGTAAAAAGGGGTCAGGTTTATCAATGATACAATCGCTCTGGAAGGCTTCCAGTTCACCGAGTCTCATGAATCACTGGAGATCATAATTGGATGTAACGAGATCAATTTCCCCAAGTTAAAAGGGAAGTAGATGCTTAGCTATTATTTAAAATAAACAGGAGTTAAATCCCACAGCCATATCCTCTTCAGTGGTAAAATCCCACTCTGAAAAAAAAAAAAAAAAGGCCCATGAAGGGTTCATTTTGTTTGACAGGAAGATCCAAGTTCATTCATAAGCAGCCTGCCTTTTAAAGTGGGCATATGGGTAATGCTGAATTACGAACGGCTCTTTACAGTGGTACAAAAAGTTCATGGCAGACCATGAAGCCACGTGGCAGTCATCTCCTTACGGTTTTGTTACCGACTTTATGTCAGATTCCTTGAAAGATCAGTCAACCTTTTGGCAAAGTGGATGAAGTCCAAGGGGGTCCTGGACTGCATTTCAAACAAACCTTGGTTTGGTCATTTGGGTTTAGGTGCTGATGAAAATTGGTGACTTCAGATAAGTTTTCTTCCAAGCATTTGTTGAGTTATCAGCATCACCCTCCTTGTTAGGTTGCATCAAGCTCTTTGATGCAATATTTCCCATAATTACCTTCAAACGGTAGTCACAGGAGTTTACATCCCTCTGTAATCAATGGAGATGACCCTGAATGCCAAATCCCATTGAAGCTTGAGGAAGTCCTTATCCTGATGTAAGCTTCATGGCTTGCGCCAGAACCCAGTTCCAGCATCCTCACACTTTGGCATGCTCAACACTTAAAATCAGGCTGATTTTTCTTTGTTTTTTTCTTGTTTTAGTTGCTCTTCTGTTAGATCACCTTAGCTTTTATTTCCTCATCTCATCCCTAATGTGCATTCAAACCTAGAACAGAGATTCTCAGTCTTTTCCTAGTGTGGACCACATGACAGCAGAGTACTTGTTTCCTGGACAGTCTTCTCCTTTATTCATCTTTGTGCAAGATCATTTCTTGCCACTGGAGATTAAATGATCTCCTTGGGGCAACTACAGCAATGGCTACATAGACAAATGACTTTAGGAAAATGGTTGTTGTATTGCTACCCTTCTTTTAGCAGCTGGAAACACATACAGCTTGCATGCAACTAGACAGCTGTCTCCAGAACAGCTCCTGGAGTCCCAGAAACCACAGACTGAAACCACTGATCTTGAAGTCGAGCTCTCCAAAACTTACAATTCTGTTTATTAAGAAGAAAACACATACATTGCTCTGAAGTTAAAATGTTGGATGAGAATTCAGTAAAGAAATGCCATCCGAATTACAGAGCACAAAAAACTAGAAAAAAATCTCTTCCGGGCTGCTAAAATGAAGAGAAGGCTCTCATCCCTGTTAACATACGCACAAAGATTGTGCTATAGGAAGACAGACATATGCCTCTGAAAACGAGCCTTTGCTTAATAGGCACCTGCTACAGTGGGATAGTATATGCTTTTCTGGAAAAGGCAGATGCTGCTGCAGGAAAAATACTTGAGTCGCTTAAAGATTGCAGGAAGATTTGGGTTAATGCACTCTTCATGGAGACGTCAAATAGACTGTAGTAGATAGAACAGGAAAAACAGCATAAGCTCCGCAATAGAAGACGTGATAGGCTCTGCTTTAACTGAAATATTTACAAAGTCCATTGAAGCTGACCAAAAACCTTTCTATTGTGTACACTAGTGGATGTAAAACCATTTGCATAATTGTAACCTTCTCTTGTGAAAAAAATCTTCAGTCTCAATTTTATCGGTCATTAGCTTTCCTGTATGTTAGCTTTCTAGTTGTTCACAGTGGTTACAGCATGGCTAAGTATAATGTATGCGCTATAAAAGGGGGTCAGTATAAAAGCTAATGGTATCATTTGTCAGGGTTTATTTCTTTTTAATCTATATGTACCTAGATCCTCTGAGTGCAAACGCCAAACACGTGGAGATGTCCAAAATGGGCACCTTCAAGCAAAGAGGGTAGTTCCTGTTGTTTGTGTTCATCAACAGGAGTCATAGACAAGCTTTGCTGCGCTCATGTGCTTTTGTTAGCTCAGGAGGACAGGGTTGAATCCAACCTCCATGTCATTGCACCCATATACGTTCACCTTGGAGGTATCGCTATTCGTTTTAAAAGTTCCCAGGCACTTCCCAAGTAGGAATCAGACAAGCTGGGTTCAGCAACAGCTACGTTACCAAGTGGCTTTACTTTCATTTAATTCACCCCAGTGAAATGAGATGAGGCTCAGTCCTCCAAAAAGTATCTCAAGGCCCATTTAACAGCTGCAGAAACAAACCGGAGGGGAAGGGACTGGTTCAGGGAACTGAGCAAGTTTACAACTGAGCAGATGCTATTTCCCACGTCTGCGTTCAATCCACGAGCTAAGGTTTGGTTGACCTTTCTCAGGAGCTCACTAAAGGCTAGAAAGACTATAAAAACAACTCTGTCTTGGTGATTTTTCACTCCTCAGTAGCGAGTTGCAAGTGCTTCCAAATTTGAAACTACTGACTCGACACCACTCCAGAATTTTGGAAAGCCAGCCTCAGTAAGCCGCAGTTTTTTCAAATATGACATGCGAGTCTTACCTTTTTCACATGCTCAAGCTATACAGATTGTGATTTCTTGCTATATTAGCTTACAGCCCTCCTGGCACAATTAAAGAGCATTTAACTTCCTCTCATCCTTCTATCTCTCTGCAGAGTTAATACCTATTTGGACTTTAAATCACTCGTGAAAAAACCCAGCTAGAAAGCTCTTTTGATGAAACTGTGCAAACTGCACATTCTTTTTTATTACTTTAACTAACACTTTCTCGGTATCAGTCCAACAGAGAAAAGCATGCAGCAGAGTAGATATATGAACTACCCACGGGTAGACATTAGCTTTCTTGGGTCAGCAACATTGCATTAGAAACCACTGAAGTGGATATTTATTGGATTGTTTTATAACACTTGGTGTGATCTTCTCGACTAAAATAGAAGCTAATAACCTTTCAACAGACATTAATATATATTAGAGAGTTGAACTGTAAGCATTTTGAATTTCATTATTATTGCTGTAGAATTAGGGGCTTTTTTTTTGTGGTTCATTTCATGCAGGATTTTGCTGGTCTCAAAGGATTCCTGTGATCTTCATTTTTATACAGAAGTCATACCATTTTGCCATTCTGCCACGCAGGAGAGATGCAGATTCGTTGTTAATGTCGTGGTTGTGTCCGTTCTTCCAAACAAGTAACTGGGCCAATGAAACTTGAGGAACACAAAGTAAAAATTGCAATCCATTCACCCTGAAGGAACTGGAAAAAATTCTACTTTCTTGCCTTTGCAGGGCTCTTGCATTCGCCTCGGGGACGGCTGCACTTCATACCCTTGTAGGTTGGGCACAGCTTTATGGACATAGGGCCCAATTATAGGAGAGCTGAACTCTCAGGTAGATACCTAAATGAAGTGGCTTTTCAGTGAACCAAAAGATCCCACTGATGCCAGATATGTACTACCTCTGATGGTTTAATCTAGAGCATTTATTTTTAGTTCACCTTTCCTATAGACAAGTGTTCTAGACAGCCAGTCTCAGACAAGCTATTTTCCTAGTGGAAAGATATGGATGAGCCTAAATGTAACTATAAATTTGAGCTGCCAAGTTTGAAATCTAACGTGGACTTGAACAGAAGTCCGGGAAGACAGGGAAAAACCGAAGTATTTCCGAAGAAAACAAGCACACGCTGTATCTTGTAGCCAAGATGAACGATCTTACCAAGTAAAAGAAAAAGATATTCATTTATCTCACTTCAGATATTTTCTGGTTCTGGCTAAAAGGTTTCAGTTCTCTTATTAATATTTCACTATTCAAACATCTTGTTCTACATGCTTTCTAGGCTTCACATACTTTCTGAGGGAACCATACAAAGTGGTGTCTGTGCATGCATCTGTTGTTCAACGTTTCCAATTTTCAGCCCTGCTAAAATTAGTATCATTCAGTAGAGCTGTGCAAAGTTTCACCTGGTGTTTTGTTTCAAAGCTGTTTTGACTCGTTTTGAGCTCGAAACGGCAAAATTGAGACAAAATGAGGGCAACTGAAACATTTCAAAAGTTTCAAAATGTTTCAAGTTTCAAACCTGGGCTTGCTTGCAGGGAAACAGAAACTAAGGAGAGGGAGGGGGGAAGTGGGGAGGACTGCTCTCATATTGACTATGTAGCTGGCCAGTGACTGTGATCCTTCCCTGAGGTCCCTTCCAATCCCAGTGCTGAGGGAGGGACAGAAAAACAGCATAAAAGGCAGCATTGTTTGAACTGGGTTTTCTTTGTGCCTTTACACTTAGAAGTGGCAAAAGTTTTGCTCTGAACAGTTTGAGGTGCAGTTTCTGGGACTTATCTCCTTGAAATTTGGCAGGCTTTGTGGCCTCAGCAGGGGCTACTCCCCTGCTGCTTTCATTCGAATTAGGCAAGAAATGTTATAGGCATTTTCATGATTTCCCATTATAGCCTATGGGCAAAACATCGAAACAGCAAAAAAAAGTTGATTAAATGAAATGGACCAGTGCTTTGAAACAAAACAAAATGTCGAAATGAAATGCTATCCCTTTAAAACTGCGAAACGGAAGTCAAAATGAAACAATGCTGTTTCACACAGCCCTGTCATTCAATATAAGCACAAAACCAAAGCTGTCTGCTGCAGTCTGGCAAGGAGGTATGCTGTAGCACTGCCTAGCTTTTAGCATGGGCCACTGCAGGCATGTGGCTGCATTGCCTGAATCAAAAGTGAATGTCTGTTCACTCGCTTATCAGTTCAGTCCATGCAGCTTAGACTAACCTGCCAAGATTGAATCCATTCGGTCTTGGGCTTTTTGACTGTCTGTACTTAACCAAAGTGTTTCATTGTATCTGCTAATGTATTGACAGCATGGATTAGTGGGAGTGTCAGAAGAATGATAATCTCCCAGAATAATCCAATGAGTTTCATTGCATTTTTTTTTTCTCAGTGTTAGGGAAAATAATTATATTATGGTATTGTTTGATTGTTAGAACAGAATCAGATGGCTAAATAAAAAAAATCTGAAGACTTGATTAATATGACTTTTGGCTGATTGAACAGTTTATTAAATTCATGACAGATTTATTGTGACACACATGCTACATGCTGCCTAGTGCCAAAAGCTACTGAGCAGACCTGGGTGATAATGCAATGTTCAGTTCCTTGGAAATTTTGAAGTTTTAAAGAACATTTTCCCAGAAATTATTTAAAACATACATTTTTTTTCAGTAAACATTTTGAAAACAAAACAAGTTCAAGAACATCTAAATGCTTTGTTCCCATTTTTAGTTTTGAAAGATTTTTTTTTTAGATTATTTTATTTTACACAGAAAAAAACGTAAATGCTTTATAAAAATGTTGAAACTGGAAGCTGTGTATTTTTCTTCATATAAAAACATCGATGTTCCAAAATATAATTTTTTACAAAATGGAAATAAATAAGTATGAATATTTTTGACTAGCTCTAGCACACAGTCTAATAGGGTTAAGGGAACCTCTAATCTTCTGCCAAAGAGATGGCATGGATTATAACTAGAGCTATCCGAGCCAGTAACTTATGGCAGATGGGTTTGGTTATAATGAATATAAGGTAGATAAGTTATTGAAATGCTGTACGCAAACCCTGTGGTTTCTCTTTGGATCTCTAGCTCTGAGTTCGAACAACCCAGTCATTTCCGCCTGTTGGCACCATGCTGCCCTACCATGTGTCTTAGTCTGGATAAAGCTGTAATAACATAGATAAAACTGTGCTATAGTGGGGTATTACCAAAGGCAGCTTTCAAAAGCTTACTGTATAATATACTTCGATGGACAGACGTGAGGGGGGGGCAGACAGAATCGCCTCAGTATCCTTTCCTCCCCGACTTTCCACTCTTCCATTCAGAGAAGAGTGAGCACAACCCTGAACCTGACTTTCTATTTCCAATCCATCTAGAGTCATTTAAAGGGAATCCAAGTTTCACTCTTTCTTCAACTCTGCATTGGTACCAAAAAGATTGACATACGATTACCTTTAAAAATATATCTAGGGAGATAGCTTAGATCACAAGAATACCCAAGTATGAAAAAGTTCCTGGCTGCAGAAAAGAGAATCCAGCTCAAACATTGTCAGATTTCTGGAGTCAGAACGGTACTGGAAATTGGAGGTAGTTCAGAGAGAAGAGGGAGCGGTGGGGACTGGTGTAAAAAAAAAAAAGATTAAAGAGCGTGATGCATATAGTTTGGCTGAACAGTGGATGTTGGGACACATGGCAGTGTGGAAATATTAGCTGGATCTAAGTGCCATCGAAGGAGGATAATTCTGCATAATAAGAGTGGATCTGCAAGAGCAATGGGATGGAAGTCAGAGCTGCGCAGAAGGGAGATTTTTCCGACAGTGCGATCTTTTAACTGTTGACCAGTCTCCAGCGAGGTATCAGCTTGTATTTTAGCATAACAGATTTCTCTAAAGTAGTAGATATACGAGTAAGAGTGGACATCCAAGGCACTATTCCTTCCTATGCAGCCTTTGTTTCTAGTGGGCTGAATTAACATAATTTACCTTTTCATCCTGTCCCTTTGGAAAGATGTGCATTATTCCTCATTTCATTTCTCTTTCTATACCTATTAGTGTCCTTAGCAGGTAGCACTTATACACCGTGCAAGATGGAACGCATAGTGCAATAATAGATGAAATAGGGATGGTTTGGCAAATAAAGAGGAGCAGCTCTTTAATTGTTATGAAAATGCTTCTCTGACCATTAGTAACTATAACATGATGTCAAGTTTAACTGTCCTAAACTGAAATTACATTTCTTTGGAGACACTAAATAATAGCAGAGAGTCCTGACTGCTAACAAGCTTTAGCCATCCTTGCAATACTGCTGTCACCTTTCTTATAGAATCAGATGGATACTTTGACAAGGCAAAGGCATCCCACACTAAATGAACGTCAGGCAAGACAGTTTTGGATTAATGTGCACATCCTCCACATGTTAATCTTTTTCCATTGACATAAGTCTCTGATAATTAAAAATTTAACAGATAAATTTGGTCATGGTGGTGAGAACTGAGTCCATGCATGCAAATGCCTGAAGTCTCACAGCAACCTTGTGCAGTAAATATTTTTGCAAGTATTTAACTGGTAAGGAAATTGAGAGACTGAATTTTCCAGTGGTGTTAGTGCAGAAAGCTCTGGAAATGAGTGGAAAAACCACAGGAATTCAGACTAGATGTTAAGCAAATTGCCTAAGGTCATACATCAAAGGCTTGATCCTATTCCAGAGGAAGTCGGTGAAGTTCAGCCAATAAATTCAGTGACAGGAGGACTGGGTCCCGTGTCAATGGTAGCACAAAATCCAGTGGACTGGGTCCTTTGCTCTAATCAGTGCAAAAATGTTTCTAATGTAATTCCTGCTGAAGGATGAACATTAAATAGATTGGTGTTTAACCATGCTGAACCTCTAAAGAAGCCGGCCCGGTTGCATTTGCACAATCTGAATGTCCTGAAGCTGTAGACAGGGCTGGGAGTGCCATTGCACTCGACTTCTCTGGTGCATCTGGAGTTCTCCAAGAAGAGTTCCCAAAACATATTAGCGCTTTGTCTTATTCCCATGAAATACAAGCTGTCTTGAAAAATGGGATGGGGAAGGGAAGTTAGCTTTGTGAAAACGCCTCCAGAAAAGAGGGTTAAATAAGCGTTCAAGCCCATTCTCTCCTTACGCGAGTCAGTATGCCATCCCTCTTAGTTCAGCAGAGAAATTCCTTGGAACTTCTCCCTCTCGTCCTAGACTTCGTAAACTTGCGTTGAGAAATTAAACGGAGAAAAACAAATATCTTTAGAAAAAAATCCCATTTTTAACATTTCTGGGTTTTTTACTGAAAAGCTAGAGACAGAGCATAGTTGGGAAAAGACAAGAATGATCTTTTCTTTAAAGACAAATACTTTTTAGTTTCCATTTTTGCTTTTTCATGCAAAAGTATTCACTATCTTTTCACGGGTCATTAGCGGGTGGAATAAAAGTTTTTAGACAATTCCCATGGAAAATAATATGCCTTTTTTAGAAGTTGTCTTGATTTGTAATTTGGCTTGGAAATGCTTTTTTCGGTATGGTACCAAAAAGGCTGAACTGTGCGTAATATTGGTGAATGTTCCTTTTCGTTAGTAATATTTTCCTGGCATGTGTGGTTAGGTTTCAAAACCCATATTTACCTTTGTTGCTCTTCTGTAAATACTGTGGGAACATCGTTGAGATGCAAGCACTTGGTACCATTTTTATCTAAAGCAGAGTTTAAAATATATCTGTTAAGGTCTATCTTATTTGACATCTCTTATGTTGCAGTTGCCTCTGGCACTCTTTGCTGTTCTGTAAATAGCGGATCTGGATGAATTTAGTTTTGTTCAAGATGGTTCTAAATCAGTACAGAAAAGAGCATCTAGACTTGACTGTAAAATTATAGGAGCCTTATTATGTACTTGTAAAACGGGCAAAGGGCAGATTCAGCCATGGGGTAGGCAGGAGCACCTCCACCGAATTCACCTGCCTCGGCCTATCCAGGTCAGGATATGATCCAAAGAGAGTAAAATGGCTTGTAGAAGGGTTTGGTGTTTGCCTTGCTGCAGAACCCGATAAAAAATTCTTCCCATGCACGATCAATAACTGTGGCCATTGAAGCAAAACTAGAACAATTAGTAACCCAAGCGAGCATCATGGGGAGCCGAATGGAGGGGCTGAGCAAGGAATGACACAGATAGATGCCAGCAGTAAAGAGCAGGAAAATAAAGCAGAACATCTGCCCAATTTACCTAATAGTGTCATAAACGTAAAAGAAATTTTATATCTTCAAGTTGTTGCACTGGAAATCCGTGCACAAAATATTCAAAGCACCGGGCTGGTGCAGAGAGGGTAAGGTATGATTTCCTATGGTCTTAGAAACCTGGCTTCCAGATCTTCCTTGCCCGAGCCATATCTGATAGCTTGGCTCACTAGACAGAGCATGGCACGGGGTGTCGGAGGGCCTTCGTTCTCTTCCCAGCTCTGTGCCGGACCTGTTGTGTGACTACAGATGGGTCATTTCACTCTGTGCTGCTCTTTCTTTATTCCTCTCTTGTCTATATTGTGAGTTCTTCAATCAAGATACTTCACTCCGTACTGAGTAGCATGTGCTGTCAATGGATGTCTTTACGCGTGCTCTGGATTGGAGGCTCATTTGATGAGCTTCAGCTAAAGTGCCCCTGCCGCCATACTGAAGTGCAGGGACACTGAATACACGTGATGCAGAGGCTGCTGGAGTGTGCTAATTAAAATCGAGCCTGTTCTGATGCAAGTAAATGAGACGCTGATTAATTACATCAGCTCTGATGTGCGCTAGTTAGCATGCATCAAAGCAGATGTCCAGCACTTGTATAGGTGCCCAATGCTTTTAAAAATTCAAATAAAATAGAAATATAATGCGTTGCTACTATTGATGGACAGGTCATGAAATGATGTTAAAAACTAAAACTGAAAATAACATGCGAGGGTCCCCAATGTAAACCTTCTTGAAACAGTTTTCTTTTAAAAAAAACAAAAAAACAAAAAAACAAAAAAACACACAAGCGATTTCTGGGAAATTCTAAAAACATTTTTGTTCAGATTTAAACAAACAAATCTTGAATTTTCAGTGATTCCTGCCAACTAGAAATTTCAAGTTTTTTTGCCTAGAACCAGTAGTGATTTTACAAGGCCAAGAGAGAGCAAATAATGGGAAGATAAGAAGCAGCAAAAACTTGCAGCAACTTGCACAGGAAAACGGGCTTAGGAGTCCTGTTAACAGTCACAGGCATTTTGCATCCAGAGCTTGGCACAGCGTACCCCTTGATAACAAAGAAAGCGTGAATGAAAATCCTCAATACAATGAATGAAGAAAGCTGTATAATTGGCTTATCATTTTCTGTAGCAGCCTTGGTCATAAATGCTGTAATTAATTATAAAAGATGACAACTGGTCAAGGCAATGCTAAAGGAAGTGGCCCTGGTATGTGGCATTGTAAAATGATGGGGAAAAGCTTGTCAAATCAAGGTTGTTCTAATTTATTAGTGAGCTAATCTCACCAAACTGAATGGGGTGGGGAAGAGTGGAACAAAAGCCAAAATACTCCTGCAAGTGTTAAGTACTGGGGGGCTTTGACATTTGGAAAAGAGACAGGGACTCTGTGGAAGGAAATAGGGGTGTGTGAAACAGGCCCTATTCAAGTCGGATTCTGCCCGAATCGGGGACAGTGATTTGATTCGTTGATTCGGATCACTATCCCCAGTTTGAATTGGCCGAATCCGAATCTGAAGATTCGATGCCGATTCAGAAAATTAGCAGTTCGGCCATAGACACAACTTCATATGTTTTTTCTACATACCTTGAGGTACCAGGTCATGAACGCTGTGATGCTGGGACAGATGGAGTGTCCCACAGGAGCACGGGGGGCCGCCCCGTGTGCTCAGTGGCAAACCCTAAAGTGGGCCGAGAGCGCGTGCCCCCTCCATGTCTCCCCAGCTCAGCAAGCAGCCACGGGGGGACCCCAGATGCCCCCCCAGACCCAGGAGGACATGGGGGGGGGGTCCCCCAGCACACCCCCTGGCAAACTGGGAAGTGGACAGGAAGCTCTTCTGGTCCACTTCTGGGTCAGCTGCCAAGTGCACTGGGGAGCTCCCCGCACTCCTGTGGGACTCCATCTGCCCCACCGTTGCAGCATTCATGAGCCACCTGCTACCTTGAGGTATGTAGAAAAAACATTTCAAGCCATGTCCTTATCTGAATCACCAAATCTTTCTGATTTGATTTGGCGAGAATAAAGGATCCTCTGATTCGATTTGGATTTTGAGATACAGCCACCAAATTGGGCCGAATCTGGGCCAGATTGAAGCAGGGAATGAAGCTTCGCTCAGGCTTGCAAGGAAAGAGCTTCACTGATCTAACATCAGAGCCAGACGCTTGTTTGCGCGTCACTCGCATTTCTCCCGAAGGGCTGCAGCCAAAGGCCTTCACCTTGTTATTATTTAGGCCAACTTCGATGAGCATCAGTGGAGTTGACCCAAAATTCATTCAGCTGCTTGTTCACAAGCTACAGGCATTTCCCACAACTCTGTATCTTCCACAGTATATTCTGCCCACCCTTCTGACAGGCTCTTTGTGAAATGCAGCCTGGTCTCGTGGCACAGCCACTGGCTTGGGGCTCAGGAAGGTTGGGTTCTATCCTAACTTTGCCACAGATATGTGATTTGGGGCAAATCATTTCTTTTCCCCATCCTACTCTATATCTCTGTCTACTGAGGTGGCAAGTTCCTTTTTGGTCATATGCCACCCAACACAATATGACCCCAGTCACAGTGCAGGCCCTGCTATGTTAATGCACTGTTGGCTCTCAACACCATCTTCCTTGCATTTGCTCACAACCATTGCAAAAAGTCTTCAAATACAGATGCGACTACAAATACATAGGATGTGACAAACAATATCATGAATCCTGGGACGTGCGGCCTCCTGCCTCAAACTGCAGCCCACAGAGACAACATTAGTATGCCACCAACTGGGTTTGAAGAGAAAATCAGGATGTTCAGGCTATCAACTGTTCTCTAATTCTCCCAGAGCAGCAGCACGTGGCAGTTAGCGCAGATGCTCCTGTAATTATGATATATTGAGAACGTTGTGTTCAATGGCCCTAAGACCTGCAACTCCAGTTGTGTAGCAACATATAGGTAGCAGCTGTAGCATAAAGGATAGAGATGCTTACACTGCTAGATCTTGTGTGTCTGTACTGGTCTAGGTTAATGCTTTTAGTATATAAAACACTAGACAGCAGGAACAAAAAAAACAACTCCCCCCCGCCCTTCTCCCAGAACAGGTAAATTGGTTCTGCATTTAATGACACCTTATTGCCTTCATTCTTATTTCCTTTCAAAATATCAAGCATCCACATGCCCAGTTTGGTTGCACACTACCTAGGTCTGTCTGCTGGGGCAACCGCAGTCAGTCAGCTGACCGGAGGGGGGCAGGGCCTGGCTTATATAAACAGCCTAAGCTGAGGCCAAGCAGGCAGTTCCCCTCTGGCCGTCGAGGAAGGTGGAGCTCGGTGGGAGCAGGCAGAGTTGAGAAGCCTGAGCAGCTTATGGGTGAGGATACTGGGTAGAGGAACCCCTGGCAGGGATGGAAATGATGATTAACCAGAGGACTTGGGGTTTGAGTTTTAGCCAGGAGGCTTGGGGTTTTGTGTTGCAGCCGATTGGCTTATGGTTTTGGTTATTATTACACCGGAGGACCGGCTGAGGCTGTAGGGGTTGGAGGAGGCCTCACAGGAGGTCCCCAGTAGCGTGGGGGTTCCTGGTGCCAGAGGGGGCACAGCAGTCGAGGTTAAGGGCCAGGTAAGGCCGAGGCCACCTGAGCCCAATTATGAAGAGCCCCAGGGAGGGTGCATGAGAACAGAAGCCCCAGGGAGGGCGCAGGACCCGAGAAAGGGGTCTGGGGGCCAGGCACGGCTACGGCCACCTGAGCCTCAACTGTGGGGATCACAAGGCAAGGCCCCAGGGAGGGCGTATAGGAATAAGAGGCCCCAGGGAGGGCGACCGTATAGAAAGTAGAAGATAAGCCCAGAGGGCGTCCGTGAGGGCGCAGGCTCTAATAACTGACTCACCAATGTCCGGTACATCTGAGAGGCTTGGGGTGTGGTATAAGGGGTGGTAGGAGCCACGCATAGCCCATAAGGCTGAGTGCACCAAATCAATCTAGATGGAACAAGGGCCAGGATAAATAAGAGCACCGTGTCCAAGGGATAAAAGAAAGGCAGCCTCCCTTATAATACATTGGTCATCAAAGACGTGGCGGGCGAGAACGAAGGTGCTTGATAGACAACTTGGCACGGTAGGGGGCGCCAGGAGAGATCACGGCTGCTCCTGGGTCCCCCGCCCTGTGACATACATGTCCAACAGTTTTGGAACAAAATTTCGCTCAGCTAGAGCTCCGGGGAGATAACAGTTACAATTCACTAACTCTGTGGATACAGACCACTCCGGAGTGCATAGTACAGATAAAAATTGGGCCTAGAAGCAATTGGCAGCGCAGGATGATTTTTTTCCTCCCTTTAGTACAACTTTGCTGATGGAAGATGATGAGTCTGTGCTTTTATTTTTTTGTTTCTGAGGCTCAAGACATGAAAATGTGTCTAAAGTCTTTCATTTCCACCTATTGAAAATGCTTTTAAAAGAAAAGAAATAAACAGATGGCTCTCATTAGCACAAGAGTGCTTTAATCTTTTGCACATTTTAAATTTTATTTTCCTTTCAATGATCGTAAGTAAATTGGTATAAAATTAAGACTTCACCAGAGCAATTGAATTTCACACATTTCAAGCCATGAAAAGGGGAAGGTGGACTCGATCCAAATTGCGACCACTGATGCAATCCTGGCATCACATTAGCTGTCATGACCAACAAATAGTTTCTGAGCAAAGGAAACACAGTGAGGCTGGCCTTACTCATCTTATTCAAGGAAAACCCATTTGAAATCCCAGTGTCAGACAGGCTTGCTTGTTTGTTTTTTTTCACCCCAGTCAATTTTTATTTTAAACTGGAAAAGTATGACACTTCTTTATTTTAGGGAGGGCATGCAAGAGACGAAGGATCAGAATCTCAAATGATGCAAACTGGCACAACTCCATAGGAGTTAAGAGCTGTACTGTTTTGTACCAAAATTTGGCCCTATAGCTTGTTGGAACAATATGGGCAAAGTTGGTAGCAAAGTTCTGGATGTGGATATTCAGGCTAAGCCAGCCAAATGTTTTCATAGACATTAGGGCTGGAAGGAACCTTGGAAGAACATCAAGTCCAGCCCCCACGGTACTAAATGCACATTATAGCCCCTTGGTGAGTAGGTGGTAAAGGTTTTCTTCCATTCCCGTCCACAGAAAATAGAAATTAAGAGGGCCCTCAGTTCTAGAGGCTTGATTCTCAAGCTCACGTCTTGAAAACAAAATGCTTTCAAACTTCTCAAATTCTGATTAAAACCATATTTTTTGGTTAGAAAAAATACCCCCAGCTCTGTTTAAAATATGTCAGACCAGATTCTCTATACAAACCAACCTGTGCCTATCTGCCTGGAAGGGAAGGGTTTTGGGTTTTATTAAGCGACCTTTGCTTTTTTCCAGACTGTTGGGGCTGCCAGGTGTCTGCTTCCCCACACAAGTTCGAAGGAGCTCCTTCCACCTGGCGACACAATCTTAAAATGACTCTTGTAATAATTCATGTCTGACATTTTTCTTGCTAGAGATCTTTATAAAATCAATGTGGGCCATGTCTTGACAATAGTCTACTCCTCCTCCTGCACCTCTTACATCCACAATTTGCATCATTAAGTTCAGTGGGACAAGTCATGTGAGTAAGGACCACTTGTCTGAGCAAAAGTTAAAAAGGTAGGGCTCCGACTCATGTGCATTTTAAGAAGCTGTCTTTTTTTTGCCATTTAAGATATTCCTTACATGAATCAGGCAGAATTATTGCCGTGACAAGTCAATTATATGCCAACATTCTTGCATGAAAAGTTATAATTTCCAGTAGGAAGCAGACATGCACAGTGCCAGATAATCTGAATATCTCTAACTGAATATCAGCCATATATATACACACCCATGAATCTAAAATAACAAACATTGTCTGCTTCTTAAAACGAATATATTTGAATACAATGGAGCAGGCCATATTTCTGAATGCCACTGTTATTTGAGAAATAAATGAAAGGATAAACGCAGCACCAGCTTTAATGATGGCTGATCATGATCACTCAAATTACTTCCATGTTGTAGCCATCATAAGTAAAGGCATAGGGCTGGATTCTCTTAACAATTTGTCATTTGTGTATTCAGTTACACGAGTTGGAAAGTGGACGTTGAGTTCTTCCGTTCTAGGTTGGCAGCATTTTATACTCTCGGCACAGGAGGGAAGGCAGTGGGGGATCCAGCCCCCAGATTTCTGTTTCTGTATTGTCCTAATGAATCAATGAAAGTTGGACCTAAACTGCACTAATTCAGACCTTGCCTGTCTGGTTCAAACTGGTCTCTACCATTGAACTTAAGACAGTCAACATTTTCTTGCTTGGGAGAGTTTGAGAAGCAAAGACAATACATTTGTCCTTGCAACAGAACAATGGTCCTAACCCAGTGATTCTCAGTCAGCGTTGTGCAAACACCTACGCATAATTCACAAGATAAAACTCAAGAGATTTCAAATAATAATCCGTAATGTCAAGAACATGATGTTGCTGTTGTGGTCTTTCTGAGTTCTTTGTAACAGAAGAATTGCTCTATTATTTTTCCAGTCAAAAAACAAGTGAAAGCTAAGAGCTGGCATAGTCCAAGTGGGGTCTGGAGTCTAAACAGCTTGAGAACAGTTATCTTAACTTGCCATCTTACCGCTAGTTGGAAAGTATTTTTTCATCACACAGCGCAAATATTTTGGAACTGAAACTGGCCCTTTCCCAGGAATAGTTTCAAATAATCTCGTTTCATTAAAAAAAATAGGTCGGGGGGAGGAGTTTCAAAATTGTTAAAGTGTCTATTTGTGCCATTTTCAAAATTTGTTTAGACAGTTCTGGTTCATTGACATTTTCAAGATTTTGACTTGTTTAGGGATGGGCAAAAAGTTGGAAGTCTCAAGATTTTTTGCGATGAGAGAGCTACTTCCTGTCCAATTCTTCAGTGAGCCCTTTAGGGGTGTTGCTCATTAATATCACTTAGATATGACATGCAACCATGACATTGCTGGATCTTCAGACTTCTGAAAGCGTTCTCAGGTGACGTGGTTTCCTAATCTTTTGGTATTTTAAGTGGGATTCAAGATTTATATGCTGAAAGATAGATCCTTTTGCGGCATGAACCAGCATTGCTCTTTTAAAGCCAGGCTAACTTATGCTAGCAGTATGCCTTCATGAAGCATCTCAATAATAATAATAATAATAAATAATAATAATGGTTATGGGAGGGGTTGCTCTTTACAGAAATAAGAAAATGGTGGTTTTTATGTAAATCTGACTCAATACTGTTAGGGTGACTATATTTGGATCTTGGGGAGCACTGGATTTGCAGCTGAATACAGGGCTATTACCTGTGGCCTAGCAAAAACTGCTGACCACAAGGCAGAATGATATCTAAGCCGGCCAGTTGCTTATGCGAAGTAACCATCTTAACTGTGTCAACCATTTTTCTGAAAAAGCAGCAAGTGAGTCCATGTGAGTCTGTGTGTTGTGAATGAGGTGGAGCTTTAGGAATGTGGAAGATGGTACAACCTCGGACTGGAAAACCGACTGGAGTGTAAAAAACAACACGTAATTGGTAACAGAATCTGAGATGAACATATGCAGAAAGATGAATGGTGATTGGTGAAGAAGCCTCCAGACGCTTCCAGGTTTTGGTCAAAGTCCGCCCATTGACTGAAGAAGAGGAGTCAAGGTCTTAGACATGTGCTCTTAGCAGAGAGGCATGTAAATGAATGAAATGCAGAGGCAATTCCATGCTAATGAAACAAACTGTAAACAGAGGAGGAGCTTGAGAGGGGAGGAGATATGGGAGGAGTGAGGGTGGAATAAATGTTAATGAGTATAAACCAAAGTGTATAAATATGGAAAAAAAACTACTGTTCAGTGCAGGTCCCCTGGTTCATAGATTTCATAGATTTCATAGACATTAGGGCTGGAAGGGACCTTCGGGAGATCATCGAGTCCAGCCCCCCGCCCAAAGGGCAGGAAGTCAGCTGGGGTCATAGGATCCCAGCAAGATAAGCATCCAATTTACTCTTGAAGGTGTTCAATGTAGGTGCTTGAACCACCTCCGCTGGCAGGCTGTTCCAGACCTTGGGGGCTCGGACAGTAAAGAAATTCTTCCTTATGTCCAGCCTGAAACGGTCTTGCAGGAGTTTGTGACCGTTCGACCTCGTCATCCCTTGGGGCGCTCTGGTGAACAGACGTTCCCCCAGATCCTGGTGGTCACCCCTGAGAAACTTATAGGTGGCCATCAGATCACCCTGAGCCTGCGCTTTTCCAGGCTAAAGAGTCCCATGGCTCTCAGCCTGTCGTTGTAAGATCTGTTTTCCTGACCTCTGATCATGCGTGTGGCTCTCCTCTGGACTCTCTCAGGCTGTGTGTCTGTGAGGGACCCTTGTCCAAAGCCGTCTCCATTCTGAATAAAGCTGTTGCGAGCAATGTGTGCTGGTGTTTGCTCCCTGCTTGCTCTGGCTAATGAGTAACAGGACCCATGAGCAATTGGACCATTGCCTCCCTAGTCATTGGGCGCCGCATGGAGTCAGGGGTCTAACAAATACAAATATGTGGAAGTAAAATTAGCTTTTGAATAAGCTTATTTCCTGATACTCTAAAGTTACTTATTTGTTGTGCTAAGGGAGGGTGGGGGGATTATAAGGCCTGATCTTGATCTGAGATCAGTTCCTTGCTTCAGGTAACTTAACTGACTCTGATGGATTTAGTCCTCTGTTATAGCTGTATAAGTTAGACTAGAACCAGGCTCTCTCGCTTTGTTCTAACCACTGATAGTCGAGTTAAAAATGACATAACTTAATTTCAGCAGCACGTTATCAGATCTCAGCGCAACCAATAAAAAGGCACTCCCAAAAGTAGAAATCCCTTCGAGAGGGGGCTGGGAAGGGAAAATGGAAGAAGGCTATGTGAACTGCATGCTGTTTTATTTGATGCAAACGTTAGGACTCCCCCGGAATAAACATGCCATGGCATTACAGTTTCAACACTGCCCATAGATTATGCTGGGTCTCGGAAAGCAAATGGGAAGAGGGGGACGAGACGATTGAGGAACTCTAAAAAAAAAAAAAAAAAAAAAAAAAATCCAATTAAAAGGATTGACTTACAACTGTATATGACAGAATGAGGATTTCTTTAATGTCCTTCCCCCCCACTGACAACTTTTTGTGAATGGAGCAGAGAGCATGTTCCTTCCTCGTAAGCGAGTAGAAGTTCACAAGTTCAGAACGAGGAGATGGGGAGTGTAACACCTCATTTAAAATGCCAGAGGATTTATGAAGACCTCCAAACACAACTCTGAGGCTGTTGGTTGTACGATTGAGAGAGCGTTATGGATGGAATATATGGGTTGTCTCTGAATGGAAAGTAAACTGTAAACCTCAGGTCCAAATAGGAGCCAAGCATGCATATTTGTGGGCAAAATTTACCCCACCAATTATGGACGCTGCCAAGACGTTGTCTAAATTTTGTTCAGTTCACTCTTCAATGTGGAAGGATGGTAGTAATGGAGTATCTAGGGATCCGGTCCAGCAGTGGGATAATCTAATATATTGTTCATAAATGGAAGCAAAGATCGTTCCAGCCTGGAACGGACGGGACATTTTAAACTGATTTTGCAGTCACAGGTGATAGGGCATCTAGTGCCTGATGACATGCAACGTAGACAATACATCTGTGTTCAGCAGATACATACAAGAGCCTTGTTGCATGGTAATTTTGGGCGACTCCTAGAGCTCTTTAACCTCTGGATTGTCCACACATTGACACCTAAAACTAGTTTTAAGCAGCTCCAAGTTAAGCCACTCCATGGCGGGTTTCTCTCTGATCTGTGTTACGCAGCTCATGTTAGTCTAAGCCCCTCTGGGCTACCCCATAATGGAAACACCCCACCTGCCCCACTCCTCCACTGGCTCAGATCTGCGCCCCCCCCCCGCCTCCTCCAGCACCCCAAATCCCTGCTCAGTGCACCCTGCTAGCTTACTTGTGTCCTGTGCTGTCTGTCCTGTTAATCTGCCTGCCTGGCCACCGTTGCCACTGCTGCTGTCTGGGTGGACTCAGCCTGGAGAAGAGCAGCAGCCCGGCGGGCCTGAACATGACCGCTCCAAACCTGAGCTAGTGCTGACATCGGTCAACATTTGTGCGGCTCACAGCATAACATGCAGAGGCCCTAGCCACTCAGGGAAATGACCTTCACATAATTGTGTGGCTCTCGCAATGAAGAAATCTTCAGTACAAGTTTAAAAAAAAAAGTGTTGGTAACATTAAAGAAAGGATATAAAATAGTGTTGAAACTGTCATAATGTCATCTCCATAAATGGATGCTCTCTCTTCACTCTGAATACTAGGTTCAGTTCTTAACCCCTTTTCAAAAAAGACATAATGAAGATTGAAAAGACTTAGAAAAGGTCAATGTTTTGATGAGGCAAAGAAAAGCCTTCTCATGAGAAATATATCTGAGTACTTAGATGAGAGAGGAAAGGGATAAAGAGTGATAGAAAGTGAACAAACTTCAAATCAATAAGGAAAATTATAACATGTCGAATGCAGAATGAACCCAGTGGAATTCACTGCCATGAGATAATACTAGAAAAAAGCAGGTGCCATTCACTGGCAGGGTTGTGACCTAGACAGACCAAGACCTGATCTGAAATCACACTTGTGTTGTGACATACTAATCGATCTGTGTTAGCCAACCACGTTGCTCTATTAAATCAGAGAAAATGAGGGTTGGAAAGGACCTCAGGAGGTCACATCTAGTCCAACCCCCTTTTCAAAGCAGGACCACCCCCAACGAGATCATGCCAGCCAGTGAGGGAGTTTGTCTTAATATCGAACCTAATCTTCCGTGGCTGAAACTTGAGCCCGTTGCTCCTTTTTCTGTCATCTGCCATCACTGAGACCAGTCCGGCTCCATCCTCCAGGCTGAAGGCTGCTATTAAATCCCCTCAAAGTCTTCTCTTCTCCAGACTAAATAAGCCCGGTTCCCTCAGCCTTTCCTCGTATGTCGTGCCCCCCAGCCCCTGAACCATTTTCATTGTCCTCTGCTGGACTCGCTCCAATGTGTCCACATCCTTTCTGTAGTGGAGGACCCAAAACTGGACCCAGGACTCCAGATGTGGCCTCACCAGTGCTGAATAGAGGGGAATAATTACTTCCCTTGCCCTGCTGGCAACACTCCTCCTAATGCAGCCCACTCTGCCATTAGCCTTCTTGGCAACAAGGGCTCATATCCAGCTTATTGCCCACTGTCACCCCCAGGTCCTTTTCTGCAGAGCTGCTGCTTAGCCAGTTGATCCTCAGCCTGTACCAGTGCATAGGACTGTTCTGTCCCAAGTGCAGGACTTTGCACTAGTCCTTTTTGAACTTCAGGAGAATTTTTTTGGTCCAATCCTCCAACTTGTCTAAGTCACTCTGAATACTAGCCCTACCCTCCTGCATATCATCCACTATTCCCGGCAACTTGGTGTCATCTACAGACTTGCTGAGGATGCACTCCATCTTATCTTCCAGATCATCATAGTATCTGAATGTTTTGCCTTTTTTAATGTGTTTTTCTTCTTAAGATCCTTGTGGAGCAGGAGAAGTGCTTTTAACCCTGTTTCACATGTAGTCTCTCTGAGCCTACATTCCCTAAATGGCTTATTGAAAGCGTCTCAGGAAGGCTGCGGAAGAACAGACTTGGATGTAGCTCTCCAAAGACCCAGAGCCGTCCATCTGTAATTACCGTGCACTTCACTCTCCCACTATACCCAGCCTTCCTTTTTTTTTTTTTTTCTCATTTCAGGAAAAGAAAAATTATGTAATATTATTATATAGTCAAAAATGTCAACTGAAAAGCAGCTCTGCTCTGATACAAGGCCAATTCTTGTACTCCAATGAAATATCCTCCAACATGGAGGAGTTTTTAGTTCTGTGTATTCTGCACAGCTTAGTTTTTTCTGCCTTATTTTTTTTTTTTATAGGAAATTCAGGAAAAATTCTTGACAAAGGAAAAATGGTTTTTCCCCTCTTTGCTATCTGAATTAACCTTACTTTGCTATCTGAATTAACCTTACTTTCAAGCTGCAAGTGTGGGGGGCTGGACCCGATGACCTGCAAGGTCTCTTCCAGCCCCTAACACCTATTAAACTATAAAGGGAAGATCTGCTCTGTCGTTGAATTTGGGGTGCAACGTTTTGGGCGCCTATCTAAATTAGACTGAACTTCCAAGAGCGTTCTCTTCATGCAGCTAATTATCTCCCTCCTTTGTTCTCCAACAGGTCCTCTATGCCTTTGCAACTCTTCTCCTTGCATGTTATCCGTTTCCCCCTTCAGGTTTCCTATTTCCTTTGCTGTCACCCTGCTGTGACATGTTCAACCCCTCCCCTGGGTCTTCTGTCTCTTCGAATAGGGCTTTGCCTCTTGTTGCTGTCTGGAGGCCATCTCTCACTTTGTTCTCAGCACAGTAACTCTGTTCTTCCCTGCTACCTTCCAGCCCTCCTAGACACCAAAGCATCTTCCTATATTTGCTCTTATATCCTTTCCCTCGTAGCTTTATTCTCTCCTCCCACAGGCCTTTGTTGCCAGATTGCCTCTATATCAGCTTTAAAAGTCCTTCTGCACGCCCCAACTGCTGGGCTCGGTCGTCTCCCTCGCTTGTGTATATTTCTCTTTATCTTTGCTATTATGATGCTCCTTCTCCCTCAGGCTTCTTCTGCTCCATGAAAAAATCAGGGCTATTAGCTCATGTGCTTGCAACTTGACATTCGTGTTCAAAGCACATTGTTCGTAATGTGTCCTGCATTTCTCAGTAATTCTGCCACAGTCCTATCAGCGCCAGAGTCCCCGACTGACTGCTTATTTCTTCCCCCTGCGGTCCAAAGTATTTCATAGACTTCCATCGCCTTAAAGGTGAACGTTGTCGGAGAGGACGAGGGGCAAAGGGGGAGCTGAGGTCTTTCCCTGCTCTCCCAATGACTCTGTGAAGCCTTAGACAAGTCAAGTCACTTCATCACTCCGTGCCTCAGTTTCCTCAACAATACAGGGGAAAAATGTGTATGTACCATATTTACTCAATTAGAAGACAGTTTTTTCCCAAGTTTAACATGTTATGGGGGAAGCGGAGAAGCCCCTTGCCTTACAATTGAGTACGAGGCAGCAGAGGGCAGGTAGTAGACCTGTGCGAAGCAGCTAGTATTTGCTTCCGATTCAGATTTGGCCAGTTCGAATCGCTGTCCTGATTGGATTCGGCCGAAGCAGCCAAGCCCATCTCCCACCCACTCTCCCAGCCCCAGCAATGGCTGCCCCAGCTCCCGGCACTTGGAAAAAAAAATAAGCCCCAGACTCAGTGGGTGCTGCCAAGTGGGGGCAATCCCTGCAGCTGCGTGGGGAACTCTGCACAAGCCCCCTGCTGTTCCAGCCCCTCTCCCCCCTCCCCACGGCTGCCCTGCCCACCCCAGCTCTGGCCCTTTAAGGAAAAAAACAACAAAAAACCTTAGACTCACCAGTTCCTGCCTGGCAGGGGGTGATCCCCACTGCCCCACACCATGTGGGGGTCTCTGCATGAGCTCCCTGAAGCCCCAAGGCTGCTGCAGGAGCTGGTGAGCCCAGGGTTTTTCTTGGGTTTTTTTCCTTAAATGGCCAGAGCTAGGGTGGATGGCAGCAGGGATTGCCCCCCCTCCCCCAGCTGGCAGCACCCAGTGAGTGGCAGCACAGCTTTGCACAGCCCTAGTAGGTAGCAGCTCTGGCTTAAGCACTACCCTAGGATTTGGGCCCGAGCAGAACTGCAACTGCTGCTTGCCCCTCACTGCCCCTGCGCCCCCCCCGCCCCACTTCTCCCCGACAGCCTCAATTCTCCCTGTGCCACTTCTCCCCTTCTTTCCCCCCCCCCCCCCGTGGCATTCCTCCTTATCTTTGCTTCCCACTGGCAGGCTCTGCCCTCACCAGAGGATGGAGCACATGCTCCAGCCCAGCCATGTAGCAGCAGCGCTGGCCCTGCACTGCTTCTGTGGGGCCAGGCTGGAGCCATGCTCCATGCAGCAGGGATGAGAGCCTACTAGCACAGAGCAAAGGAAGGAGGTAGTGGAGGGGCAGGCAGAGAATAGAGACTTTGCAGGGGAGAGGTAAAATGGGAAGGAGGGGGAACAGGGACTGGAGGCTGCGGGGGGCAGGTACATTGGAGGGTAAGTGGCAGGGACAGACAGCTTACCCCACTGCCTCCCCACAACCTGTTGCCCACTGCTCCCTCCAGTGTCTTGCCTTTCCCCTTTGCCTGCCCCCTTCCAGTCTCCTACCACCTGCCCTGCCATTTACTCCCTACTGCCTCCCCCACATCTACCCCATTACTGCACTCCTCAGCATCTCTCCCCCGCCCCACCTGCAGTAGTGGGGGGAGGGTATATTTAAGATCCTCCAATAATTAGATTCCAAACATGGAAAAACACAATATTTATAGATTTTCCATGTGTAATGTCTAATTATTGCGGGGGTCATCTTAAATTCAGAGTCATCTTGCATTCAGGTAAAGATGATATTTTTCTGGGCTCTTATGAGGCTCGATACATGCTAGCAAACAAAGGTGAGACAAGTGGAAAGGGTTGCACTTTGCTTCTCACTGGCATAAGATCAGAATCAGACCCTGAAAATCTTCTGGCTGGGATGCTGATGCTCACATCTACCTCTGTGTGACCCTTGGCACCAAGCCTCCTGAACCCGACTGACTCTGTGCACTACCACAATAACGATAATAATGAGGCATGGCCAGTCCATCTGCTTTGGAGTTTCCCTTTGACTGCCCTTTCCTAGGTACAGCAGGATTCACAAACACGGCATTTTCTCTTTTTTTCCCCTCAAAGGCCTGCCTCCCTCACCCTGCATCTTTGTGGCTTTTATTTTTAACCGATAGTTGGATTTAAGGTAAGTAATTAAACTCGAGAAAGGCGAGGGCGGGGGCGGGGAATGAAGTTGTCCAAAAAATAAAAGGCCAGGTCCTTCCCAGTCCAAGAGTAGATTCACAAGAGTGGGAGAAGGGACCTTCTTGCTTCTCCACCGTGGAGTGTCACATCTGAGCACAGTGACGAATCTTGGAGCTCAAAGAGCACCAAGTCTCCGTAGCAGTGGTGCATGGGATGTCAGCACATGGGCCTGCCCCTCCCACAGCATCAGCCCGCCGAGGTGCAAAAAGATCTGAACTCTACACTCGGTCCAAGGGGGAAGGCGGCAACTGGGCACCACGGAGCGGCAATGGGCAAAGCTCCTGCTGGAGCAGCGCGTGCTCCTCACAGTGCTGTCACTACAGGACCTGTGCATCTCTCACTCCCAGATCATTAAATTAAGGTTTCATACCAATACACAGGCGTTGTTTCATGGTTTATCTCCAACTCGCGTCTCTCAACGGCTTATAACGTTAGAGAAACAAGGCGGTTTAGGGTGGTATTCGTTGTCAAGTTCAGTCTCACAGGTGGGATTATGATGAGGACGGAAAGGAAGCGTTCGTTTTGCACCTGACGCAGCCCTAGTAGAGGCCTGATCATAAGCATATGCCTTTCAGAGAAGTGCTATTCCCCCAGCGCGTGGAGGTTTTGTCGACTTTCAGCCGAACAACAACAAAGCGGTGCATTAAAGCAACGTAATTTGATGGCCCCACCTTCCCAGTGGCTTCAGTCCCAGCTCACAGACTGCATCTGTAATCATTTTGTGCTGTAGGGTGTGATTATCCACTGTAGAAAGAAATGCTCTATTGACTGAGTCAAAGGCATTTAGCTCGACCAGAAAAGTTATTGTTTAGAGGCCAAAACGTCTCCAGTTCATATCCTAGCTCTTGTTTCTGTTATTATATGTGTGTGATATTAATTTTTGTCCTTGAGCAACAAAATCCTTCCAGTGCTATAAGAAGATAAGAGAAATGAAAGTGAATGTCTACGGAGGTCTCCCTTGGCATATCTTTTCATTTCAGCAACGGCAAAAACAAATATTACAGGTTTTAAAGTTAAGTTCCATATCTAATCCGGTAAATGATGGAAGCTTCCCAATTTTCATTTGGGATGTGTTAGGTTCTTTATTCTTTTATATTTTTTTTCCCTTTCTTTTTTGCAATTCTGAGAGTTGTACAGCAACTAAGCGAAAACCTTTAGGAACCCAAAAATTCATTACGATGCACGTAACATTTATATGAGAGAAGTAGCTCTCTCTAGTGGTGCCTCCTATGTCAGTTTAATCCAAACATAAATACAGCTCTTTGCTGCAAGAGTCAGTAAACTGAAACAGTAAAACAGTCAAACTAAACACAGAAGCAGCTACCGTGATTTATATTTACTTTGCTCATACTTTAAAACTTAGAGAAATGCATTATAGTCATCATTGCCTTTTATCTCAGCCATGGTGTGGAAAATTACCTTCTACTGTCACATTTATAAAATACTCTCCGAATGTTTATCACCAATCTACAATCATCACAGCAACAGCAGATGAGCTGGGTTCTTTTAACAGCTATTCGTGTTACTCAAGTAATTGATGCAAGAGGCAGCAAAAAAAAAAAAAAAAAAACTGGGAGAGAAGAAAAGTAAAGACAATAAGGTTGACTGTTGTTTTGCACTAACAGAGGGCTCGTTGTTGGAGGATCTCAAAGTCCTTGAAAGTATTAGGAACTGTTGAATAGGTTTTATCATGTGTATGGGCAGAGCCATAGACCAAGAAGTTAGGTGACTTGCTTGAGGTCATGAAACTGTTTGGTTACAGGGGTTGGGGGCAAAACCAAGACGACCTGGCTGTTACTATCCAGGTCCCCTGCCACTGGCTTTTGTCCTCCTGTGTTCCTGGAATAAAGCCATTTTTTCCCCAGTAAATTTTATAGCACAAGCTTGTAAAATACAGCTTTAAAAAAACTTGCATTTTTGAACGTAAATCCAATTTGGTGGCATCCATCATCCATGCAGGAGTCTATCTAGCTGTATTGCTGTATAGTTGTCAGCAAGCCAGAGGGTCTCTGCAAAAGCTCTTCAAACAGTCATCCAACACATGCACATGCACATGCTCACACAAGCATGCATGCACACACATGCACACACAGAAGAGATCGAGGGCAGACAGCGCTTGCATGAACGCTGCCTTGCCTTCTCCCAGCCTGTGTGGAAGGGAGCCAGCTAATGTATTTAAAATAAAAGGATTTCAGCCAGCGAGAGAGTGGCATCTGGCTGCCCTAGCAGGGCCTCCTTGGTATTTACTCTAGCCATGGGGTAACGAAGCATTTGGAAGCTGCCTGTCTGGATGTCAATGTGTACGTGTTATGCAATGTGGGGTAAGGAGAATCGGCACTGCGGGGTTCTGCCGAGCACACTGGGGGCCACATCACGCCCAAGTCAGCTCATCCAATTCAGCCAGCCTGTGCCTGATGCTAAATCAGAGATGCAGAGGGATGGTGAGAGGGGAGCTGAGGAGGGAGGGCTCAAAAATGGCTGAGTTTAGCGCCAGCCTGGTGAAAGCCCGGGTGCGTATAGAGCCGCTCCAGCCCTCCAGGGTAATTCCAGATCCCCAGGCACGCGCCCGAGGCAATGGCTAGCCAGGGCTCCGCTCACATTAACACTCACCCTCCCCACTTTGTCACGTCAGCCCCGTATCTTCTTGGTCCATCACTCTGTGCTGGGCACACACGTGCAAGGCAATTCTCAGAGATTTTCAGTCATCTGCTTCTCATCCAGGGGCTGCGGGCCACGTAAACACAGAGCCTTCATCCCTCCGCAGCTGCCATCGTCATGGGCACGCGAGGGAGCCCAGGTACATCTCGATTTACATCTCTCCAATATAGTCCAGCACAGGTACAACCCGTTGCCTGGCTCTTGGAAAATGTCAGAAAGAGCATGGGTTCGTATTAAGCGGTATGGACTATAAGCTCACTATTACTTTTAATAAGTCACTTCCCTTCATGCTTCAGTTAAGACAACTGGTTGTAAATAAATTCAGATAAAAACAATATCATCTGGTGGGTACTGAGGGCAGGATTTAGCAAGTGCGTCCCCCAATTCAGGCATCCAGGAAAACAGGGCCGTGGATGCTGGGCTGCGCCGTGCCCAGAAACGCGTGTCGTTTTGGGTGAGACGGCATTACCACCATTTCTAGCTTCCACTCTCCCCTTCAGGAGACATTTTCTTGAAACAGATTCAAGGCTCCTGTCACGCGTGTGCCCGGAGAGAGGAGAGGGTTCGATTTCCCACCCCGTAATCCGGGAGGAAGCGTAAGTTCGCCCTGAATGCAGCATCTGTAAGGAGCAACTGCTGTTGTAGCAGGTGGCCGCAGAGGTCAAAAGGGTGCGCTTCATCTTGAAACGCAGGTCTCTGTGACTGCTCAGCAGAGCGGAGAGACACCAGCTGCAGACAGTCGGAGGCTGTCCTGCATGCTGCTGGAGGTAGGTGAAGAAAGCACACAATTATTTAACCACTGAATTCGGAGCAAGGGCTCCTGGCTTTAATGAAAAGAGCAGCACAGCATTGGCATTTTTCATCAAGAATTGCCACCATTCCTTTTGTTCCATATAACAGAGTGATATATTCAAGGTCATGACTCATGCTGTATTGATTTCTTGCCTGGGGATTTAGAACGTAAATGATGGAAGGTGGTGCAAACTGATCATTTAAAAAAAAAAAAAAAAAAAAAAAAAAGTGTAGGAAAACTTTGCAGTGTCCTTTTTAATTGTTAACATTTCCTAACCACCAGATGTACCATTTCTGTGGTAGTTGGGCTCCAGCCAGTCGTTGCTGCCACTCACCCAGCCCCGTGCTGTTGCTGGTTCCTGCAGGTGAAACTCGGTTTCGAAAAAATGGCTCTCTCACCCGCTCTGATGGCTTTCGTTGATCTGTGCAAGGACCAAGAACATGATAAATCAGCCCCGCAGCTGCTCTAAATCCCTACTGCTCCGCTGCGTTCAGTGATGTTTCATCATCTTACACCGGTTGAGGGTTTGGCCTCTGCTTCCCACCCCTTTTGCCTACCAGGCAGGGACCACACGCTGCAGTGGGCCCTGAGCTCTCTGTGGTCCTTCACATGAAGGGGTTGTTGCACCATCCATGCACACCTGAGAAACCCTGGGATTTATTTATGTGAGCCACTGCTAAAGCACCGACTGCAAATTATAGCACCCGTTTCCCTCTTTGTCCCCCAGCGCTGCCAAGTCCCTGAGTCTGAACTAGGGCTAAGCAGAACTTGGCTATGTATTTTAATTTTAAAACCAGTTTGCTTCACCTTTGTGTTCCCTTGCTGTGATATTATCCAATGATTATTCTGACAGTCAAATCTGATGGCAGAGATACTGATGGACACCGCATATTTATTTAGTATCTAATCAGGCTAAAAAAATGTTGCATTTACAGTCACAGCTGTTGGTGACAGAAGCGTGGGTTATTCAGAGCAATCCGTTTGTTGGCTACGCATGCATGTCACGTGACATGGGATCATCGGGTTCATGGGAAACTCGGGCTGGGAGTAACCTCACGGGGTCAAGTCCGGCCCCTGCTCACGGCGGGTCATCCCTGACTTGTCAGTCCAGTCAAAGCTGATTTTAAATTTTCAATGTCAAAAGCAGTTGACTCTTGCAAAGAAGCAAACAACTAAGAATTATTTTTAGGAATTATTCATCCAATTGTTTTGAAAGATTTCACATCGTGATCTGTCTACCACAGAAATTCAGTTCAATTCAATTCAGTTGCAAGCAGAAATTCATAGAAGAAATGATTAGCTATTTGTTGCCAATAAGCTCCTTTTTTATCTGCTCCTTGGCTGCATCTCTATCCATTTGGAACAGTACCCAGGTAGAAGTCATGCCGAGAAGGAAGGGTGGGTTTTTGACTACAAAGATTAGCGTTCTGTGAAGTTAAGTGTTTGCAGTGTCTGTGCCATTATTAATGGATAACTGGATTTGGGCTATCCACTATCACAAGAGTACAGGTGCTTTCCTTTTTTGGGATGTATTTGCCTAAGTTTTTTGCATTTGCTTTTCACGTGCCAGTCATAATCTTGTTACTAGTGAGTGCAATAAAAAAGGGGCACGGACTGTAAGATGTTGAGGGATGCAACATGTACAATTGGCATGACCCCAGCATGATGGGCACCTGATCCTGAGTAGAGTTTCATAAGGCTCTGGTACCCAGCAGATCTGGTAAGGAGCTAGGCTTTGTTTCTTGCCCTGGTTGTATGAGCCATGGCAGAATGACTTTAAGTCAGTGACCAAGTCAAAGGGATAAAGCCAGTCTTCCCAGTTACCCCTATAATTGTGTTTATTTCTTCGTGTTGCTTCAGTCTCTAGCTATGGGACAGGATCCTGCTTTCACAGGCACCATACACACTTCCCCCACTCCACCATGCCCCACAACTAGAGGAAAATTAAAGCATGATCCCAAAAAATAAATCATAAACTGATATTGCTGATAGTCACTAAACCTCAGTGTCTGATCAAATAGCTACTTCCTGTTCTTCTATGGAAGTGGTGGCTTTGCTGCTGGAGGGGATCTGTCACTTATGGCTGGCATATGCTACTCCTGGTGGTGGTGGGGCGGGGGTTGTGGTCTGTGATTGGCTAGGAAAGGGGTTTTACTTAATCCAGGGGCTATAGCCACTGGATTAGGTGACTTTATGGGCTAAAGCAAGACCTCAAAAACCATCTGTAGGATTCAGCTACACCAGGCACATGACTCTTTAGCTGGATTGGCATGCTCAAATCCCAATGACGTTTTTGAAAAATTCCCTCTGAATTTTCCAGCTTTCCAAATGCAGTTTAAGTTTGCAGTAGCTTATTTGTGGGCGGGCACCAGCATTTGCTTTTCTATGCATCTAATCATCAACACAGTGATTATTAGAAGGATCCATGCACTGGAATTTCAGGTCGGGTCACTGCGAGGCAGAAGGCAGAAAGCTGGTTTCATGCAGCTTATCCAGTTGCAAAATGCTCTCCAGATTTCACGCGACAGCAGAGGCAATGTATATACCAAATGTATAGAGAGGCAATCAAGGAATCCATCTTTTCTCACCCTTTTTAGGGCCCATGGCGTAAACGGTGTACATCAATTTCTGTCTCCTATCACAGCAGCTGTCAGTAGGGCACACTTTACATGGGCTGCCTGAGGAAAAGCACCTGCCTTTTCCTCATCCTTATGAAAATTCACCCAAAGAAGCAGTAGTATGTGGTCCTTGGTAAATACGACCTTGCTTGGCTGCCTTATGGTAAATTGGACCCCATTCTGCTGCTGAGCATTCACTAGCACATTGCTCTGTGTTGCATTAATAAGACTCCAGTAAGACTCCATCAGTCATGATTTTGCAATCCTGTTAAAAAGTACAGATTTCATTAAACAATGGCTGCACAATGAATGGATAGGGTATAATTTAGTCAGATTAACTGGGCTGAATTTTAGATGCTTATCATATTTAAAGCAATGAGCAATGTCAAAATAGATTAAATATAATGCGCCCAGAAGTGGTGCCATTGCAAGGGAGATAATGACACCCACATACTGCAGTGGATGTATATATTTAATAATGGGCAGAGAAGAATTAAGATCTTAATTTTTTTTTATCGTATCACTTGACAGGTATGAATGCTGGAGATATTTAACAGAAAGGGCTTTTATCTAAAATTTTAGAGGTTAGCAGGAAAAAAAAAAATGTAACTCCATTCAGGGTAGTAGCTTTATTATTCACATACAATTGGAATTATTTCAGAATTTGTTCCAGATCTTTTCATGCTAGATCCTGCTGATAATGGACTCCCTGGGTCTGTTTTTCTGCAGCTTGCTTTGTCATGCTAAATGGGCAACAACAACAAAAATTGCCTGAAATGCAGTAGTACCAGATCCTACGTGCAAGTGGTTTGGAAGAGGCTGAAAGACTGCTCCACCTCTTTGGTGGATTATGTCTTCAGATATCAGAAAGGAGGAGCTGAGCATTTCTTGTTGGAGATTGCAGAGTGGTAATATTATAGGTTATGCTTCCAGATGATGACAAGGGCAGGCATGGGTCAAGATTTTCATGGGGACTGCAGCATTTGGGTGCTTCCACTTCTCAGTACCCAAGAAGGGGACCTAAATGTGAGGCAATACAGGTCACCAGCTCTCTGAAAAGCAAATCTCTTTCATGTGCATCAGGATTTGCACAAGGAATGAAAAAGAAAGGTGCCCATAAAAAGAGCATCCAAAAATCAGCTGTCACTTCTGAAACTATTTGGCATGACCCCTGCCCTAATGCCCAGATCCTGCCACTTGATTCATGTGGATGAATCTGTGCCCACATGGACCCTGGCTGAAGTCAGTGAGGTGCAGCCTCCATGCTAAGGTCTGATGACTGGGATCAACTTGCAGGACTGGGACCAAAAGCAGAGGGTAGCCCTGCTCACATGTGCAGTACAACATGAAGTATGCGTTATCATAATTCACTATCTTCCCAGCCAAGCATGGATGTAACCCTTCTCATTTCACAGTAGGCATGCTATTGAATACGGGAAGGCAAGCACCATTGTTCAGAGATGGGCAAAGAGAAGCAGTAGGTGGTGGCTGGACTACATTGCAGTGTCTGCCTGAAATAACATGAAGAAGCCACTCCAAATGTGAAAAAATCTGGAGCCAAATTCTGAGAGGTGCCCATCACCTTCTGAAGCCGGTGAAGAGTCAGTGAGCCACAAGAGCTTATCAACAATCAAGAGAGCTTCAGGCCCTAATTTGATTCAGCAGAGATTCGGCCTGATTTTGTGGCCAAATCTCCGAATCTGAACCGAATCAGAGGATCCTTTAAATCGCTCCGAATCAAATTGGAACCCCCCAGATGGATTTGGAGAGATTCGGCGATTTGGACATAGACACAGCTTTAAATGTTTTTTCTACATACCTTGAAGCGCCAGCGTGGCTCGTGAACACGGCAATGGTGGGGTACATGGAGCATCCCACAGGAGCGCAGCGGGCTCCCCAGCGTGCTTGGCAGCAGACCCGGAAAGGGACCAGAAACACTTCCAGTCCACTTCCGGGTCTGCTGGGGAGCATGCAGCCCCACCCCGCACTCCCCCAGCTCAGTGACTGGGTGTCTCCTGAGTCTGGGGGGGGCACCTGGGGTCGCCCCACAGCTGATCACCAAACCAAGGGGTATGGGGGGGCCCCCCCACATGTTCCCCAGTGGACCTGGAAGTGGATTGGAAGTACTTCTGGTCCACGTCCAAGTTCAGCATTGAGCATGTGGAGGGCTGCCCTTGCCTCCCCCCCCACTCCTGTGGGATGCTCCATGTGCCCCAGCATCACAGCAATCACAAGCCACATCTGGTACCTCGAGGTATGTAGACACAGCTTTAAATGGGTTTTTCTAGGTCTGAATCGCTGATTCTCCAAACCAGCATCGAATCTTCAGATTCAGCCGAATCTAATCAGGGACAGGGATCTGAATCGACGAATCGAATCACTGTCCCTGATTTGGGCCGAATCCAAATCGAATAGGGCCTGCTTTGAACTCTCCTAGTATCTATCCTAGAAAAACCAATTGAAATCCTATCCTTTGTCCCACTTTCAAGCCACGCCAGAAAAATTGTAAACTTCCCTTTTAGCAAGATACAGCAACTTGATTTTGTCCACCAATACCAGCAAAATAATCAAAACTGGAACATTCTTGAGCAAACACCATGATTAACATAATAGCCCTTTTACATAAGGACGTGTATCTTTTTGATAAAGATGTGGGTGCCTTGATTCTGCGTGAGGTTGTTTTAATTCTTTGGGGGGAAATAAAAAGCCTTCAAGGAAACATACTGTAATTTTCTCTTTCTCCCTCTTATCAGCCATTTTATTGTTAAAGCAAAAGTGTTTCAAAAACATAAAGCGGGATGAATAACAATGTGCACAGTGTTCGGGAAGATAAACACAGCATAGGCAGAATGGAAATTAAAGACTGTCATCAGAAATGTCATTTTTATCACAGCGCAAATGTTTTCTTTAGCAACACAATGGAAAGTCCTAATGTCACGTATTAAAACACTTCCTCAAAACGTAAATTCCAGTCACATTGCAGCAGGTAGATGTAATTGGATTATTGCTGGCATATGGGTGGGAAACGCTCTTCATTAGCCGAGTCTGCTCTCGTCATCATCGGCTTCTTTCTGTCACAATCACGCTCATTAGCTCTTCCTACGGGGACCTTCTCCCCCATCCTCAATGGATGTACGCGTCTTGGTGGTGCTGAGGAAGCAATGTGTTGGGTGCAGTGGTTTGGCATTGCAAACCTAGTTTGGGAACATCGGGAAGGCAAATTCTTTTCAATAACGCCGCATTCATAGAGAGGCCCTGCATTAGGAGAATGAGTATTTTGTAAGAGCATGTGAGCATATAATAAATACACTTGTGGGATGGGGATTTGTGTTGCCTTGTTTATATTAATAGAAGCCATCACATTTCATCACAAGTTTCATTGTGCGCGGTAAGTCAGATGGGGAAGAGAGCCGCAAACAAAGTGGAGCAGCTGTGACCCAAATACTGCAACAGAGAAGAGGAGGGCAGCTGAATCAGGATATAACGTCTGAGTCAATAGCTTGATTGGCAAAGCCGTGGTGATTATGCAGAGCTTCGAAACTCAAATGCAAAGTGTTGCTGAAACGATAACGATTGTAGCAGACCTGGGACCATCAAAGCTATCGTGAGGCTGCCTCCCACTGCCATTCAGAACTGTATATGCGCATGGGGGGAGGAATGGGAGTCTCCAGCACCGAAACAAAGTCCTCTACCACTTGAACTGAAAAAAAAAATCTCCATAAGCCTTTTTAGCAAATGTATGGCTTACAGAGCTCTTCAGCATCAAGCACCAGTACATTTACACTTTATAATAGCATGCTGTACATGTATAATTACTGATGCCAGCGTTCTCGTCATGGTGTCTCATTCTCAGAACAGACTGGGGCTGGCAACGTGATAAAAGGGCAGAGCGACAGGCATCATCCAAGACTGACAAGACCAGATCTCGGCTGATTTGGGCAGCAGTGTGACTGTGCTCTATCCCTTCATGGCTACCGAAACATTTTGGACCCACCGACCCTGGGGGGTTTTAAGAGGAGGCTGGATGAACACCTTGCTGGAGTCGTTTGACCCCAGTACTCTTTCCTGCCATGGCAGGGGGTCGGACTCGATGATCTGCTCAGGTCCCACCCGACCCTAGAAACTATGAAGCTATGAAAGACCTGGGTGACATTCAGCACGAGGCTACAAGGTCACATTGAAGTCAGAGCGGCGCCCTTCTGGCTCTAAAATACTGGGGGGCAATCCTCAGCAAGGGAAATCTAGGCATTTAATGGGGCGATGGCAGTTGACACGAGTTGAGGAATTGTCCCTATGAAAACACTGCACTGCGACTGTGCCTTGGTCTTAATAATGCAATCGCTTGTCTTTTACTCTAATAGCCCCATTTCCTCGTGTTTCCTCATGGTTGAAAATAAGAACAGAGAGGAACTCTGCTCCTGCTTACGCAAAGCAAAGTTTGGACACACGAGAATTAAGTTTGAAAGTTTGTCTCGAGCACTGTTTTCCAAATCCGCTGCGACGAGTTTCTGATACAGTTGCAGCCCTATCACGCTCCTCTCATGGCTCAAGTCTTTCATTACTCATCCAGTCTCAATTTTTCACTTCTCACCCCATGAGTCCTGGAATATTTGCCTTTTTTTCCTTCCCCCCAGCGCCATTGCCCATGGCAATACCTCGGTGTCAGAGACAAAATTGCCACAGATCCATCCACTTTCCCATGCCAATGAGTCTGATTCAGGCAGACCCGCTCAAACGCTGTCTTTACCCTTCTTTTCCTCCCCCTAGGAATGGCCCATGCTGCAAACATGTCAAGAGGCCTCTGGCAAATAACCAGAAGCATTGTTCGGTAGCAGAAGGGAGGGCCACAGTCTGTCCACTGACAGATCTCTCGCAGCGAACCCTGTAATTAACAATGAGCAAACAAATGAATAATTAGCATCTAGATAATGTGAATTAGCCCTGATGCGATACATCAGATTCCATTCTAGTTCTTGGGCTGTGGTGGATTGTAGCAACATTTCAGTTGAAACCCATGCGATAATTATTTGCGATGCTCTGAACATGCTGAGGTTTTCGTACCAGTGGCCGTAGGTGGAGATAAAAATGTATTACACAAAGCTGGGATTCTCATGTAAGATAGGGTTATACTAATTACTGGCTAATCACTGTGTTAAAGTAATTAGATTGCGTGCTTCCTAATCTGCAGTATATTACTTCATTAATGGCAAAATGAATGCCAGCCTATAATTTGCTATAGCAGTTCATTTTTGTTGTTATCATAACAGGATTTGTTCGTTTTCTGACGCGAGTATTTCCCTTCTTTGGTATATGTATCAGTAACGTTCCCAGCAGCGATAACTAACTTATTTGCCTGCAATATCATTTGGATGGGAGTCGAGTTCCCCTCCGTTCACACTTATGCCCCAGTGGGGTTTTGTGGTTCAACTGATGGGTGTTCAGGATGATTAATTATGCCCGCCTCAATCATCAGAGTGAACCTGCAGTGTTTATTCTCCTCCTTGGAAGTAGGCAAAGCTTCGCTTGTCTTATAGAGCAGGGGTCGGCAACATATAACCCACGGGCCGCATCCGGCCCTTGGAGCCGAGGGGGCTTCTGTAGCATTTTGGCAGCAGGATGCCTGTGCCGGGGTTGGTGTGCAAGGAGCTGCGCCCACCCCATAGCTGCAGGGTGGGGAGAAATGGTGGCGACAGCAGTAACAAGTCCTGTGCGTGTCAGGTGGCCCGATCGTGGTCTCTTACCTTTTTGTTAGTTTTACCTTTTACAAAGAGATGCGATGCAGTGCGCCCTAGCGTGTGTGAAGTAGTGCATAGCCCATGCGCATCTTTCAAATCAAGGGATTAGCAATCTCAGTTCAGAACCGTGACCCATCTGCTTTGCTGCCCGCTACTCGACAAAGCAGACTGAATATCGGTATAGCCCGGTGATTTTCCCCGATGAAGGGTGATAATTAGTGTTCCATAGCAATCAAATAGACCTGATCCTGCTCTCTTTAAAAATAGCAAAGGCTCTTCTATTCCTCTCAAGTCAAACAGTAAGAGCTCAGCATCCATGATCTAATCAGCATCCTAAGAGACGGTAGTAAATATACCCAAAGTAAGCCACCAATATGACAGCCAAGCCTCTCTTCCAGAGGAACTACTGCTGGAGTAGTAGTTATGGGAAGAGGGAGGATTGAATTGGTGACCTGCTCTGTAGAGCAACAAAATGGTCTAGGCGAGTTCTCTCTTCTTTGCTTATCGTCTGTTAATGCTATTCCTTGCGGGCATGTAGGATATATCGTTAATTTTAAAGAGGAATAAAACCAAGTGAAGGACCCTGGTTAGGAGACAGCATCTGAGCATCCCCCTTTATCCTCTCTGTAACGGTTTGAAAATGTGTCAAGCTTTCCAAGGCAGCGTTGGCAATATAAACACTTCCAATTAAAAACCGGTTCTTTGTGGCTCGGAGTCAGAAGCTACGCTGGATAAAATAGTTTGCGTTAAACTTGGTGGAGACAAATGTTTTTTGCTTCCAAAAAGCAGCGCTGTGTTTGCTTTTAATGCTGGCAGTTTTTTCTGCCTGTTTCTCATAATACAGAAAATTTCTCCTTTCTGGGGTGGGGCAATAATGGTTTTATTTATTTCCTTCAAGATCCCCCCCTTCATGATGTACTGTGTCCTCTTCTGGTTTTACACCTTGGGCATCCTACACAATGGCTGCCTTTGTAGTACATTTTTAACCACTGTATCTATAGCTGGACCCTTAACACTTCTCCTTCCTTGACAAGTCTCATGTTCTTGGCACCCTTAATAAGAGAAGTTTTCAAAGAAGTGCAGGACCCAACATGCTCTTGTGAAAATCTGGTCACTTATTCTGGGGTCCACATAGGAGCTGAGCTCTCTGGCTGTCCATGTGGAATACCTTGAGAGCCTTCACTTTGCACCCAGCACTGCCCTGAAATAATTTTCTGCATTAAATATTACTAACAGAGTAAAACCTGCTCTCAGCCTGCAAAGCAGGGCCTTGAAGTTAATTCTCCCCACAAGGTTTCACAGGGAAAGAAGAATTACCCTTCCGGACTGGAGTAGGAATCATAGCCA
Organism: Crocodylus siamensis; assembly: GCF_052110815.1. Taxonomy (NCBI): domain Eukaryota; kingdom Metazoa; phylum Chordata; order Crocodylia; family Crocodylidae; genus Crocodylus; species Crocodylus siamensis. The sequence continues at coordinate 67,112,114 of NC_143403.1, forward strand.
CAGCATATGCTTCCTCTGGAGGAAGGAATAGAAAGACCCAAGAGCCTCTGTACCAGAGTCGTGGAGCTTTGTTTAGCTCCGCCACTGGCTGCCCTTTGTATTCCCAGTGTGCAATGAGGCAGTGGGAGTGTTCATGATGCTGGTCCCAGTCACATGCAGGCTGTGAACGTGTCCTCTTGTGCAGCCCCACATCAGAGGGCTGGATTCATCTGCAGTGAAACGAGTTAGGATCGCAACAAGCTGTGGGATCTATCCAGGGAGGCTGTCTAGTGATAACAGTGTTAACCCAGGAGTCCAAGGTATTATTTAATATTATCTGCCAATAGCAACACGTTCTTGTGCGTATGTGATTTATGTTTGGAGAGAAACACAATCCCACAGCACTATACTGAGTGGAATGGCCGCTATGCTGTCTGATGTATGGGGTCTAAACTCTTGGCCCAACAATTGTCTTCAGCATAAGCGACTGCTGGAGGGGCACGGGGGGGGCACTTGCCCCCCCTGACAGAGCTGTCCCCACCACTGATGCTGCCAGCAGCTTCTGTGGATACTCATCAACCCTATCCCCCCCATCGGCGGCTTTTGCAGGTGCTCACCACCCCAGCCCCACCGCCAACACCACCAGTAGCATCTGCAGGTGCTCGCCAGCTCCGTCTATGCTGCCACCACTGGCTTCTGTGAGCGCTCCCCAGCTGCCTAAGCCAGCTTCTGAGACTCAGGAGGTACCAGTCGCCCACGGTCTTTCGTGTGGGATGCAGTGGTGCAGTTTGCCTGCGCACTACAGGATGACACGGTAAGTCTTGGAAGAATCTGCCAGTAATGGGTCTCCTAAAGATATCACTAGAGTTGGCTTCCATGACAGACAGAGCATTAGAGCTATCTGTTTATATCTAATATTAATGCCTTCAGTTTTGAAGAGACGGGCAGAATCTAGGCTGCCAGCAAAAATGTCCCCCCTTCTTCCCGCGATGAATCTAAAGAACTGTCTGAACTTGACAGCAGAATCTCGTTAATAGGGGGAAAATACCTACATGTGAGGACTTGGAGCCAAACAAATCTGCGGCAGGAAATCTCGCCTGCTTTTTATGTTTGTATTCTGAAGAAAATGTCACCTCGGAGACACTACAAAGCTGCTTCACAGACATCAGAACCATTCCTGCCTCACATCAGAGACCATTGGTGGAGGGCCCGATCCCACAAGGCACCGAGCGCTTCTTGCAAAGCACCCCCCACCCTCCACACTCAGCTCTTCACGCTTTAAAGAGCCTGGTCACATTCCTGTTGAAACTAGTGGCAAACCCGCAATGGACTTCAGTGGGAGCAAATGCTGGTCCCTTAGTCGTAAGCAGTGGTGAGGCAGGGTGACTCAGTAGGGACTTGGGAAGTGGGTTTTATCCAGGCTCAGCCTCGAACCCACTGTGGATCTGTGGGCAACCCCCTCTCTTCTCCTGCTTCCCCTTTGCACTCTCCTCCGTTGTTCAGAGTGCCAAGCCCTTCAGGGCAGGGCCCTCATTCTCACAGGCTGTGAGTACGGTGCCCCAGTCTCAGTTTGGCACTGATGGGTATTATTAGTGCATCTTTGTCCAAGGTCCCTTCCAGCCCTAATGTCTACGAAATCTCTGAAATCTCTAATTATTGGTAAATCACACAGCAGCGGGGGGACATGCAGCATCTTAACTGAAATCCTGTCTGGCAGAGGGTTGCGGGGTATATTCAGTGATGTAAACTGTGCTGTTGGGTATGCAGCTTAGGACTGGAAGGGCAGAGTTACTGTGGGAACAGCGATTAACGGACGAATAGAAGATGTAAGAGGAAGTTGCTAATTGACTGATAGAAAACGTTCCGCGTTTCTTTATTGTGTCCCCACGTGTTTAAAAAAGCAAGCAGACTAAGCAAGCCACCATAGTACTTCCACCGATAGTGCAACGGGAAAACATTTTAATAAGGATGTGTGCACAAAATGTAGAAATGATGCAGATTTCCTTTGGAGAGCCAGTGCCAGAGTCTGAAACCCTTCTGGGGTGCAACAGGTGACTTGTCGGCCACGGGGTTTAGACGCGCACATGATTCTGGGATGTGCAGCAAGCCGCAGGAGAGAAGCAAAGCAATTAACTTTTGCAGTAACCTATGAGTTTACCAAAATGATAGGAAGAGACAGAAATAAAAGAAAAGGAAAATACAGCACAGCATTGTCAATCCCCTATCACCCATGGATGGAAGTTTCAGAGTTCCTCTGATTTAAGCTCGTCTTAAAACTTCTCCTGTTATGAAATACACGGATGTACAGTAAATAAAGGACAAGTGTCAAACAGTGAGGGGTGACATGCTTGGCTCCCAAAGTGAAAGCCAGATAAATAGCTATATGAATCTAGTAATGAATCGTATGGAGGCAGCTTCTGCTGCTGGAGTCTGCCAGAAATGATGGGCAGGTCTTCATCCCTGGAGTAATCTCCATTAGAGTTAGCAGATTTACACCAAAGCGAATCCGACTCAGTGCATTCAGCGCGCCTCTGGCAAGAAGCACTTGTCTATCATGTTCTAATTGGAGAGAAAGCAGACTGCGATGTGTTAGATGCCGGCCCCCCACAGATGGAGTTACGTGCAGGGAGATATATCAAAAAAATCTATTATTAAAAGGAAGATTTGAGGAATTCGACCATCAAACCTGTGCTCCTTCATGTTGTTTATGGTCAATTAACAAGTTAACAGACAAAAGCAGGCATCAAAACAATGAGTCATTTATAGAAATGGTATTCCAAGCACTCCACCTCCTTGTTTTAATGAAATAATCATCACATTATGAACGACAAGCTATGGGCCAAGCAATTCCCAAGTCAGCAAGGCAACGCATGCCAGGCTTGGTAAGAGGCATATGAGGGTCACATCCTGTACATGTCAGGTTGCCGGATTGTGGTCCCAAACTTTTTCTTAGTTTTAGCTCTATCTCACAAGGTGATATGATGCAGTGCACCCTAACGTGTGTTAAGTAGCGCACAGCCTATGTGCACCTTTCAAATCAAGGGATTAGCAGCTCAGTTCAGAACCAGGACCCATCTGCATTGCACACAAAGCAGGCTGAACATTGATGTAGCTGGCTCTGGGAGATTTTCTCCAATTAAGCATGATGCTTGGTGGGTGCAGAGCCTCTGTTAAAGGACTGGTACATTCCCCACCCCATTGCTGCCTGAGCAGCATACTTTAGAGGTTGCTTCTCTGTTTTAATCCATGGGACTGGCTCAGTAGGCTTCTTCCTAGTATTTTTCACGAAGTTGGAAATCTCCTGTTGTTCCAGATCAGGATGAAAAATGAAGCCTTGTGATTTCTTACTCACCGAAAGTTCAAAATTATATATTATATAAAGTGGCCTTATCAAAATATTTCTTTTCAACAAGGTGAAAGCACTTCATTTAGGCAGGGTCCCCCGGCTCTGTTTTGACTGATGCACAATACAGTTCAAACGACGCGTTTCAGACTCTTCCAAAGAAAATGTTCCAGTACTTTCTTCAGTGAAAAATTCAACAAAATCATTTTGTTCCCCCAAAAGTTTCAGTTGAGTAAAATTGGCACGTGGAACAGAAAGTTGTTCTCTGTGAACATTTTGGCCAGCTTGGGTCTACAAATGTGTACAAGGAGCAAGCCTCTGTCAGAAACACTGGTCTGCTTGCAATAAGTCTTCACTCATCCATACTGGCTACACACCTGTGTCACTGCTATCTGTTTGCAGTATGTGCTGTAGGAAATTCCAACAAAATATTGGCAACTTGTTTGTAGTTTAAATGCCAACGAGTCCTTATTGCCTAGAATAGAGAAGCTGATTCAGAGAGCTTTTTGCATACAGCAATTGTACATCAAAATGATGCAACCTCCAAAAGTTTGCTTTGGGAATACGATCATCATATGGCATCCCCTAAAACCACTGAGTACATGATGATGAGTCCATCGTGTTATTTTGAATCAGTGAGTCTAGACAAAGGAGCTAAGTACGGACAGTCAAAAAGCCCAAGGCTGAATAGATTCAATCTTCACAGGTCAGTCTAAGTGGCACAGACTGAATAGATAAGCAAGTGAACAGGCATTCACTTTTGATTCAGGCAATGCAGCCACATGCCTGCAGGGGCCCAGGCCAGAACCTGGGGGGCGCTAGAGCATGGTTCCCTGCTTGGCTGGAGCAGACAGCTTGGGCCAAGGCTAGCCCACTTGCCTGGCAAGGGAGGGTTTGCAGGGGAGGTGCAAAGCATCCTGGGATGCTGGGGGACTGTGAGTTAACTTGAAACAGGAGAGGATCTGGGACAGAATAACCTAAATCAGTGAAGTCTGGTGCTACATCCATCAGGTTCATCTTGAATTGCTTCCGGCCATTTTGAAAGCTTTCCATGTGCACTGAACTTTTCTTGTTAGATTTGAACCAGTTTCTGATCACACATGCCAATTTGTGTGTAATTTCTGTCCCTAGCCAGGATGATGTGGATCACTCTACTAATCTGACGGTGAAGGAGAAAGTTAGCTAGCCGCTTTGCTCTTATATGCTGTTATATCAATGCAACTGCCAACACATTTCTTTTATTAGCTATGAGGATCTGTAACAGTGTTTAGCTTCAGTATTTAGCTGGTGCTGGTTACAGAAGAGAGACACAAGAGGGGCTCTCTTTGGAGCCAGTCTAAGGGAGGTGATCTTGCATAAGTGACTTAGGCATATGTGCCACTGTTATGGCCAATGGGTGGCACTGTTGCTGCAAGAAAACTCCAAAAAAGCAACAGGACAAGAACAAGTCAAAAAATTGGACAGAACAATGTCTCTGGGTTGGAGGGGCAGGGGGTGGAAGCATGTTATTCCATATACAATTTGTATCAGATTTTTCAGTGGAAAAAAATTTAAAAAATGAATCATTTTGATTTCATTATTTCAACCATTATAATAAATTATTTTATTGCCTCATATGCATCAAATTCATATTTATACATGTGCAATACTGCTTCCTAGATGTAGCATATATGTTGCCATGATCTGGCGCTATCAGAATGAAGTGTTTTTAGCTCCCGGAAGGGAGATGTTTTTATGGCTCTGAATTGTAGTTTTTCAGGCAGCATGTGCCAGGCAACGTTTCCATTTCCAATTTGGAGCCCCAACAAATGTTGGGAAGTCAGATTGTCCCCCCGGAACGGAAGCGCCGCTTTCCAGCTAGCCCTAAGACACGATCCCGGTTGGCAGTAACAGAACTGCAGCGAGCAAGGAGATGCCCTGCAGAGGAACCTCACCGAGCTGACGGAGCAACACATCTGCCACCTGCTTTTCAAAACCAGACTTCGAATGCAAATATCGATATCGCTATATAAGAGGCAGCATGGCCTGAGGGCACAGGGCTCTTTCCTCAGCTGCCACTGATTTCTGTGCAAGGGTGGAAAAGGAGCTTCCCTTGGAGGCTGTCCAGGGCAGGGACTGTCTTTCAGTGTTATGTAAGAACGGTGCCTGGCACAATGAAGCACTGATCTCAGTTGGGGTCTCCAAGCATTGCTCTCATTAAGAAATAACATGAAGTGACGAATGCCGGGAGCTCCCCATAAGCCTACCAATAGTAGAGGGCATTTGGCACCATGCATTATCAAGTGCAAATTATCCGACTCCAAGCCCAGTGTAACCAATGGGATTCAGCATTAGGCCCTTACTGATGTGCAGAGAAAATATTGACATTTATATAGGTTTTATGGTACTTTACATGAGAAGGGGGGGAAGGTGGGAGCTCCTCTGCCCTCTTGCACGCGCAGACTGAGGCCCGGGAGGGGGCGAGACCTTGGGAATGAGTAGGGAGCTAAGGGGGAAGTCAGAAACACCGATGAAGGAAATGCTGTGTTTTTGACAGGATGTGACTGGGAACTGCTCACTGTCTGTACGAGTTACTATGATAGGAGAGTGATGTCTGCTTACAGAGTGGCCAAAGGCAACGGAGAAACTGGAAAGATCAAGGCAGAGCGAAAGAAGGAACTCAGTGAGCAGAGGCGCCAAACACCTCCATTCTCTACTCTCTTTTATAGCCCAGAAATACTGCCGATTCCCATCTGCGGTGTCTGGATCAATGGTGCAAAGCATTGATTTGTCCTTGTTTGACAGCAGAACCGATTTCTAATGACTAACACCATGTGAAACTTCAGTGGAAGCCCTCGAGTTGGGTAAATCCAATATCTATCTTTTTTTATTAGCTCAAAGAACCTTGTCTGCCAGTGCAAGCCTTAAGCATTCCCTTTGCAGTATCCAAAATCCTGGATCTGGCATTTTACCCACACCACGTGGCATTGCTGTAGTTTCACGAGGCAGAAGAGCTGGTTTGAGAGCCAGGCAGTGGAGCCAGTGAATCCATATTCAGTCAGTCTATAATGGTGCACATCTACCCTGCCTTCTGACTGCTTCAAATCAACACGGCTAACTCTACCTCTCTGCTCCCGGATCCAGCAGCCATCGACATGCATACCGCTGGTATATCCTAGCTACAAAGGGAGTGGCTGGAATAGCTGCCTTTGCATCCACTGCAACCTCCGGGGAGAGGAAAGGAGTGTCTTTTCAAGACACAGCCCAGCTGTTCTGGATCCAACACAGCAAAGTATTAAGCATATGCCTAACTTCTAAGCGTGTGAATAATCGCTTTGAAATCAAGGTACCAAACTAGGTCAATAAAACTACTCAAATATGACAGGTAACCTTGCATGTACATGCTTTGCCGGGTTCCAGAGTGTTCTAGCGGTTTAGGAGAAGGGGTGTATTTATTCCCAAGGAGCCTCGCTATTGCTTTCGTTCTTTCAAATGCTATAGTTGTTTCTATTTAAAAAACAAAAACAAAAAACACCTCAATAATAGGGACATGCCTCCTCTCATTTTCATTTGAAATAGTTGCTTTGGTGTCAGGGTCAGCAGCGCAGAATGATAGGTCGCATCATTTGGCTCTGTCTGTGTTTTAATCTTTAAAGTACCCAGTACGTTTATCCTGATCCTGAGCAGAAATCTGCACTGTGAAACTCATAACTGTGGGAACGGTTTAATCTGAACAGTTACTACGCTAGCAATTGCATTTGGGTAACTGAATAACCATTACCGTTCTCTCTCTGCAAGTCCAAATGCAGAACCCATTGTACCAGGCTCAGCCGAGATGATTGAGCAGGGGTGTCTAATAAGAGCCTGCACTTGAGCCCACACACTAGATTAAAGAAAAGCTTCTTCTCATTGACACATGTTAAACCAATGCATCAGGTGTCTGAGAAGAATAAAGTACCCATATACCCTGGTCATTGGAGCTCCTGGGGCCACTTTACCTTCAGAGCAGATTATTGGAGCCTGATGATAAATAAACTCCCCTGCCAAGGATGGTGGGGAAATGCTTCTTTTAATAGGCAGCAATTGCTTGTGTGTTTGACACTTTTTCCTTAAGTTACTGCTGAACAGAGCGCTACTGCAACCACTTTGTTCCTAATAGAGAGAATAGCACAGTGCAGTGTTCAGGATGTATAGGGGAGGGTTGGGAGACTTGACATGTAATCCTGTCCTTGCTGAAATCAATGCCAAGACTCCTCTTCATTTAAACAGAGCCAAAGGTTCACTCCTGGATTGTAATCCACACGTTGCTCCTGATCTCTTGTGTGATCTTAACATGAACTTTTAAACTAGATCGAGTCAAAAGATGGGGTTCATTTCTATTGAAATTCTGGATTGATATGTTGTGAAATGCTGCTTTGCTGAAGTTCAGTGCCTCATGCTCCCAGTCCCTATAGACCATGCTTCCTACTCAGATCGACTCTCCCATGGGGCACCACAACCTACCTGCAGTGCAGCCCTGGAAATGAAGTTCATCTGGGAAGTGCTTTAGAGGACTGGTGGAGTGGGGGTTGTAGGACTTTATGGGGATTTTCCCCATTTTAATTTTACCATGAAATTTCAAAATTTTACCCGTTCTGTAATTGGTCAAAATCAAAAAAATTACCCAGTATATTTCATTCGAAATAATTCTAGCAAGTTCTAGTTGGGGCAATGAGGTTGTTGGTATTTTCATCCAACATCATAAAAGAAAGAAAGAGTTGGTTCACATTTTGGATATCAGTTGAGGTCATTTCTCATTTTTTCCAAGTCTGTTCACCGATCCATGATCCTTTCAAATAGCATTAATCTAAAAATGTTGCACTAGGAGCAATAAGACATTCTGTCTTTAAGCATAAAAAAGTATGAAGCCATCAAGAAATCTGACTCTGGACAGCGAAATAAAATAGGGAACGAAACCAGAGGTTACGTATCAGTGTTTTTGTCCTCAAGCATGTATGAGCTTTATAACCACATGATAATAACCAAGTTGTAGTTGAACACACAGAAGATTATAAGGGTAAATTATATGGACAAGGCATAGAGCTGAGTTAATCAGATCTGGGCTCAATGTATAGTTATGCCACAGCTAGAACACAGCTAAATTCATCTTAGTTCATTCCCCATCTGTAAAATAGGGGTGATAATACTTCAGGAGAGGGATCAGATCTTTAGTCTGTGTGTCCAGTGCCTATCTTGTGTGGTCCACTTGGCTGGAACTGGACACAAGATGGTTTCAACATCCTAGGGAAAAAGGTGGTATTTAAAAAAAAATAGGAAAAAAAAAATCCCTCTCCACAGCCAGTTAAGCCAAAGATACTGCAACAGTTTGCTTAGAAAATATGAAAGAGGCTGAATGCTCTCAATAGTCAGTAGCCTTAAAGTTGGGCCTTCTTAGGTGATGGAAGACCCAGGTTCAAGTCCCTGTTCTCTCTCAGTGGAAGCAAGAGCAAAAACTTCCAGTTCCCACATAAGTGCTCTAGCTCCCAGGATACTGGTTATTTGTGGGGGCCAAAAGGAGTCATTTTTCTCTCTCGCTCCCATCCCAGACCTTGGAAATCCTTCCAGCAAAACTAATGAAAACCACAGCTTTCCCATGACAAGTTTCAGTTTCAATGAATCATTCCTTTTGGATGAAAAAAGCACTTTGATGAAAAATTCAAAACCAGTTCTACCACAAAAAAAATAGCATCAGGAATTAAAAAAAAAGCAAACCCCCAAAATCACAACACCAAACCTTTGGTTTGGGAACATGTATTAGTTTCCATGGCAGTCTGGAAAACAGCTGGAGCCTTGAATTAAATTCTGCTGTCAGCCACACTGGTATAATCCCAGAGTTAAGTCAGCGGGCAAAAATCTGTCCTAACGTACAGTACAGCCATGCTACTCCAGCAAAGCCAGCAGGAATGCAGACTATAAATCAAAGCAAAATGTGACCCAAAGTTTTTCAAGTCAGTAACAGAAATCAGTAGTTAGTAGTAGCTGAAATCCAGTTACTCTGGATTTACACGAGTGCAACTGAAAGCAGGGATTTTCCAGTCATTTATTACTTTAGGGCCCACTTCACTAGATAGTTTGCACTGGTCCTCACAGCCTCGATGGCCACAGAAGGACACAGATGTCATCTTCATGGCAAAGCAAAATGCTCAGCAGGAAACTTGGCCAGTTCACGGAGCCATTTTGGAGCAGATCCATTAACTAATTCCCATGAATGCAGTAGCTGCTGGGAGGGCGGAGACTTCATTTTAATGCAGCTCTTTCTCCCTGCAGAACATTGCTCCCAACTCATCAATATTTTAGAAAAGGAAGAGGAATCTTCTGCAGCTGCAGAAACATTTTTTGGAGATTAAAAATTAATCCTGTTTTTCAGCACAGTTTTTGGCAGGTGCTAGAAAACATTTAATTATAGGTGGGTAACCTGCACGGCCTACTTCTCTTAAGGGCTACTCATGGAAATGTAGACCTTTATGTATATACTGAAGCCAAAAGTCTTCTCTCCAGAGCCTGTATTAATTTCTAAGGGCAAAACTGAGGCAGAAAGTTGCATAAAATTCAAGCTTAGAAAGTGACAGTGGCAATTTCACAGTAGATATTTTATCATCATTTGGGAAGAAACCATGGGTCAAACCTACCATGACAGCATTACCCCAGTTATGCATTTGGGCCAATAATTTAAAGGGCACAGACTTCATTAAAAGGAAGCACATCTGTTGACATTAATAGCCACAAATAAATCATCAATAATTTTCTCTTTCGCCCGTGCACGTTTCAAATTTGTCTTTGTGCTAATGATTAAGTGTTGCTGGTGACAGCTGTCAGCTAAATTCCATCTGATGGCAGATGAAATTCATTCCTTCCACTGTTGTCACAGATGTTGGATGCTATGAAAATAGATACAAATAGCATCCCTGGAGAGAACATTATGCTTAGAGTTGGGCAACTTCCTCAAAAGATGGAGACGTTCATCCAAACAAAGTTTGTAGTCTGGAAGTGTGGCTGCTTCTTGGAGACTTACCCAAACTGAATCGCCGCGCGGGCTTGTGGAAGTAGGTTGGAAATTCCATAAAGTCAGCTATGAACTAGCTACTGCACTTTTTGGCAAAGCTTTAAGGACCCACAAAAGAAATGTAGGTGTAGGTATAGTCAAATTTTCAGACAGTAGGGAAGGAAAAAAGTTGCAAGTGGAACTGATGTTCTGCATAAATTATCCCACCCCGGCACTTGTTTTCTGTTCCGAGTTGAAACGACAGCTTATAATTTTGAATTTTCCTAGAAATCAAAATCCCCCCCCATTTCATTTCTGTTTGGTTATTTTCTACAAAAATCAATGCTTTTTCTTCCCATTTAGACTTCAGAAAAGGAAAAATATTTTAAATGCAGAGTCATCTTGAACCAACAAAATTATTGCAAGTTGTTCTGATGTCAAAACAGTAACCATCAAAATGCTATGGTTCAGTTTTTTCAACTTTTTTTGCCTTTACTATACCTGTGTTTCTAAAACATTTTGATTTCAAGGCAGCTGTATTTTCTGATAGACTATCATTATGTTGGAGTATTTTTTTTTTTTTTAGCTCTAGGTGCAGTTCTCTCCCAACTGGTTTGTTTGTTCATATAAAAGAAGAAAGATGCACTTTTCTTTTAGAGAACAGTCTCCTGCTGTTTTTTTCACTTTCAGGAGGGCGCATTGAGGTTGACAGTCTTACACCTCATCTCTACCATGCCCTTTCTCTGTAAAAAGTTACTGGCATCATTTCCACCCACAAATAATATTGTTGGTTAAAATCTGATAATTGGTTGCATCGGTCCTTAGATTTTCAGCTTGAGCATAGCATGAAAGGGCAGTGCATAGGAGTAAGCTTTGATGGTTTGGCATAGAAAGGAATGAGTTTTGGGGGGCAGGGGGGGAAACTAATAAGGGAAACATTTCTCATGTTTTGTCTGAGGCTGGAGGTGTTTGCCTGCTGGCCCCATGAACGCCCCTGGAATTTCAAATTTCCAGGTTACCAGGTCATGGGGCTTGTCCTATGGCAACATTGAGTCACTTTGTTCCAAGACCTGTATTATCTTAAAGAGAACAAATCTTGTCCCTTGAGCATCTCTTTTTCTTTTCACTGAAGAACTGCTTACAACCTTGGGGGAAATGCCTGTGGTCTTCCTTTTCCAACTCTAAAGAAGTAGAAGACACCTCCTTACAGGCCTCACCTTTGCTGTGATTCTGTGGGAACGTACCAGAGTTGATTAACACAGCTTAATCCACGGGTTAATCCATAGGTTAATCCATGGTTTTCTCGGGTTTGGGATACAATGTCTACTAAAGGGCCTTGTTACACATTACCCCGTGAGCCGCACAAGTGTTAATCGCCTTAGTGCTAGCTTGCAGTCGCACCTTCAACTTGAGCGGCACATCTGTGGGGAGTGGCCACATAGTAATGGAACAGGAGCTGGGTTATGTGGATCGGGAGATATTCCTGCCCTGGACTGGCATAACTTTGAGCCGCATAATGAGTGCTTTAAGCCACTTAAAAGTCTTAACGTGCAGACAATCCAAAAAGCTCCAGAAGCCACCCAAAACTAACATGTAACATGGCCCTGAGAGAAAAAGAGCGAGAGCATGTGCAAGAGTTAGCAAGGAAAGGGCTAGTGAATGGTTTGATTATCAGGGCATTATGCTGGGATATGGAAGATTAAGGTGTGCATCCCTTTCATACTTGATTCAGATCAGGGAGTTGAACCCCCATGTTCTGCACTCTGTGAGCACCCAAACCATCAGGCTCTCAGCTGGTCTAGGGTAGGTCTTACTTGGTCTTGTTTTTTTTCCCTGATGCAGAACAAAGGAATTTCTGAAATCTCAAAAACCAACATTTCCACTGTAGAGTGGTGCATGGGAGGTAGTGGGGTGGAGGAAGAGTGCAAAGCTAAGAATTCATATCAGACTCCCCATCTCACAACCATGCAGGTTTCTGCACCTTCAGTGATAGGTAGTAATGGAAATCTATTTCTGACTAAGCTCTAAATAATTACTGCCAGAATGTCATCGCAGTGCTGATGAGTATTTATCCAACAGAAGAAAAACAGCATGTTGATTCTTGAACCACAGAAAGCCATAATTGTCATTTAAAACCTGGCATGTTATTTAAAATATTAAATTCATTATCTTCTGGAATCTTATAATTATAAATCTAAAATATCACATTGAATATATTTGCATGTGTAAAGAAATCTTCATTATTTTTTCACCGCGGTAGGTTAGAAGATTGGATTGTTTCATTTATTTTTATTTTTTTTAAATTTGAGTGGCAGCAGTCAACCAAAAAAACCCTTATCTGCTGTACATGCAAACTGTTTTCTGCTTGAAGCTATTAATTGCCATTAAAGTAGCAGTTACCCTCAACAGTTATGACTATAAAATTACGCTTCTCATTTGTGAATATGTCTTTCACTCATACCATATCTAATGTAGCTGATCCTTCTCAATTGATGGAATGACTGTATCCAGCGAAGTTTTTGAAAAAGTGATGCTAAAACAGAGCATTAAATCTCTCAGTATTGCCAGGGAACATGACAATGTATTAATTTTAAGATATATTGAAAAGGATAAATGGAGCTTCGGTATTTAAAAAGAAAAATAGCAATAGCCGTCTGCTCTTATTCAGTGGCTTCTATCCAGGAGTTTCAGGCAGCCAAATAAAAACTCTCATTGACATTGATGGACACAGGATCAAACCTTAATGATTTGGCTGACTTTTATATTGAGTTAGTATTTTAAGTTGCTCCCCCTGGATGAATGTTTTTTAAACAAAAAAGACTCAGGGCAGATTTGCAAGCTTTCAGCATTCGAAACGTGCTGAAACAGCCCAGCTGCGTCCAGCTCCTGAAGGGAGTTAAGCTCCTGTTTGGTACTTAAGTGAGAGCTAAGCCCTTTTGAAAATTTACCCCATCGAGAGCCATGTGCGAGCAGCATCAGAACTCAATGCCAGTAAATTCTTGCCATTGACCTTAAATGTTAAATGGTCTCTCCCTCAGATCCCTGCTAATTGGAGATAAAACTTACTTTAATTGGATGTGTTGTGACTTAATTAAGGTTTACAATGTTGTAAATGTTTGTACTTTGTGATCCTTACTTAAAAGACTTTATAGACCTGAAGAAACAACAGATGAAAACTTGTGCTCCAAAACTTCGTTGCACTGTCAGAGCAGTTTTCTCGAACTGTTTAGGTACCATCAGAAAGTCAGCAAATACTGTCCAAAAATATGGCCATACATGTCCGGAAATTGTTCAAAGGTAGTTGAGTATTTAGGGGCACAGGTGCTTATGCACATTTTCAAAAGGGCTCAGGCAACTTTAAACAAATTCGATTGCCTACCTCCCAGCAAACTCAATGGAAGGCAGGCATCTGAATTATTTGTAAAGAATGCAACTCTTAGTGCTCTTCTGCATCCAAAGGCACCTAAATATATCTAAAAATGGAGGCCCTTAATGTTGGCAGTATCTTACTAACACTGTGTTAATTGATATGAACATTTCAGTTCCTGGTTCCATGACTTGATTCAGACTACTCGGTGTATAGAAGTAATGAGGTTCACGAGGGTTTTTGCCAGTGCCATGTGATCTGGCATAACGACGATCCGTTCCATCAGAAACCTTGCGATTTAGTTGATTACAAGTTGCCCTCTTCTTATAGAAGCAGCAGGGAAGTTTTGCTGGTTTTTAACCCGAGCGGGGCGTTTGTTTGCTTATTCACTGCTCCAGTTCCCTTTGCCTGACTTGCATGGTATTACAAGGACAAGTTATTACTCAGCTAACACTCCTGTTTCCCGAAGCAATCGTGTTCTGGGTTTTAGTTGGCTGGCACTCTCAGGATCAACTGGGCCTGGCCTTGGTAATTACATGACTCAGAGTTAATGGACATGGGAGGCTGCTTTGGATGTCGGACTAAAATGTATCCATAATGTTAGCAATGACGAATATCAGGGGCTGATGTTGAGGTTACATAATGAGGACTATATACAGCCACATAAAGGATTTTCTGGATATGCCTGCAAGCGTCTCTCTGTGCCAGGTTGAGTGGATGCATGCACTCTGTCTTTCTTATTTCCTAACAAATGCTGCAACGTCCTGGGCTATCGTCCTGCAATGAATTCCTTGTGTTGGGACCACTTTATACAGCCTCACTAAGCTCAAAGGGCTTCAGTAGGGAAATAGTCAGCTCTTAACTAGATGGTATAATGCCCTTCAGGGGAAGTATGGACGGAGTTTTACTGACTGTAGGTTTTGCAAAACCTACATTTGGGACCCAAATCAACTTCTTAGTATTAGTTGGGAAACCATCATATCACAAGTGTGTTAGTAAGCAAGAGGCACTGCGACATGCGTAGACCATAACCAGGTAGGACGAACTTGGGAGGTACGTCCAGGGAATGGGCATGTGCAAGCTAGTCCAGACCGATTCCAAAGAAGTGTCATGTTAATGAGCTATGAACCAAGAAAGCCCAAGGTTCAGCACGTTATGGTAAGAGTAGACCATCAGCTTGGACCTGTTATGTTCCAGGAGAGTGAAGACGACAGGCTTTTCTGGAGATAGCCAAACAATCCTCCATGGGAGAATTAGCATCATAGGTCTACTCTCATTTCCCTCGTGGCTATACTAGGAGCTTCCATTGCTGTCATTTATTTTTGTAACTTCTGAGATAAACCAGCACAACCTTAGCTAATGGGAGGGAGAGAAAATATTGTCTTTGCTTTAAAAAAAAAAATTTTTTTAATCTTTGTGGCTATGGGATACTTTAATATAGAAGGAATTGAGCTGTAGGTAGCACCACAGCAAACTGCTTGATAGTTAAGGGAAGATTGTTGTAATGATTTTGGACAGCATCTGTCAGGGTTAAGAAAGTTATTTGTTCCACTGGTTTATGGCACAGGCTAGTAGTATTTTATTGTCAAACAGAATTAGTTTTATATCAAGAAGAGAGATTACTTGGGTTCACGGTGTTTGAGATTAAACTTGATGATTTCATGTCCATTATTGATTTAGGCTTTAAATTCAGTGGAGTAGAGGTTTATATTTTACTTAAGGGGATTTGATCACAGTAGATGTAATCTTCAATGGTTTCTGCAAATAAATTAGCAAAGTTGCTACCCCTTTTACAGTAGTTGCAGAAGAAAAGTGAAGGAGTAGGAAAAAAGACCTTATCTCAATGAGACCGGCACAAAAAGATTTAGAGACACTGGCAGAATTACTAGGTTGGCTTCCTTAGCAAGCATAACTGCCGGAGCTCAAGTAGGTGATGGACAGCAAAGCAAGTAGCATGCAGGCACATCCTGTGCCACTGTACTTCAAGGCTCGGTTTCCAAGTGCTGGAGAAGGAGATGACCTCTTCTCTTCTATCCTTTCCAAAAACCTGGATTGAGATAATAAATTAACAACCCTAGAGCCTTCTGCCTGTCCTAAAATTGCATTAAAACACAAAAAAAAGTTCAGGGCAATCCACCTTTAGCCCTACACCAGGAATAGGCTGGTTTAGTACCATATGCAGTGCTGCAGTTGCCACATGAGACCATTTCAGCCCAGGTTCTGGGTCACGGAAAATGTAGGGTCAAACTTTTTGCTTCCCAGTGCTGTTTTTGACATTTTAAGGAATAACCAGTATCTCATGCAAACGGCAGTAGCACTGCTTGCAGTGGAAGCCAGACCTCATAGCCTCTCCCTGCAAAAGCAGGGTCCAGTTCACTAAAGCACCAAGAAGACAGTCTTTCCAGACAGGTACTTTTAACACACCCTAGCCGCTAGGCTGGCACTGGGCCCAGCTCTCTCTGGGCCTGCCTGGGAAGTAGGGCCTCTGCACTGCCCAGACAGCAAAGATTAAGGGTGCAGGAAGAGAGTTTAGCATCACGGGCTGTGGTGTGGCTTCTGCCAGGTGTCAGCAGGCTTGCGAGCCTGCAGCTCTTTACAGCCATAGAGTAAAAAATTAGCCAGGCAACAAGGGAGAGTATCTGCCTAATATTGCCCACACATAGGGGCTGAGCCTGGCAGGATGGTGGGTGGCCTGAACAGCCAGGCCAGGCACCCCATCTCCCCCTGCCTGGCTCCTCTCAAGCTCGGCCACTGTACTGGCAAAAAGTGTCAGGGATCCTGGAAGCAAGATCCCCTCCTTTTCTGCCAGAAGGAGGCAAGCCTGTGTTGCACAATGCCCTAGAAGCTGGGCTAGGCTGGTTGTGGCTTCAACTTAAAACATTTACGGTGCCCAGAAGGTGGGATCATACCCAGGAGGCATAGTCATAGAAAAAGGAAGCAGCTCCTTCTCTCCTACACCACATGGAAGTCTGTTTCTCATCCAAAGGAAGAAGAAAAGGAAAAGGAGGAAGGCAGGATGCCTGCAGATGCATCAGTTTGTAAGTAAATCAGATGCATTGGTTGAGATGGGAGTTAAAAATAAAAAGCTGTTGCCCAAGGCATGCTTTTTTTTTTTCTTTTTACTAATTTGGGGTTTTATTTTTCAGTTTAGTTCTTGTGTTCAATGAACTGGTTCATATTTAATGGGTCACTACATTGTGACTACAATAGAAGTGACAGAGCATGTGTTTTCCAATTTAGCTACTTAGAAAGGAGCACTCCAATCTCAGAGAACACCAAAAGGATACTTTTCCTTTCCCGGGAAGGCAACAAAAGCCAGATCCTCTCAATATTTAAAGGGTCTTGAAGCCAATCTGTTCCCTATCCAGTTGTTTATTTGAGTAGCAGGGTCTCAGCTTCATGATGCTAAAGTATTTTTTTTTTTTTTTATTAACAGATCCAGTTTACGAAATAACAGATTTAGCATTTAATCCAATCCCCTTTAATATAGGGAAGCAGTGCTGGAAGGGACCTCGCAAGGAGCATCCCTAATAAGCCATCCCAGCCGAGTGTCTGTCTAATCTGCTTTTGAAAGTTTCCAAGCATGGAGAAACTTGGAAAGTTTCTATAGTAGCCTGTTCCAATGCCTGCCTACTCTCATAGTCAAAAAGTGCCTCCTAATCTCCAGCCTAAAGTTGCCCTGCTGCAGACTGAGGCCATTGTTTCTAGCTGTCCCTGGCAGCCACAGAGAAAAACCCACCTCCGTTCTCTGTCATCCACCTTCAGGGATGTGAAGGCTGTTAGCAAATCCCCTCCTCCCTTCCCCCCAATCTTCTCTACTTAAGGATGGATATCTATCACCCATCCACAGCGCTCCCTTTATTCAACTTGATGCCTGCTGAGGTCTTGTGTTTTTTTCTGTCAACGTAAAGTATTTGTTTTGCTTTGTTTCTTCATCTCTATATAATAATTCCCCCTCACTTTTTCCCTAGAACGCTGTGCAAGTCAAACCTCTTGCTCTTCGACTCAGCTCAGTTTTGAACATTTTAAATTGATTCCTATTTTTTCTTAAGGTTGAGCTCACAGAACGTGCACTTTCCTTTTAAGAAAAGTTTCTCTAACTGCCTGGTTTGGGGACGGGAGAAGAGTCTTTTTAGCAAATTCCAAAACAATTACGAAAATTGCATCCTTTTTTTTCCTTCTCCCTCTCAGAACACCGACTTGCTAGGACTTCTCCATTACTAAAACTTCCCAAGCCTTTTGAAACCAGGGAGTGATTTGGGGGCTTCACATCTCCTCCAAGCTTTTGCATTTGTAATTTGTGCAGTCACTGAACGATCGATTCCCTACGACTCGTGGATTGTAGTAACCAGGAAAGTCCACTAACAAATTTAAGGAGTTATCTGACAGTCGACATGCTGTTATATCCCTCACCATGTCGCCACCCTTCTTCCAGAACAGTTTGATTCTGGGACATGTCCGCTGTGTGTCGTAGAATCCCAGTTGATAGCGCTCCCTCCAACATGGGCCTGTTCCTGTACCATAAATATTTAATTTTAAGTGGGGTGAGATCCCATACATACAGGGTTCTTTTTTTTAATTATTTTATTTTATCATTGTGCAGATGAATGCATGAGGACCATGGTTCCAGAGGGTCTTCACTTATCAGCAGTCATTTCTGATCCTATGTCATTAGCCTACTGCATTGTAAACATTTTCTTCTTCTTTATGGCTATTAAATATCTCTTGATCCAATATAGACAGTAAGCCTGTGTGCTTCATAGGTGGGACCAGTATTTTCTGCTAAATTTCTATTAATGTTTACTTTTCTTTGGGAATGTGTTTTAAAGCATCTCAGTTGCAGGTATTAGAAAAGATGGGATTTTAATGTCACCTGCAGTATGTTGTATTCCTTCAGAAAAGATGAAAACATATTTCTCTCAATAATTGTTCAAAAATTATTATGCCAATATGTTCTGAGTTTTAAAGCTTTCTAATGTAGTATTAAACTCAATTTTATTATTTTATACCGGCACTAAGTGTGATAAATATATGAGCTTAATTACTCATGTGTTATAAGAATAACAACAAAAATTAGGATAAGAGGGGTTGACTTTGGTCTGGAAGATTTCTTTCATCACGGTAAATGAGCTTTTAAGTTTGACTGGTGGGCATATGTTTGCTTTAGCTTTGCCCTGCACTTACTATGAATTGGTGTTATCCACTACACCAAATTTCTAAATTAGCTGGTTTGATAGTAATACTAAATGTTTAAAAGCGCTGATCCCCCTTTTTGCCAAGGCTCTTGCAGGATGGAAATTGTAAATCTAGGTTTCTTATTTCCTCAAATAAATGTTTTTATCATAGTCTGTTACTCATCTAAAAGATTTGTTAGATGTATACTAGGTAGAGTTTGAAATGGAAAATTAATTTGAGCTAAAAGATGCATTTTAACTGCTGCAAATCCACCAGGTTATGAAGTCACACCCCTTGACCTGTTTTCTAAATCTAGGTTGAGTCTTTCACTCAAAAAGCTATAATTAAAACTAGTCTACCATTTTTAGTAATGTTTACTTCTAAGTATTTTAATGAAGTAGTTGCTCACTTATAGCTATCTTTTAATGCTATGTATTTTACCTAACAGTAACAACATCTAGCAGCTCTGACTGTTCTTAGCTCATTTTAAACCCTGAAACTTTACCATTTTGTTTTGTAGGTCAGTGGAACAGAGCACAGGGTGCTCTGTGATATACAGGGGGCCTGAGCAGCAGCCTGCAGCTGCCTATTATCCTAATCAGGCAGGGTTGCCTGATTGGAGAACAGGGCCCAGCTGATGTATATAAGGGCTGGGTCCCTGAGCTGCAGGGTAGCAGTCTGGTGTTAGGAGGCAATACTGGCTGAGCTGTGGCTCAGCACCACTCAGAAATAAGGGAGATGCTACTGGGCATGGTAGAAGGCTCTTGGTCCTGGGCATGACCTGATACTGCAGTCTACTAGGGAAAGATGGCCTGGGGTAGCTCCCCAGAAGTGGTAGGCCAATTATCTCCCCAATGAAAGGTGGGTAGAGGTGCCTGGAAACCCCAGCCTCAATATCCCTGCTGGGTTGGGATCTGAGGGAGGGATTGCAGGGAGCCTAGGCTCACTGCAAGCACTGGGGTAGGGCCTAGGTTGGTGGAGGGACCTGTAACAGCCCCAGTCAGGCAGGAGAGCCTGGAGTGTATTGGGAAGGGGGCATACCTAGACTTGTTACAGTCAGATAGATAGTATGTTTAATTAGTTCTATAATGAGTAACATAACATCATTGGCCTATAATATTAACTTGTTTCTCTTCTATAGTTATTACTTGTCTGCCTGGATTATTTTTGACTGATTAGGCAAATGATTCTATTACCAAAGGGCATCCTTGACATATCAGAAAAAAAAAATCCTTTTTTAAGAGGTACAAGTGTCTATCTACTCTTATGGCTGCATACAGAATATAGAGCTGATATCTAGTTTTGACATCTTAGTCCTAGACCAAAAGTATCTAAAACTTTTGTGCATTTATTATTGCTAAGTGATTTGATCCAAAAACACTTTTTTAAGAGTTAGTGATTTTAAAAATAGGTGGGTTCCATTAGTCAATTCTGGATTTAAAAAAATCTGGTCTAATAATCTGTGGACTTTTATTAGTCAACTGCCTGTCTATTATCAACCCTGTTTGGTCTACATTAATATATTTAGAGGGTTTTTTAAAATCTATTTGCTAAAACTGATGAAAAATTGTTCATGGCTTGGTTTAATAAAGATATAGGTCTCCATGAAGCACAAATTGATAGCTCTTTCCTTGGTTTACAGATTATTACAATACATGCTTCTCCCCAAGCAACAGGAGTCTTTCTCCTTCAGTAACTCATTAAAAATTTCTAATAATAGGTGGACTAATTCTGATGTCAAAAAAAAAAAAAAGTGTAACACTCTGGAGGGAGCCCATCTGGGTCTAAAGTGTTGCCATTTGTGAGTGACTTAATTACAGCTAGTTTCTCTTCTGGTTTCTTTGGGTTCTAATCTAGGCAAATTTGCTGTATTGGGTATTTGTGTACTTATTTAGGATTTCCTGGATCTAGAGAATAAAGATTCTTATAATAACTTGCAAATGCTTCTTAGACGGCATTTGACCCAGTTGTTAAGTAATTTGGAGCTCTCCAGACAGGTGGCATAATTTTATTATTATTTTTAATTTATTTACTAATAGTCTATCGATTTTGTTTCCCTTGTCACTATTGTAACTATATGTGTGTGTATATATATGATAACTTGTTCTGCCCTTTCAGCTGATTCTAATGTACTTTTGTTGTAGTGACAATTACCTAAAATTTTCAAAAGTCTGTCAGTAACTCAGGATCCCCCTTAAAATCCCACTGGCTGGCTGCAGAGTTTGGTAGGATATCGACTGCTGGAAGGTAACGAGGTGCTTGGTGGGTTTTCAAAAGCATGTATGGAGCTTATGGCTTCAGTGAACTTTGTTTGAAGCCAACACTTCTGACTAGACTCCAACTTGCTACTTTGAATGCTTAACTTGAAAAATCTGGCCTTAAATTTGGCTTGATAAGATGCAGGAATTTTAATAACTACTTTTAAATAAGAGGGGATCCCATCAACCCAGAGACAGCATTTCATTTCCACGCCAGATTGAAAAACAAGAAGTAGGACGTTCCAAGTTGCTTATGGCAGGGACAAATTGGAGAGAAATCTGTTGAAATAAGTAAACATTTGAATTTTTTTTTGCCAGAGATGCCTGGCTTTGAGGCTACTGGTGCAAACATTGCTCCCAGCTTGTTACTAGCCCCGACTGGGAACCGGGATCTGCAGAGCTCCCAGATGCTCAGCTCTGTAGCAAGGGGTTTCTAAGTGTATGATCACTGGGTTCAGGGCAACATGGACAGCAGGTCTTCCCCGGATCCTGGAGCCCTTGAGCTCCCCAGTGGCATACCAGACCAGCTGCTAGGACACTTGCTGGGTTCCTGTGGTTCTTTGGACTCTAAAACCAGTATGTTTTTTGCCTGCGTGCGCCCTCCCCCCCCCCCCCCCACGCAAACTTTTTTTTTTTTTTTTTTAATAGGATGGCTGAAAGGTGCCAGCCAGGAGGATGTCCTGTGCAACATATATAGGGCAGGGGCTGGCAATTAATTATTTTGGGTGGAAGGCCGCTTACTGAGTTTTGGCAGGCCATCCAGGTTCGCAGGACAGGGAGTCGGGGCAGATAAGTATTAATTTTCTAAATTTTTTAGGGGCCCCGCAGGCCGCATAGAATGGCCTCGTGGGCCACATTTTACCCACCCCTGATGTATAGGATGTCCAGTGCAAGATGTATTCACTAGAGATAATGACTTTCTAGTACCACTGCACAAGGCATTGGTAAGAACCCACTTAGAATAAAAAGGGAAGTTCTGGTCACCAAAACTTAGGGGGGGAAAAAGATGGTCTTAAACTGGAACAGATACAGGAAGGGCCAGTAAAAAAAATAGAGAATAGAGACTGTATTTTGTTGTTAAATTTATATCCTGTCTTCCTCAAAAGACTCAGAAGATTTAAAGAATCTTGGCTTTTTTAGCTTAATAAAACAGACTGAGATAGCAAATGATTACTTTTTAGAAACACATTCATGGAATGAGTCTTTTATGGTGGAAAAAGAGCCTTTCAGGCTAAAGAACAGCTCTGGCATAAGAGTGTCGTGTTTTTTGGGGTTTTTTTCCTCCAAATGGCTGTAGAGTAGATATGAACAGGTTTAGATTCGACAAATTTAAGATGATTTCTAATTTTCAGAGAAATGAAGCTTTGAGCAAAGTAGGCAGGACAAGGAACCTAAATTGCTTTAAGATAGAAGTGTCGGGAAGGGATGGTATGACAGAAAATGGAATTACTCCTTCAATAATAAACTTGTGTAGTAAGCATTTTGAATCCCCATGCTGAAGTTGAGAAGTAACTCTTGCACAGTGCAGTGGGTCCCTGCCAGTCCCATGATTCGGAGACTTTTGCTGGTCACCTGCAGAGCCCAGGACGGATATTCCCTGCCCGCCCCCCTCCACACAAGTGCTTGGCTTTTCACTGGTTTTTCCTGCATTCGTCTGAATTATTGCATATTGGCCACCGCTAAGGCTGCGGGGTTTTGACTAGCATGTTCCTGCTAGGACTTAGGAACCTCAGGACGCCTCTCAGCTGCCTTTGCTGACTGCTGGCCTTGGGCATATGCAGGGGGTGGGGGGCGAGTGCACAAAGCTTGTTTTATCAGCAGTGATCCAGGGCTCAGCAAAGAGATGGTATCGACATGGACAACCTCTGAAAACCAGTCTAAATTACTTGGGTCTTGCAATGCCTAAATGCAAGGTCTGCTAGGTACTTTCTTTTACTGGACCAACTATAGAATAGGGAGAGATTAGATGAGCTTTCTGGCACCACGTGCCCTTGCTCAGCTCTGGGAAAGAAGATGTTTAGACATCCGAACACTAATCTCTCTGTAGCTCTAGTTTCCTCACTTGACAAACAGTGATAATATCTTCCTACCTCACAAGTCTGCTGTGAGGATTAATTAATGCTTAAGGAAAGCTTAAAATGTCCTCTGAGGGAAGAGCAGCGTAGTATTAAAATAACAGATTGGTGTTTGTGCATCTATTACTATAGCACCTGCTTAAACTCGGGGGGGCCCCTCATGAGACTTTGCATCTTGTGCCTGAAATGCCTTGGCCAACAGCAAGCAGATGGTCACACAAGCAGTTGACTCCCCAGTGCTTTAAAGCCATCATTGTCTTGACCATTGGGGAAGCTCTGGTGGAAAAATCACTGAAAGAAACTGGAGTTTTAACACTGGTTAAGATTTATGGGACCACTTCTGCAGCAGGGATCCCTGTCGGAGCTCTGAGCTGCAACTTGCTGGATGCATCCGCACGTGCAATAATCTCTGGTGCATATCATGCCAGAGTTAATTGCTCCTGGGTGCACTGTTTAAATGTGTGCCTGGGACTGCAGTGCTCTGGGCCAGGTCAGAGCAGCCCTGGGGGGGGGGCACATTTCCCAGCCTGGGGCTATTCTAACCCAGTTCAATGCCCCAGCCGGGCCCTGTGCAGCACTTGAGGATGCTCTAGTGTGGGGCTAGCCAGCAGGCAGCCACTATAATGAAGCACCCTCATGCCACAGCCAGCCCCGTCAGCACCTCCACATGTGCTGCTGGACACTTTTTAAAAAACAAAAAAACCGAAAAAACAAACTCTGCTGTATTTACAACTACTAACTTGCAGTGAAGTTTATTAGTTTACATCAGCCTAATGGCGCTGCATGTGTAGACCAAAAGATTTGCTGTGGAGCCAATTAGGCCGCTCCACAGTAAATATCTTGTGTAGCTGCGCCACTGAGGTTTTGATGCTGGACTTGAAATTAAGGCAACAACCACCATGCAAACTTCTGTTTTCATCATATCCCTTTCTTAATCTTAGTCCAGGAGAGACGGATATTCCTTCTGAACTGAAGATGGGTGCTGATAATATTTAGTACTAAATGGCTCTTGCATACGTTTTGTATCCTAATGTTTCATTGATATTGTTTTTTCACCCACCTGTTTTAGAGAGGAAAGTTTCCATTTCAGGATCCTTTCTCTATGGAAACATTTTGTTTTGTGGAAGGTAGTTACTACAGTATTTTTTCAGCTCCAAAGACAGCACGCCCTTGTACTTTTTTTACACTGAAAATGTGCCAGGTTTGCTGTATGGAAACAGTATTTAAAAAAAAAAAAAAAGTTTCAGTAAAAAGCACATCATTTTAAGAGATTAAAAGATCTCCAGTCCTCTTTAAACAAATGAGCTTCCATAGCCAGAATGCTACTTTGAATCCATCCACTTCCTCTTGCCACGCCAGACAGACAGCTGCACGCTGCATAGTTCATAGGCTACACAATGCAGTTGAGGTGAGCGCCCGTCACCTGCACTGACTTTGCTGCTGGCTACTGCAGTAGTTGCTGTGACATTCCTGGAGTCCCAGCACAATTGCTATGTTCTGGCACTGAAATGTTCCTACCTTCTGCAGAAGGTAGGAACATCCAAGAACAACATTAAAAAACAAGTGTTTCCATGAATAATTAAATGTGTCAGTCATTTTACTCCCAAGATACCTTGTGCCCATGTCACCTGTTAATGTAATGCGTTTAGATACAATTGCATCTGCTCTTGAGCTAGTTTTAATGTGAACCTTTAATGTTAGGTGTAATAGGATGTAGGGACTGGCTAAGACCCTGCGCATTGGGGTGAATGTCACTCTCCTGACAGCTGTATAACCCACAGTCATCTTCATTGCTATTTCCCTGGACTTGTAAAAGTGCAGCCACAGTGAACTGAGCAAAACCCAGTGGATTTTGTGCACAAACCTGTCCATGAACTTTTATTTTATTTTCAGTCCTTGAAGGTTTTATGTTACAGAAGTGTCTTCCAAGAGTACTCTTCATGTCCTGTTTTGCTCAAAGAGGTACTAATACCTTTGTATTTCTAGAGAAGCTCTGCATTACTTAAGGTTTGCACGTACCTGAGAGAGCCGGTCTTTCTCTTAGAAAGCATTTGATTGGTTTTCAGTTCAAAGAACCAGTCCTGTAAGTGCCTGTCTGTCTGTCTGTCTACTCCCCTGTTCAGAGGCCGGGGATAAGACCTTTTCAACCATGTTGCTTATGGCTTGCCTGAGATTCAGGCCTGCCAGGCAGCGGAAAGCCTTCTTTTAAAAGACAACGAGGACCAAGAGACTACTGAAATGTTCAATTTGGCTCTTACTCAATGCATTTCCACTTCCTCTAGCCTGGTGGTTTCCAGCCTGTGATCCATGCATCCCTGGGGGCCACAAACTATGTCTCGGGGGTCCATGAAAGATGACTATGATTGATCAAGAGTACATGAACACCCACACTTAAAATTCAAAGGGGTCCATATCTCCATTTGAAGTTTTTTATGGGCCCACAAATGAGGAAAAAGGTCGAAAACCACTGCTCTACCCCATGTGCTGCTTTCATCTCAGAACTGCTAGGGATCAGACCAACCAGGATGCTTAAGGATTCACAGGTAAAAGATATTTGTGCACAGGACTGTGCATGAGGGCACCAGACATGTCATCAAGGCACAGGCGGATTGTATCCTCAGCAGACAGAAATGAGCAGTGCTCTGTCAGAGCAGCACAGCCAATTTATATCAGCTGGGGATAGTTTCCGTAACTTAGGTTTTTTTCTGACACTTCCCCTCCAGCCTAGATGTATGTTGAGAGAGAGGTTAAAAAAATAGAAGTTATCTTGCCAACTTCAGATGAAGCCAGCTGGTTGAAATAGGGTGATGCTGGTGACTTTTAAGAGGGACTCTAGGTTAATTGATAGCTTGAAAGGCTCAAAGTACATTTATGAAGTAATCTTAAAATCCCACTGTTTTCAAACAACAGAAACTTTAGTTGAGAAATGGCACCCGGGAACTTTTATGAACTATTAACAAGGACCGAGTGTCAGTTTCCATCAAATCCATTCATCTGGATAGTTTACAGTACAGTACAGATGCATGTATAGATCTTGTATATATAATATGGACAAATAAAAGCTTCCATTATACAGGATTCAGTGCACACCAGACCATAAACACCTGAGTTTTCAGATGCATGAGTAGGTTACTTTAAAAAAAAAAGAAGACACTATAAATACCGTATTTTTCGGACCATAAGACGCACTTTTTCCCCCCCAAAAGTGGGGGGAAAACGAGGGTGCGTCTTATGGTCCGAAGGTGTGTGTCCCGCGGAGACGGGGCGGAGCTTGCCCGCAGAGGCGGCGGAGCCCGAGCGGGACATCCGCTGCTTGTTTACACTGGAAGCCGGCGCCCGTGCCGGTGGCCGGGAGCCGGCAATAAAAATGGCCGGCCGGAACAGACGGGGCAGGAGTCCGAAGGAGGGACTCGCTGCCGCGGAGACTGAGGCTCTAGGAGGGGTGCATCTTATGGTCAGGTGCGTCTTATGGTCCGAAAAATACGGTACTTATACAATGCAATGACAAAGGAATTAAATAATAAGCCATGGTAGGGTCAGGTCAAATAACTGCAGAGGACATGTGGAATCAATCAATTCCCTTAAAATCTAAGACACCATCTTCTGCTGCTATTGCAAATTTAGAGTTAAAAGAAGTCCAAATGAAACACCCTGACTGTGAAATCCTTTTAGGCACATCATGATGCTGTGTTTAGTAGAAAATGCTTATTTTTTATATGCCACGAAGCTCCTTGTATAGTGTATTCCCTTCACTTGTTTGGATGGTAGGTGACCTCAAAGTATAGTGGACTTGCTGGTTGTGATTCCAGTTCAAATCTGGACCAGTACAGGGTGATGGAGGTGGAAATTCCAAAATGTCTCATTATGACAGGTATCATGACAGTCTCTTTCAATATATTTTCCAGTGCCAGTGAGAATGGAAATAGGGTGAGATCAAGCTGGCTTATTTCCAAATTAGGAAAAACCATTAGAATACCAAGATGGCTACTAAACAATACCTGAAATCCTGAAATAATGCAGGAAATACCTTTTGTTGAACAGCAGATTCAACTCCCTTCATTGTACGCACAGATTCTACCAGCACAAGTACTAAACTCCTGGGACCTTATGTTAACCTGTGTGCTGGAGAAGTTAACGTGGTTGCTAAATTAGAAAAAGGTCTTGGACAAGGAGCATGTTCAAATCCGGACGTAGACTCTAGCCACCCTCTTCCTGTCAGTTGAATTGAAAAAGCTGAACTTACGATCTGGCAGAGCTCCGGATCTGTACACACTGACGAGGGCTGCGTATTTTATGTGCATTCAGAGGCCTATAGCTTTCAGAGGACATACCTGCAAACAAGCTACGGTTCTTAATTTCAGTGATTTTTTTTTTTTCTTCCCCCCCCCTTATGAAAATGTTTTACGATAACTGTACCTGCTGTCCCAAGTGGTAGCCCATAATTGCCTGATATTGCTACCTAACTGTCCTTTCTCAATTTCATGGGCAAAGTAGTGAAGTTATGGCATAATTAGCTATTGTGGACCTTCTCAGTATTCGCTGAATTAGGTGATGTCAGAAACTGGGCATGTCTACATGTGTACTATAACTTCAGTACCTTAATGCACTGTAATCAGTGCTGCTGCACACTTTTTAGGCGATGCTAATATGCAGAAAATTAATTCTAGCGCGCATTAGTGCATTAGCACAACTCTCACTGGGACATGTTAATGCACAGGAGAATTAGTCTACTGTGTTTTCAGCATCTTGGGTACATGTGCCTGCAGGTTATGGGATTAAGCTGACCATTAGTCTGATCCAAAGGAGCTGTTTTTTGTTCCTCTGTTAAATATTTTCATAAAGCCCTTGGTTGGTAGGAGCTGGGAGGGTACAGTATTTGCTTTAAGGGTGTGCGAAGCAGGCCCTATTTGATTCAGATTTGGCCCGAATTGGGGACAATGATTCAATTAGTTGATTCAATGTGGCTGAATCCCAGTCTTCAGATTCGATGCCGATTTGGCCGAATCATTGAGCCACTAGTGTTTTATTTACTTTGCCAGCTACAGCATCAACCTAGTGGCTCGTGTTCATTCTGTGGTCTGTCACGGTCCCCAGGTCTCTTCTAGTTGTGGTCATGGCAAATGTAGCACCGTCAAGCCTGTAAATGTGTTAAGGATCATTCTTCCCCGCATGGAGCACTTTACATTTCTCCGCATTAAACATCATTGGGTTTCGATTTGCCCACCCTCGAAGTCTGTACAGGTCAGCCTGCATCCCCAGTCTATCCTCTGATGTGACTGCACTCCCCCATAATTTGGTGTATGTCTATTTGCAGAGGACTAGCTGTACCTTATTTAATGTGCTCTGTTTAAGATATCTGATTTTAACCCAAGCACCTTCACCCAAAACACAGTCTCAGGGGAAAAGATTACAAGGTCAGATCAAGAGTCATACAACCGAGATTTCCCTTCTTTGACTGTTCAATAGAAGCAGACAAGTATCTCCACCTCATTTGTATAGCTGCTTGGATTTGGGCTCTGACCTTTCAATGTATTCCAAAATTGAATTAAATTGTGAAAATAAACCATGCTTTTAAAACACATCTATTGGAAATGAAATAAAGCACCTTGTCAAAATTAATTTGCCATGGAAGGAGGAATATTTTACCACTGAAATGAAAGATTGATTTATAGCTTGTAATACATCAAATGGCATCTGTTTATACATTACCAGTTACACAGTTTTGAATATTTTTATATCTTGTTGATTCATAATGGACAATAATGCCACCTTGCGCTTATTGGAAGAGTTCGTCTTTCATTGGGATGCTTTTTGAAGAAAAGAAGAAATAACCACATGCCTCACCTTATTCCCAGTGATATTCACCCTTGTAGAGAGAATCAGTGCAAGGTGTATGCACCACTGAGTTCCACTTAAGTACTAATTGGAGAGCTTAAGTGAAAGTAAGTAGAGCTCAGACTTTTGTGCAGGCCATACATTTTACTCTTTACATAAGTTACTGATAAAGACAAAGTGCCTGGGTCCCTTTTCACGTCCATTTCTCAATCAGTATCTTAATCCTCTTCTTTTACAGTGAATTTAGAAATAGCCCCCAAAAATAAGGACACCACTAATTTCACTTCACAAACTGCACACTTTAAAACAAGCAGGGCACTTTATACTGAAATAAGATTATCCAAAGCACCGCTACAGGAGTGGAGTGCATGTGAACATGTTAAAAACCGGCTTCATCCAAAATTCTTGCATAGAAAGGTTTGTATATGTGTACAAATACCTCCAAATATCCTAAGCACTTTGTAAGATCAACTTCCCTTGCAGTACAACTAGGTGCTGCTATAGGTTAAAAGCAAAGTGGCAGAAATAAAACACTCTGAAATGTTGGCCCTATTGAAATCAAAGGCCAATTTTCCACTAACCTTATTGGGTCATAATTCCACCTAAGAGTTTTTTTGCTGCAGTTCCAATCACTGTAGTATCAAAGCACAGGAAGTAACTAGAGCTGCAACACAACAGGCAGAGGGAAGGTATTAAAAAAATTGCAAACAATAAAACTCCAGCCCTAAGATGTTAATGGGGGCTTTGTAACATTTTCTGTTCCCTGAACTGTTAAGGTACTAAATGGACATGCACCTAGCTGGGGTTATCTGACCCCAGCACTCTTTCCTGCCTAGGCAGGGGGTTGGACTCGATGATCTGTTGAGGTCCCTTCTGACTCTAGCATCTATGAATCCCTATGAAGGACTTCGGGATTGTGTCCATACAAGCTAAAGTTTTGACTTGAGTATGTGCTATGTGGAAGGATAGTATGATATTATCAACTATGCAGCATATTTAATAAGTACTGAAGACCAGGTTACTGATGAGGTGTATACTGTATCAGCAACCTGT
The DNA here is from genome assembly GCF_052110815.1 of Crocodylus siamensis. NCBI lineage: Eukaryota > Metazoa > Chordata > Crocodylia > Crocodylidae > Crocodylus > Crocodylus siamensis. The sequence continues at coordinate 67,142,199 of NC_143403.1, forward strand.
GTTCCAATAAGCATGGATGTAGGTGACATTATAATCAGAAGTTGGACAACTAAGTAAATCACAGACGATCACTTTTAATCTTTACCTAAACTGGCCCTAAGCATTAACTCAACTCAACTGTATTCCCTGAAAAGATCAAAAACTTGTATATAATTGCCAAGGAGAGCATAGGAATATAAATTTACAGAAATTCATTGGAAATTTGGTGTCATTTTCACTGGGTAACTTTTTGAGCAAGCAAAGCTTTAACATGGTCCATTCTGCAAACTGTCGCTTCATTTGCAAACAGCAAAATCCTTACATTTCATAAATATTATATAATGCAGTAGGTCACCAGTTATATGAACTCAAAGCTCTCACTCTGCGTGCTGCTGATTGAAAACAGGGTTGGGTTTTATGTAATATAAAGACATATCAAACTCTTCGGCCCCCAGATCTGATCAGCAATTCTCTCTCCAGTCCTGATTTCAGTCCCTGGTAACATCAGTGGGAGATTCAACTGAGTCAGGGTTTCAGGGTTTGGATTATTTAATATTTGACCATAATCACCATGAAGGCCTTTCTATTGGCCCCTGCCAACAACTCTGTTTCTGATGTGCTAGTAGCTGCAACTCTAAAGGAAAATCAGCCGTAATTTAGTGTTTTTTAATAAAGGTCTCTAATTGTTATACATCATTCTAATTTATGTATTAGGCCTTGGTAGTTAAGACTTTCCATAAAGATCACCATTGATCTTTGAACTTTGCTTACTTAGGTTGATTTAATCAGTTGATTGTATGGCTATATTTGGGTGCGAGGGAGAATTATAGTTTTTGGAGATGGAAGCAAGCTTGTTTTTCTGCCTAAAAATGCCCATAGTCCAAGTATCTGTATTGGCACATGAGTTGTCCTACTGAGGTCTATTTGCTTAGTAAGACAGCTACTCAGATAAGCATGTCACAATACAGCCCTAACAAAGCTTTTTTTTTATTTAAACATTCAGTGCAATATGAATAATGAATATGTCTTTTTTTTCTACTGCTGTGATTTCCCAAAACAGCTTAAGGGAGTTATGTGCCCAAAAGGTAATTAAAAATCTGTGTTCCTAAGCCCCTTTGAAAGTTCCAGCCTATATCCTAGGCCCAGTCATCAGTTCAGCAAATAAAATTGTTTCAATACACGAGATTCATGATTTAAAAGTCAAAGTAACACATTTTAATCATACAAACAGCATTAAATTGCCTTAATTAGGAAAAAAAAAAAACCAGTACACCCCTTGGCAATACTCCAGGATGGTTTGAGCCCTGGGGACCAAACCTATCCTACCAATGTAAGGAGGACTGGATGATACAGTGTTATGTACAGGAGGTGGAACAGTCTTCTGTTTAACAATCCACTCGGTTTTAGGAGACTTGAATTATATTTCTGCCTCTGCTACAGACATGGGCAAATCAATTAAGGCATACTTAATTTTGAGGTATTGGATACCGTCACTGTGGGTGCAACGCAGAAATTCTGTAAATACCCAAGATGATTATTTTAGATTCATAACAACATAGCAGAAATAAAACCCCAGCCCTGTGGTGATTTTGTTCTGGGAAACTCATGGGCTGTATTTGAACGTGTTGTCTCTTCCCTAAAAGCACACTTATTTCACACAACTGCAGCACTGTACTTACCAGAACAAGGGGCTGTGTGCGCGCCTGCCATCCATGGATTGACTGTATTTTGCTCCTTGTCGATTATCTCGGTATTCTCCATAGTCCGGCACTACTGAAACAGTGAGTTGGACTGGCATATCAGATGTAGAGCTGTGTGAAACACTTGGATCAAAACCTGAAAACCCACACCAACATAAGCAGTGGGAGCTCAAGCAATGCAATTTTGACATGTTCCTGGTTTGCCAAAGCAGTGTTAATGCATACACCATCACATGGTACACATTCAGGCAACACGCCTTGTTTTTCTCAGGTTTAAAATAGGTAGACTCAAATTTAAGACTTCAGTGAGCAACATGTTTCTTGCTATCTTGGTATTCATGCCCTTCATATTCTCACTTGTTTGCTGCCTTGCCAAAGGCTGCAGTCTTTATTTCTGAGCTCTGTCTATAGAAACAGCTTTAAAATGACATATTTCATAATAGAAACTGAGGCTTGAATAACTTAATATACAAATTACACAGGTATAAAAGTCCTCTTTAATTCTCTTAACTTACAGTTTATTTTGTACAGTACTCATTCTGTTATACATCTAAGACTTACTATATGTATAAATATTTTGGGTGTAATGTATATACATATTCAGTGTTGCAGATTCAGTAAATGTATGCCTTTCACAATACACTATAGTGTATTTCAATGTAGTGCATACAATATGTATTTCAGAAAAGAGCATATTCCCTATGAAAGTTTGGTAACCCGTTCATAATGTACTCTCCCTTGAAATACAGATATATTCCATTATATTATGTCATATTAGAGTCATATGGCTCTAAGGTATTCTTGTACATTCCCCAATATGAATGAAGAAAGAGCAGCTCATTAATATTAATCTAGCTTTGTTATACATAGAGAAGTGTAAGGGGCACTGGTTTCCCAAATTCATACTTGGATCAGAAGCCATATAGACTTGGGCTGTATAACGTCCAAATGAAATATAATAATTCTGCACAGTTGGAAGTGAACTCATCCCCTTAATATTCTCTGTGGGTCAGATCTTCAGAAGATATAAACCCCCACACGCAGATTTACAACAGCCGAGTGTCTCGTGTTACCTTTATTTATAATTTATAAAGTTTGCAAGAATCGATACATGATGAATCCTCCCTTAACGAGTTTCCTACTTGGTGCTATGTATAGTTAATGCGTGTGTACTTTCCTTGATAGTGTGCAAAGAAACCTACACAAAACATATGTCCTGTAAGAGTCATAAATACCTTTCTGGGGTATTTCCTATTCTGTATGAAGCCGTGGGTGTTGCCTGTCTGCAGCTAGTGAAGCTTAATTCTTACAGGCATAACAATGCAAGTCTCCTCAATCAGTTCACGTTTCCTGCTTATAAATAATCTGTCTTTTAACAGGATCACTTCTTTTGGTTAATAATCCTATTAAAATTGAGATTTTTTTTTTTTTTTTTTTTTTTTTTTTTTTTTTTTTACTGGTCTTCAAATATAGTTCATTTAACAGGAGAGGAGAATACAGAGTAAAAGAACAGTGCAAACAGCTGAATTTTTGGTGTACTGGCCAAGTTAGAGCTTCAGAAATTCGCTCTCCTCTTCTTTTCCAACCCTTTTCCCCCCTCTTATTTCCAAATCAATTATTTCAGGTTCATGGTACAAGTTTAATTCTGCTCTCTTTTTTTGTTTTGTTTTCACACATTTTAAAAAAAGAATAATTGAAACATTTGAAATTTTTGTTTCAAATTTTCATTTTGAAAAGTCTTTAAAATGTTGTCCAAAACGTCAAAATTAAGCATTTATACATTTTTACTTTGAATGTTTTAGCTTTCTTCAGCTGTAACTATTTGCTTGATCTGGAACTACTTTTTCCTGAATAAACTACTTGCCCTAAAATTTTCACCTAGCTCTTCTAAGTAGGAACAGATAACCTATTATGCCAGTGTTGATCTAGAGTAACTCCACTGTTTTTAACTGTTAGAAAAGCATAAAATGAGAGCAGAAGATGTATACTCCTCATTTTCTTGCTGTTCTCTTGGTTTTTCATTCTGTAGCTTTATGCATTTTTACTTGCTGTCACGTCTGAAATTTTAATGCAACAATTCAGTTTATTCAATATTAGTATATTATAAGTAGTTCCAGATTATTTCACATCATGCCCATATTCAGTGCATTGGTGTTGAAGGCTGAATGCTGAGGCCCTTTCCTTTTTTTTACTATTAGGTAGCAATTATGTTTCTTAGCTTTTTAACTGATTGTATATTGTAACTGGTGGACATTAACTTCTGGATGGACTTGCTGTGTACGACTTCCCGATAGCCCAAACCAGTCACGCTACAGACAGCAGAGCCAACAAGGGACTTTGCTTTGGCCAACCCAGAGAAATCTGTGCTAAGCTAGAAGTTTACTGCTCTTATATCCTCCATATAAACTTTATAGTTTATATTAAACATGCACACAATGGAACGGAAGTGTGGAAATGTGTGCTCTAATTCCAACAGCCTTGGCCTCGCAGTGAAGTGACTGCTCAAGTGAAATGCATGAAAACTGCCGTTTCACTTTTTTCCTCATATTTCTCATTCGTAGAAGGGAAATTTTCCAGAGTAAGCTGCACAGCTACTGACTCATGTCCACTGTTAACATATTGGCAGAGATTCGATAAAGCACTTAAGCATGCACTTAAGCTTATTAAACCCAAAGGAATTTAAGTGCTTTGCCGACTAAGGATGGAGATCAGGACATGCTTAAGCATGGAGCTTAAGTAGGTAAGTAGTTATAAAAAAAACAAAAAAACAAAAACAAAAACACAGAGGACTGAGAAGGATCTCCCAGATCACATTGTCCAGTCACAAGCAACCAGGTTATATGATACCACAGTTACAGTTAACCTAAACTACCTTTAAGATGGAATTAATTATTTTGCCTCTCCTACTCCTATTGTAAGATCGTTCCCGAACCACTGTTTTGACTATTAAAAACCTTCTTACCACTTCTAATATAAAGGTACTCCTGGCCAATTTATATCCATGGGTGCTGTGCTTTACTTATAATTAAACCCGATGTGAAAGAATCTGGTGAGCTGGGGGGAGAAACGTTTCAGTAACTGGCAACAATTAAGACATCTCTATCCGGCCCTGTTAAATTAGAGAAAAAGAGACATCATTAAAAACCTTGAGCTTTAGTGTGACCCAGCCACTGCCATCTGTCTCATAAAACTGAAGTACCATTATGTTCTTTGTTATCTTATCAGTTTAAAACTGGATTACAGTATACACTCCCTTTACCACATGGAGCAGCGATATCCAACGGGAGTCTGTTGTCAGTTCAATAGCCATGGTGTCCACACTATCTCCTCCGTGCTAATTATTAGCATTCCTCCGTTGTATTTGCACTGGAGATGCTCCCAACTCATCATGTGGATTAGGATCTGAACAGACTTCCCCAGAGCCCCGGCTGTCTTGGACAGCTACAAAAACACGCTCAGGTTGCCAGATCCAGCTCTCGAATTTAATTTGCCTAAACTCTGGCAAATCTGCCTAAACCCTGGGAGAACGGGGTGGGCAGCGAGGAAGTTCTGTTTGGACAAGGTGCCTATTTTGTCTTTTCCCGATTTACCCAGTGTACTTTATTGCTTCTCTTAGACATTTCATACAGAAAGGTTTCCAGGTTGTAATTTTCAACACATTTCAATCGTACTTCAGTGTGAAAATGCCTATAATGCTTTTGAAATGGAAGCTTTGAATCTCCAGCCTAAAGTTTTTCTTGTCAAGTTTAGGAATAGCCGCTTTGTATTACTCCGCCTCATGTTTTTCTTTTCCTTTTCTAATCAAACTTGATGCAAAGGCTCTCTCTTTACCTGGCTTATGTTTAGAGATGGGTTTTACATGGGGCCAGGAGGCACCAGTAATTGTAGATGGAGCTCTACATACCGTTAAACCGGAGCACCAACTCTTGTTTTTTTACTGTACAGTAACACAGACTTCAAGCCTTTGCTTATTTCCTAGAAAATTTGCTCCCTGTTCTATGCATTTCAATACCACGTTTCTGGGGGTGGTGGTTTTATTGTGATAATAATAATAATAATAATACGGGTTGCCCACACAGAATTTCTATAAATGTTACTATTTCAACAGAGGCATTGTTCTTTGAAAGGTATTCGGTTTTGCTGCTGGTAATTTTTCACGTTGTCAATGACAAAAGTAAACCCAGGGCTACTCCTTGATTTTTTTTGTTTTCCAGGGTTTATTATTGTATTTACAGTTCCCTGTAAGACGATACAGCCCTTTCCCAGTGTAAGATTTCTTAATACCTTTTCTATGTTTCAGATATTAAAGACTCACATGGGAAGGAGAAAGATAATCAGTGATGAAGGAGGTATCCTTCAGGGCTGATGCTAATGAGTAGAAAACCTGAATCATTGTAAATATACTGTACTACACTTTGGTACAACTGAAAAGAAGGAAAAAAAAAAAGGTCCTCAGAAAATATTTAGTGCTCCCTAAGTCAAATAAACTTCATAAACAATACGGAAAAGAATGAACCACACGTAGGTGGGTGTTCCCGTAAAAAATAAGGAAACTGCTTGGCTGCCTTGCACATAGGCAATACAATTAAACAGATTTGTTTTAGATTTCTTTTAAAGTATGCCTAGTCTCAGGCTGTAAGCAAGAAATATCCACTGTGCTTTACAAAGGACGACGACTAGAAAAAAAATCAACAGAAAAAAATCCCTCGTTCTCTGAATTACCGCTTATCATGAGATGACAAACAAAGGTAGTCTCCTCTGAGTCTGAGCGTAGTTGTATTAGCATTTAGCTAGTACCAGGCAGTATACAAAAACAGCCATCATGTGCGACACCTCCAAACACCTACATGGAGCTGTTTTAGGGGCACATCCTGGTTTATGGTGAAACTCATTTAACTCAGCCAGCTTCCTGTACCTGCTCAATGATATGAAGTTATCATCTCAGGACCTCCACAGGTTAGACTCTCTTGGGTTATTTCCTATTGCTGACTGGACTGACTGTTCCACCATCCATGAAACAGAAGGCATAAAGGTGATTACAAACATAAGAAAGTAGTTTTACATATTGTCTTGCAGTCTTTCCATATAGTCCCTAAGTTCCTTGGAATCGCCAAGATTCATATCTTGGCATACCCATTTAATATTATCGTCACTGTCAAACAGGATTGAATTGGTGTAGGGACCTCCATCTTCTGGCAGGATTGTGGTATACGAAGTGAACTTAACTCGTTTCTGTTTTGGCCCGGAAGGATGAATAGGTTCACTTTTAACTTCTTTCTCGCAAGCATAGTCGGATGATCTGAGGATCTGAGTGTGAAGATTTTTCTGAGAGCTCCCATTAAGGAGAAAGTTGCTTTCTTCAAACTGCATTCCTCTGTCAATCATCGTAGTGCATTCCTCTGATGGGAGTGAAATGTCAACTGGGTTTTCCAAAAGTTCAACCTCATTTCCAAGCCAGACCCAATCATGAGAATGCGGGATGTTGCCTTGCTCACTCACAGCAAACCTTTTGTGCCTGTACTTCCAAGCAAAAGCCACGCAGTTAATTAAAAAGACCAAAATCGCTAGGCAGAAAACACACAGCAGGGCATACATGCCAATCTCCAAATCAGTTAACCCTCTCGAAGTCAACGTAAGGTCATTGGGATTATTTTGCCCTGGGATCTCTACTTGTGTAGGAAAACTTGTGAAGATGGTTGGATTACTTAGGAGCTGGCCATCCTCAGGACCTTTTTTCTGATCAGTGGGAGATTTGGAAGTTGTGCTTTTGTTGACATTGTCTTCATGATTAATGGAAGCTCCAATTTTGGACCATTCTTGCGCTGTCCTCTCCTGTTCTGCCGTCTTTTCTATGGAGTTGCTCACATGGTTTTTAAGATCTCTGTCCACGTCATCAATGTCATTAGTGCTTCCTTTATGATCAGAATCTTTCTGCCCAAATTTCACTTTGACACTTCCTTTCCCCACAGCCAAAATGCTCTTTCGCTTGGTCTTCTGACAGGACTCACTGATCACCATTTCAATTTTAATTAGGGGTCCTTGCCCATCACCCTCTGCAACTACCCCAGGCCATCTAGACTGAAGGTTTTGCTGGGCAGATACTACCATCTCATCCAGCGAAGTGACTGTGATAGAAAAATCCTTGGAGTCATAAATGTCTAAAGGCGTCACAGATCCGTCACTGAACAAAATCCAGGCACTGACTATGGCTTCCTATGGAGGAGGGGGAGAAAAACAGTATGGAAGTTACAATACCGCATTATACATTTTTGGTCGCTTAAGTCTGCTTCACACTAGTGATATGAATAGAGACTATGGCCATAGTTTGGTTTGGGGTTTTTTTTTTCCAAAAAGCTTCAACTCAGCTTTTGGTTTTAGACTTGCAATTCTGCGTCTTGTACACCCCATAGACATTTCTTGTATTTGGGAGTGCAAACAAGGAACCATCTAACTCTAAGTGCAAAACCATTCTTGCTGTCCTCTCTGGTACAAAATAAGAATTTCATTTTCTAAAACCAGAGCCCACTGATGAAGATAAACAGATTCCTAGCATTTAATTAACTTAGGAAAATGACATAAAGGTAAGGAACACTGTGACATGCTACTTCTCTCTATAAAAGGCCTGCATAAATTCTAGGGGTCACTGGTCAGGAGGTTAATCCTGCTCAGCCCATTTAAACAGATTATATTACGAGACAGAATTGAATGAAGTATTTTACATTCTCTACTAAAGTATTTCCAAATGCACAAGGTTATGTGAAGTGTATAAACATGATGGTTCATTTTAGACATAAATCACACATTTTTTATAAAAATGTGCTGCTATTTAGCTTTTGAGCAATGTTTGACCAAACCCATTTTTTGTCCTTCATTGACTATTACCTGTGTTAAAAAGCAGTTGCATACTGATACTGGTACTGAAATATCAGAACATAAGGTTTTTTTACATATTTATCTGCTTCTTTCTGATTCTGCCCTGCTGTCACCAAAATATACCCAACCTCATTTAGGATGGGGTCTACTTTTATGGTAAAAACAAGAGGAGTAAGTGGATACTCCATAATGTCTAGATTCTTTTAAACACAGTACAAACTAGATGTGGCAAATAAACTTATTGGCGTAATCCTTTTGAACTCACACAAGGCTGAGTCTCAGGACTGCAGGGAGCAATTCTATATTAGATCCAAAACCACTGAGGGGAGGATTTCAGCTGAGCAAATACGTGAAATTTTCATTGAGAAGGGTAAGAGCTTTGCTTGGCAGTGTTGATACTCATGTGGGAAGAGGGGATAGGGCCAGGGAACCTATCCCCACCTCGATAGTTAATCAAGTCCACATTGCCTTACCCTGGGAGTGTGCACACGTGCTAACTACAGTGACACACATCACTTCCCCATAAGATGTGATCCGCTAAGAAGAGGTGCATGCTCAGCCAGTTGCCTATGTGGTGCCATCAGTAATGTGTATGGCCAGGACTCTTGTGCTAAATGCACGGCCATGCTGTAAGGGTATCTGGGCAGGAGCAGACCTGGACGAGTGAGCTGCTGTAGGGAGCTGTGTCTTCAGGTACATGAAATGCATTGCTTTCACCTTATGCATGCTGAATAACTCTATAGGATATAGCTTTCCCCCATGATCTGGCAAACACAGCAAACAAATCAATCAGTTATAAAATGGCAATACTGTCTCAATCCATACCTGTTTCGGGGCATGAAGAATATCGTAAGCGGAGGCTGTGGAAACAATAGCTCTCTTATTTCCTTTGCTTATCTGTAAAGATAGGGACAAGCCTGCAACTAGCTGCACCCCTAGGTCTGTAATTGTTACCCGGTCATCTAGTACTATCACTGTCTTCTCAGCCAAGATGGAATCAGAGAGCGGCGACAAAACCTTCAAAAAGCAAGCAAGTATTCTTGTGTTAAACAGCATGGGATGCACTCTTGCACAACAAGTTTATACTCTTTCATCGCTGAAACACTCCTGATTGATTCAATCTTATGTCTGCCACATTCATTTGTAAGCTATAAATGGTTTCCCCAAAAACTGTTACATTCATTTTGCTGTCAAATTACTAGATTTACAAACATTGTACTAAAATGTTTCACCGGGTCACCTCCGCACACCAATCCAGCATGCTGTCTGGCCCACAGGGCTCTCTCTATATGGGTCCAGAAATACGGCAGTGGAGGAGCGGCAACTAATGCCACCACTCCCTGGCTACCAAATTTACACACGTGTGGAGATCCCCGCAGGCCAGATCCGGCCCATGGGCTGGCAGTTGAGCACCCCCTACCCAGACTAAGAACCTTGCTACCAATGCCCACTATAGCCAATATGAGTCTTTCCTGTGCAGCATTAGGCCCAAAATATCGACTGTCCTTTGGTTTAGGTCCAAGACACGGGCCCTGTATGTAAGGCTGCATTACATACACAATCTCCATTAAGAATCATTTCAAGATTCATTATTAATGACGTGAAAACAGTTTTAAAGCAGTTTTGGAACACAAGAAACCACATATTTAAATTTAGGCACCTCTCGATGCAGATAGGCACACAGTTGGCTTTTTCAACGGGTTAAGTACTTTCCCATTACAGATCTCAAAAATAAGTAGCCGTAGGTATTTTTGAAAATTCCCCATCTGCCTCTTGTGGCAAATAAATCCCTTTGCAAATCTCACCCCCAACTTCCCTGTATTGCTATAACTAAGAACCATGACAACAGAAACCAGAACCTATTCAAATTTCTTCATATGTTCACTTAATGCTCGTCTCCAAAAATAGTCTTTCATCACAACTAGGGCATATTTACTCTTAACCTAATACCTCTTAATGTGTCTAAATATTTTCATAAGTCTAGACCAGTGGCACTAAACCATCTGTTGCCGTGGGCCAGATGAGTGGCTCAGGGCCAGTCTGCAAGCCAGATTGGCCCCCATGATCCAGGATCAGGCACCATGCCACCTCCTTCAGCCCCACACTGCCTCTGTCAGCCCCATGTCACCTCCAGGAGCCCCACGCTGCTTCTGGGAGCTCTGCACTGCCTCCCAGGGCCCTATCCTGCAGGGTTGGCGCCCACACCAACTCCATCTGGCCTTCGTGTGCCCATGTCAGGCCCCTAAATGTACAGATATATTTTAAAGCTGTACCTGAACTGTGGTTATCCCATGCTCACGACCAACCAGAACCCGGCCATCCTGTAACTTAGCAATCTTAGGTTCTTCCACCTTCATGAAATCAGTCACGAGATCTGTGATGTCGAACTGCCATTCGGAGCCAAGCATGTAGGTCAGCTGGCCTCCAAAGTCAGAGGATTCAGCTACAAACTGTGTGAGGACTCTCACCATCGCATGCTGGTACTGAAGAGTACAGCCTCTTCCCTTCCGTTCGTCATCCTCTTCATCATCACTGTCCCGGGTAGGCCTACAAAGTTGAGTAGGTGTATTTATTGAGCTCTCTCTTACCACCATGATCATTTAAGAACCTTGAAACCTCCTCCCTATGCCTCTATAATTAGTGATTTCATCATAATCTGCCAGCACAAGAAGAAATAGGCCAAAGGCATTTTGTAGGTCTAAGCTGGAAAACTTAATGACAATTTTCATAGACTTCAGGGTCGGAAGGGACCTATTAGATCATCAAGTCCAACCCCCTGCCCTGGGCAGGAAAGAGTGCTGGGGTCAGGTGATATTGCACAGCTTAGAAGGCACTCTCTGTTTAGGGCAGCCTAGAACCATCATCAGATTTTTTTGGCTTCTTTCCCAAGTGGAAACTCCCAACTTTTGAGCCTTGCCCATCAGTGTTGAAGTTCTAGGGGATCTATCGCTAGGTTTATTCTACAGCTATTATTTCAAATCCTGGAGCTGCCTAAACAAAACAGGAGGAAAAAATTTCAGAGTGGGGCCAGTGGTACCCATCCCTGTACAAACACCCAGGGCTGCCGATCAGCCCTGGAAGGAGTGCAGATAGTAACTAGAGCCTTTGTGGCAATAGCTTTGTCTGCTAGGCACAATGCGTTCAAGAGCCCCTGCCTAAATAATGCTTTACTCTTGTGCACATGTAAAGAGCCTGAAAAATATATCACTCTAAGAAATCCTTGCCTCTCCCACACACACATGCACAGACAAACTGTTGTGGGTACCTGGACATGTCTAAATCCATGTAACAACCAGTCAGGATTTCAGAAAAATAAAATAGGACTCAACACTTCACTAAGTACTCAGGAAATCAATTACTGCGTCACATCGTTCTTGAATCCAATGAGCAAGTCCCAGCACGAGATCAATGCTTGGCTGGGCTGTCACTCACAGGCCTGATCAATAGCATCATTACAGACACCTGCTTTATAATTTTCTAACCATCTCCCTTCATACTGTAACCACTGTGACTATACAGTTAACAGTCCTTATAAAGTGTTCCAGAAAGCATCACGCTACTTGTACAACAGCACTGCTATTCAAACCTAGCACAGCATTTTCTGTGGTTTAAACACTGTTTTTCATTGATTCATTTTCTTGTTTATACCCCAGGACAAGCATGTAGATTCTCTATTTTGGGCCATTTTGTTGTGCTGAAAGTCAGATATTAAGCACTAGGTGGCCACGCTTTCTCTCATTATGCTCCCATGCTGTGAAATTCATTGCCTGGAAGTACTTCTTTTTTTCAGCCTGTAACCATTGCTAAAGAACGGGAATGTGGGATAACCTTCTTATTTTTCATGGTATTTGGGGAACTGTTTTAGTATTTACTGTGTTCCTTTGGCATATGTTTGAAATACTAGTTATGGAAAAGACTATCATAAAACAGAATTGCTGTTATTGTAAATGGCTTTAATGACAAAGCTGGCGACCGAGACGATGAAGAAGCATCACAAAATGTGACCTTCAAAGTGACCGAGTCAAGAAAGTCTTCGTGCTTTATAAAGTAAGGAACTGATCTGCAGATTGCAGTATGGCCTTAACAAACATCATTTAGTAGCTGAATAGTACATTATCGCATGATTATTCTGCCGATGCCAACAGAGCAACCACTAGGATGAATGGGGCATGCTATATTTGAAAAAGAAAATGTCGTTCAAGGATGCTTTGCTGTTGTGCTATATCCAAAAGACTGTGCTCCCAAATTCATCTCACTTACAAATCTAAATACCCTTGGCACATATTTGGGCACATTTCCAAAGATACTCTCAGTCCCCAACTAGAGCCAGATGTTCAAAAAAAAACAAAAAACCTCAGCTTGTACTCAGGCACCAAAACAAATGGGCAGATTTTGAGCATCCAGCAGAACCCACTTATTACCCTCAATGAGCTGTTTGGAGAATTTGGCTGGTAATCATCTCCCAAAAGGGCAGCTTTTGGATGCTGAGCTCTTCTGAAAGCCTCGCCCCTTTGAGTTCTGGCAAGAGGAGAGCTGCAACTAGACAGTTTTTTTATTTTAATCTCACCCCACGGGGTCAGACACTGGAGAACCTGGATCGGAGGTCTTTCAAAACCCAAATGTGGTTCTCAGCCATTTTCTCATTTAGAGAAAAGAGAAACAATCAAGCTACCCGATACCATTAATTCTTCCTCTAATATAAAGGCTTTTCTGTTCCATAATCATGAATCCTTTCCCCTGCCATCAGAAGATGACCTCTGGACTCCATCAGTTGATGTGGTCCCAGTAGAGCAGAACAAAAACGGTGGGAATGCAAGAAGCCTAGCGGACTGCTAATGCATCCCAACCTCATTCTCACTTTTGAAGACTTTGAAATACCATGGAAGGACTCGCTCTCTCCTCAAAACAACTATGTTCTTCCACCTTCTTCAAGCAGGACGGATATTGCTAGGAAAGGGATGATTTTTTTTTGTTTGTTTGTTTCAAAGAAGGTGTTCTCCTCAAACCAGACTTTTCAAGTTAAGAGCAGGGGGTCTCGTCTAAGATTGCATCTCTGGCCTTCTCGCTGCCATAGTCAGGTTGCTGTGGTCAATACTAAGAAATGGGCTTGAAGCAGATCCTAGCTCTGAACAGTCCCAGACTTTGTGATTTATTTTTTCTTTTATCCAGACTTTGGATACACAAGCAAAACTGGAAGAGGCTGTGCAAGAGTTGGTCTTGGGAAAAGGCTCTGGGGTTGTTAAAGGAGTTGTTAAGGAAGTAGAGGAAAGGGAAAAAAAGAAGAGGCAGCTGCCCTGGAAGCCATGATAAGCGTCTCGGTATTACACAATTAAAAAAAAAAAAAAAAAAGATACATCTGTGGTTTCTTTATTACGTTCACACAGGCAAATGCTTGACTCACGTATTTGAACTCATTTGTGAGTAATTTTTCTTAATGTTTACGCTGCTGTCTGAACCTAATGATTTCTAGAAACGTTGAACAGGAACAGAATACTATCACTTTCTGTTCAAAAATGATGCAGGCTGCAGGGGAGAGAGTTTCAGTCCCGTTCTTCTCGTGTGGGAGAGGACTGACTGGAGAAGGGGGTAGTCTCTGTGCCCAAACCATAAGAGAGAGGACACTTGCCACCATTGCTCCTCCTGTTAACAAATCTGTGGCCCTTACACTTCCAGAGCTACAGGTCCAGCACTCCCCTGCATCAGAGAAATTGCATGATCAGAGTGTAGAGCCCAGGCAGCAGCTGCTTCCTGCCACCCCGACAGGGATCCACAGTGGAAATCATGCTGCTCCAAGGAACAGTCCTTCCTCCAAGACTTGCACTGTGCCGGTATGCAAGACACCCACAGTATTTCTCTCCCAGGATCTGTGCTACCAGCAGAAGAAATTGCTCAAGTCATTGCCCTCCTTGCAGGGTCCTTGGGATCTATAGGCATGGGATCCACTCCTGGGCTCCATCACTTTATGAGTTTTTACAACCCATTATTGGTAGCACTTGAGCATTTCCTCTTTGAGACCAAGTTCCTTATTATCGTAAAACTTTTCTGTTGCACTGAAGCGTCCGAACAGGAGAAAAGTGTTGGGATTCAGAGCTTAGAGTATTAGGTAATAAATGTTAGAACTTAAATGTTTGAGGCTTTTTCTTATATGCACTCCATAATGCCAGTGCAAAGAAAGAAAGTGATGTGCCTGCATTTTCAGAGCAAGCTTTCAAGTTGCCAACTCAAGGTGTGTTTTATTATTTTTTTTTAACAAATGACATTCATTTCCACTTCAAAGCCACAAATCCCGGCTTCAGTTAATAAGGCAGAGCAGTTCAGTACTTTGTTTCCCTAGACCCAACAAAATATTTGAAATCCATTAAATTACACGGTCCCTATAGAGTCCTAACTTCTTGTTAAGGTGTTTTAGGCGGCCTAAAATCCTTCCTTAAGCAGTGAACTCATTTTCTTTTTAAGACACATCCTCTCGAATATAAGCTTCATATTTTTTCCCCCCTCCTGGTCACCTCTGAGGTTATAGTAAGCCTTGTGCTTTGGATATCTCTCCAAATCCTGCTCATCCATATTTCTTTCTGCTTTACATACTTACTTAGAAGATCTTTGCTTTTCTGGAGTGCACCAAGGTTGCCAGAATTACATTTAATTTACATTTCAGACGGATAAAGCCCTTGCCAGAGAACAGACTTAAAACAGCGGCCTATTATAATGGTGCCTGCTAGCACTGATACAATCAGCGATCTGTCAGCTATTCTATTACATATCTTCTCTATGAGTGGTTTAAGCTTGTCCATTTTAATTTAAATTGTACTGAAACTAGGCATTCAGGTTCTCAGGCCAGATGCAAATTTTCTGTCTAAAAACCAGTTAAATCAGTTTAGCTGTTTTTTGAACAGGAAATACACATTAAAAAAGAAAATTCGCTCATTTTTAAAGGCAACTTACAACACCTTGGATGAGAGAAAAATCTGTTAAGTGCAAAACTTTAAGTTCTGAGTATTTGATTTGTGTAAAACTACACAAAGCCATGGCACATCTCAACACACTGTTTCTGCCAGAACGGCAGTGGGTTGCGTTTGCTGATCCGGAAAATAAAACCCTATAAAAATATCAAAAGGGGAAGTTAAATCGGTTAACTAAGGGTGCCTGTAGACATGCTGGGAGGCTGCTCTGATGCACTGTAATTACAGTGGGCCAGAGCAGATTCAATTAATCGAGTCTACTGGAGCATGGCAATTATCTTGCTCAAGTCAGCCTCCGTGTCTCGTGTATCAGCTTCAAAATGGTGGTGGGGGTCCTTTATCTGAAGTTGGTCGAATGAGCTTTAGTTCAAGTGCCCCCGCCGCCATTTTGAAGTGCAGGGATGCGGGTACATGAGATACAGTGGCACTTTGATTTGAGTGACTCTCACACCCACTCTTATTAAAGTGCCTCCCCCCGGCGGAGCATGTGTAAAAGTGCTCTAAGGGTGTGGGTTTGAAGTGTGCTAACATGCATTACAAAGTTCTTAGCTGAAAGTAAAGTGGACTTCATTCACTTGCAGTTAATTTTCTTTGGAAGACCAGTTTACTTCCAAAATATACCATTCAAGTAGCATTTTACCGTGCTTTTAACCAACCCATTTTAAATCCACTTTAGCTAATTCAGCTTACGTGACCTGAGTGTTCCCATGTAGACATGACAGAAGTAGTTCATACTGTGTAAAGAATGATAATCTACAATAACCTGTAGTTTACTGTCACGGAGTGGGGTGCAGGAGCAGCCATGATCTCTCTAGCACCCCCTGCCGTGCCAAGTAGACAGTCCAGCACCCTCTTACTCGCCTGCCACGTCTTGTTGGTATATGGTTCTAGAAAGGAGGCTGCCTCTTGTCGCCCTGGACACCGTGCTATGCTTACACTGTCCCCTGTTCCGTATAGAGTGACCTGGTGCACCCCAGCCTTACAGGCTATGCGTGCCTCCAACCTCCCCTTTAGCACGCCCCAAGCCTCGCAGATGTACCGGATGTTATCTGGTCAGTTTCCTGTATGCGCCCTTCACCGGCGCCCCCGGGCTTGTCACGCAACCGGTGCCCCTCTATCCGCTAGCCCTCTCGGGCCTACCAATTATATCCGCCCCCCTCCTGGGGTCTGCTCAATATACTCGCCCCTCCTGGGGCCTCTCCATGCACAGATGGTGCCCTCCACTGGGGCCTGGCCCTCTGCGCACTCGCCCTCTCCGGGCTCATCTCTATAGTAGCACCCTACCCTGGGCTTCTCTTCCTGTGTGCCCCCTTTGGGCCTAACACAAGCCCCTCGGGCTTCTCGCAGGTGCTCCTTGCAAGTGGGGCTCAGGTGGCCTTAGCCGTGGCCTGGCCCCCCCAAAATCCTCTTTGCCCCTTCTCAGGGCTGGGGTATTACACCCCAAACTATGGTGCCCTTGCCGGCACTGTGCAACTTGCCAGGGCTGGGGTAATACACCCCTACTATGGTGCCCACACGGGCCCCGGGGTCCCCACCACTGTGGAACCCCTCGGGGACTCTTCCTAATTGGGGCTCAGGCGGCCCTAGCCTTACCTGGCCCCCTTGACCCCTTTCTCCGGGTCCTGCCCCACGGGGCTTCTACCTACGCCCACGCTAGGCTTCCTCTCACTAAACGTGCCCTCCCCGGGCTCCTCAATCTGTTTGCCCCTTCTGGGGCCGGGGTCCAGACGCCCCGCAATACAGCACCCCTCTCTGGCACTGGGAGCACCCCACCTCCCTGGGGAGCTCCTGATGAGGTCTCCTCCACCCCTACAGCCTCACCCAGTCCTCTGGTTTTAACAATAACTAAACAGAACCATAAGCTAATCAGCTGTAATGCAACAATAAGCCTCCTGGCTATAACATAGGATCTAGGCTCACCTGGCTCTCTTGCAAAGGCCTCCCAGTCAGGTTCTCTCCACCCTTACCATGAGGCAGCCCCTTGGGTGCTCAGGCTGCACTGCTCGTCTCTGCTCTGCTTGGCTCTCCTGCAGAGCTCCTGCACCTCAGGCTGCCAAAAGGGAACTGCTGCTAGGCTTTGGCCTGGGCTGTCTATAAAGGCCTGGCCCTGCCCCCTTCTGGTCATGTGCTGCCCCCTTCTGGTCATGACCCTTCTGGTCATGAGACACCTGTGCTGTCTCAGGGAGCTTCAGCAGCCCTTATTCCTTCATAGGAACAGGGCACCCAAGTGCTCCTGTGACATTTACAAATATAGACGTCTTTGTATAAAACCGTCTTTATATCATAGACATTAGGGCTGGAAGGGACTTCACACGATCATTGGGTCCAGCCCCCTGCCCAAGGGGCAAGAAGTCAGCTGGGGTCACATCATCCCAGCAAGTTAAGCATCCAAGTGTTTCTTAAAGGTATGCAGAGTAGGTGCTTGCGCCACTTCTGGGGGGAACCTATTTTGGACTTTGGAGACGTGGACAGTAAAGAAGCTTCTCCTTATGTCCAGTCTAAAACAGTGTTCTGGCCATTGGCAACATGTAGGGGGTATGCGTGGGTGCATGGTTGCTTGTCACCCCCGCCTCCCCACCGGCTGCTACCAGCAACGTCTGTGGGTGGTCGCCAACTGCCAGTCAGCACTCTCCACCCCCCCACCCCTTCCCACCACCAACTGCACCACAGGTGCCTGCGGGAGCTCCCTGCTTGCCGCTGCCATGCTCCCACCACCGACAGTGCCGCCACCTGCGGGAGCTCACTGTGCCCCCCCAGCCTCCGGGGGCATGCGGGGTTTATGCTTCCAGCAGTTTGTGACCATTAGACCTTGTCTTCCCATGGGGTGCCCTAGTAAACAGATGTTCTCCCAGTTCCTGGTGCACACCCCCTATATACTTACAGGCTGCCACAAAGGCACCCCTGAGCCTTTTCTTCTCCAACCTGAAAAGTCCCATGGTTTTCAGCCTGTTCTTATGAGGCCTGTTCTCTTGACCTCTAACCATGTGCATGGCCCTCCTTTGGACTCTCTCAAGCTTCTCCACATCCTTTCTGATGTGTGGAGCCCAGAATTGGATGCAGTACTCCAGCTGCAGCCTCACCAAGGCCAAGTAAAGCTTGGGTCTTGCTTTAGATGCTTGAGATGCACTGGTAGATGCAAGCCAGAGTTTTATTTGCTTTGCCATCTGTGGCACTGCATTGGTGGCTCATGTTCATTTTGTGGTCAGTCATGACCCCCAAGTCTCTTTCGATCGTGGTGCTAGCGTGTGTAGCAC
This sequence comes from Crocodylus siamensis, assembly GCF_052110815.1. Taxonomy (NCBI): domain Eukaryota; kingdom Metazoa; phylum Chordata; order Crocodylia; family Crocodylidae; genus Crocodylus; species Crocodylus siamensis. The sequence goes on from NC_143403.1 coordinate 67,160,964, forward strand.
TGCTGAACCTAGAAGTATGTGGGTTTTTTCCTCCCGAGGTGGAGCACCTGGCATTTCTCAGTATTTGAATGTCATCGGGTTTTGATTCGCCCATCTTACGAACTTATTCATTTTGATCTGATAGCCTTCAGTATTCCATTGGTTTTTTATCTTGGACACTGTTCAGTTGGTACTGCTTTAGATCAAATGTCTTGAAGTATATTGTCTTTCACTGAATGAACACTGGGCTCAGATTTGTGTCTCCTTGGTCGCCTCATGAAAATAAGGTGCTATCCTAGTTGGCAAACATTTATTTAAATTAAAGAGGGATATATTAAACTTGTGTGAGGCACCAGCCATGCAATTCTTATTAACGCAACCTGCAGTGACTCGTTCCATGTAAATATCTGTGCATGGGGGTGACATAAGAAATTCAAAAAGATCATTATTTTCCAGACAAATAAAGAATCAAAATAAATGTTCTTGTTAGACAATCAGACTGTGTCTGGACCTTTTCTTCACTCTATTATTTGATTTTAATTTTAAAATGTTCTTCTCATTTGCTGATAGAGTAGGCTTTTCTACTATTCATTCCATGATTTGACTTGCTATTAGCAAGCTGCTGCTCAGGGACCCCATGCAATACATTAGCCATGATCATACACCTATTCAGAGAGCAGATTTTCATTCAGGGAAGTGGACTGTTCATATTAATAGCAGCAAATACCATAGGTTAAATCATTATTCTGCATTTTTCCTATAACATGCTGATAATGCATAGCTCCAAAATTTGCCGGAAAATGAAAACAAAAGTTCACCATATATAGGGATTTGTAAGGTAAGCCATGTTTCGGGGGGGTGGGGGGCTTTATTTATTTATTTATTTATTTATTTTTTACCTACAGGAGCTGCATTTTATTCTCTCCTTGTTAGGAGTGACCCAAATCCTGAATTCTTCAATAAGTTTTCATTCAGTCCCTCTAGCAAAATCAGGGAGTTTCATCAGTACAGAATAGATGAAACATTGCCATTTCCAATCCAAAATGAGGAAAGAATTCAGGATTTGTGCCTAACCGCTCTGCTTCTAAGTTTTCCTTTTATCAAACGGGAGCAAAACTTTCCTACTTCAAAAGGGTGTTGTGAATTTAAACCTATAAATACTTGGGAGGTTCTTAAATATGGGGAAGGAACTAAACAACAAACATAAAATTGAAAAATCTCTGGGTGAAACAGCTATTAAAAATCAAATATAATATAGCAAAAGAAAAAAGAAAAACTTTAAAGCTTATGTACACAGCAAATGTCAAAGCTAGCAAAGCTCCTGCTAAATTACCTATTGATTTAAAATACACCAAAAAAAGAATAAAAAAGAACAAATTAATGTTTCATAAACCCTGGGATAGTTTATTTCTACTCCAAATCTTTTGCAGCCACATGTGCATAAACTATTGACACACAGTACCATAAACAACCAACTGCATCTTTGTGTAGCAATACTGGGTCCACACTTTTTTCTTCCACCCTTCATAGCAAAGTGCTTGCTAAAGATGTGCCAGTTGGTTCAGATGTAATTTAAGTGGCAGTGAACTCGGATCGTTTGCTAGCTTGCAAACAGTGCAGGCTCTCAGACCATTATCTTTATTTCAGCTGGCCCAATAAATCACAACTAGACACTGGGGGGTAAATTTTCCAGTGCTATGCGTGATGGCTTTAAAGTCAAAATGTCCATGATTGTTAACCACAGGTGAATGTCTCACTCAACTTGCCTGGTGCTGAAAGTTTGCTCCGATAATACACATCAGCGGCGTAATCCTGCAGCCATTTACTCAAGCAAAATCCCCATTGGCTGTAGTAGAATTTGTGCCTATGGAAGGACTGCAGCGTCAGGCCTTAAACAGGCATTAAAGTATCTCTGCGGACTGCTAAAGCAAATGGAAGTTCTTAAGTGACTCTGGGACTTATTTGGCAGCTGGCACCAGTGCAATTTGTTCATCATCTAGCACATTTTCTTTCTCCACAAAGAGTAACTTTATCACTGAAATGCAGGAAAGTTTCTCTTATGCCAGATCTTCAGCCAGATCTTCATTATCTATCCTTCTGACACATCCTGGAGGATTTTGTATATCACTCACACCCAACCTTCTGGCCCCACGAACCAGATAAGTGGCATGGGGTCAGTCCATAGGCTGGATCCTGCATGGAGTTCGCATATGGGGTCAGTCTGCAGGTGTGATCAGACCAGCCTGACCCCATGCACCCATGTGTGGCCACACACTGATAAGATGTGGTGTACAGGGCCATGTTATCAAGCCTCTAGGGCTGGCTCTCCATGGGTCTGGATATTTGGCAACAAAGGAACAGCCATTAGTGCTGCCACTGCTCCTCTGCCGCCCAATTTCCAGACCTCTGGGGAGCCCCATGGGCCAAACAACATGGTTCTGCGGGGCACATCTGGTGCACAGACCAAGGGGTGAAGACTCTGGTTCTGGACCAGACCAAAGATTGATCATCAGTCCTCTTCTATTGAGCTCATTTGCCAGACAGTCTAGGAAAGACACCCCACTACCCCTCGTTATCTACCTTTGCTGGTAGGTGCCTTTAGGCTCTTCCTGAGCAAGGCCAACAGAAGGCCCTTTCACTGGAGCTGTGGTGGTGTTTCAGCAGCATGGTATGCTGTTGCCAGAAACTTGTTTTTCCTTTGCATTACAAATCTGATCTGGTGTCATGCCATGCTCTCAGAGTATTTGTCAACATCTCAAATTCACCAACACAGTCATATTCCTCAAAGTTTTTAATCTAGTTACTCGTATAAACCGTGGCCATTGCATCACGGGTACTCGGAGAAGGGTAAGAGAGGAGAAAAAAACCCTCAGGAATCCTTTTCCCCCCCTCCACTATTCCACCAGCAGTCACTTTATCAGAAGATAGTATTTTATGAAACCTCAAAGCTTTCTTGCCTCAGTCAGATCAGCTAAGTAATGCTTCTTTGAGCTCAGCTGTAGAACCCGCTTGTACACAGCTTGATGCATCTTCAAATGTCCTGCTGCTTTACCCCTTTTTCACCTGCAAGATTTTACATATGCTCAGGTAGCTCCATCTTTGTGTTTGATATAGCTGGTGATTTGAGAAAGAATTTTGGATCTATGCATTAGCAGCATGTTAGTAATGGTGGTGCGTCATGGCGCATGCTGCTACAATAAGTCAGTACTTTGGACACAAGTGTGGACAAAGTTGTAAGTCACTGAAAATGGCATTTGAGAACATATTCTGAAGTGGCTGATCTTAATGGTAAAAAAAGAAATCTAACAAATCAGCCAGACTAATGGGACAAAGCGAGAGAAACAAGATCAAGCAAAGTGCAATACAGCTGCTTGTTGTGAATTTAGAAATAACTGATTCTGGCTCAAGCAAAATAAGGAGATAGTGGGTGAGTCTATTATGGGAGCCCTTTAGTGTATTACAGTAATGAAGAAAGGAGGCAGCAGAGGTCAACTGAAATAATCCACAGAAATAAGAACCTCATCTATATTCAGAAAGGTTAAAGAAACTGCACTTGTGTTCTTTAGGCAAAAAGAGATGGAGAGGGGAATCTAATGGAAAATGCCACCTTCACTTCAGAATTTTGTGTAAACGATATAAAAGGCCTTACTGAGCTGCATGCATGTCAAACTTAAGGAAAAATGAGCAAGGACCTAAGCTTCCACAGTTGAAATATTGTCTATACACATAACCGCATTCAGAATTTTGCTACTACAATGAAGTATGCAAGGTAAATGTCAGTATTTGGATGACCAACTCTTGGGTTTTTTCTATGCAATAGTTTCAACACAACAGTCCAGTAATGTGTTATTAATTGCAAATAGGTGACTAGGAGTAAGGTGCTATTCATTGCATGTAGAGTTAGACCATAAATCATTTTTGCAACACCACTGTGAAATGCAAAAATACTACCTGATTTTAAAGGTGGGCAAGCTGAGGCCAGTATTGCAAGTGATTTAACACAACGAGAATTAAACCCGGACTCGGGGATTTGGATCTTACATTAGAACTCAAGTATTTTACATACCCAGCCCTCTACTTAGATGTGTATCTTTCCTAATGTGCCTGTGTTTTATCCTGTGTCTCCAAGTGCTCTGTTCAACATACTTATTGTTGTATGTCTGATGGTTAGGTCCACTCTCCTTCTTCAGAGTAGGCATGCAGCCAGCTTTCACTTAGATGGGGCACAGCAAGTAAAAGCCATATAGAGATTTGGACTTCACTTATACACCAATCATGTCCATTAGTTTCACTGAGTTTCACAGGATACAACTGAGGACAGTATTTTCCCCGACATTGGCCTGAGTGTTAGAATTAAGGTCAAGGCAGGCACTACAATTTATTTGAAAACAAAATGTTCTAGATTCTGAAAAATAACCCATAAATGAATGTACTGAATTATCAAATCCCAAGCCAAGTGCATGCATTTAGGTCCTGGAACTACTGCCCTCATACCTTTTATTGGAGCTGACTGGTATCCTCCAGCCTTTGATCTGGCTGAGCTCTGTATCTGAGATCTCTATCTGCAGAGGAAGCCGTGGAGCCCACACTGTCACTTCTAGCTGGGTAGTAAAATGCTGGTAAGTGAAGTTAACAATGGTATCCACTTTACTTTTCATCTCCTTGCCATTAACGAAGATGGAGTTGCATCTGTCAGAAACCTTAAAGACAGCAACAAGATTAATTTTTTAAAAAATGGATAAAAGGTCAGGGAGGAGCAGAGGGGAACAATATAGCACACGATGTGAATTATGCGTACCACATTTTGTAGTTTGTTTGGTTTTTTACTTAGTAGCAAACGGTGAACAACTGACCCCAGGGGAAAATTCTGCGTTCCTCAATGGACACGACTTAAGCGACAAAAATAATATAACGCTGCTACATAACCTACATCAGGCTTTTATACTAGGAAAAATTAAATTCTGCATGAATCAAACGTCATGTGCATTAAATTTTATGTTTACAGCTTAAACATCCAGGAAAAAAAAATGAAGCTGTGTGTTAGTAAGAAAGAGAATTTCACAGGATCATAAAACAGAATCCTTCTTTCTTTATATGAATAAAGCTCATAAACAAATGTCTTCTAGTGTGGGTCACAGTATGCATTCAGAATTTCAGTGTAAATACAAGCTCTAAGCAGGATTTTTTCCCCAAATATACATAGGACTAATGTAATCTCCTAGGGCATGAGTTACAACAGTATAATTTCAAAATCAGTATTGTATAAAATCTACTAGTAACATATGTCTTTCTTCTTCTGGACTATAGGAGTAAGTACTCTCTACCCACATACAGCTCTTTTGGTTTGAGGACCCATAGGAACTAACCCAAGAGCAGAATCAAGGCCCTGGCTTGCAAACCAGACCCAGTCACACGTGTAACTCAGATGGGAAGCAATCTGATGCTAAGGCCATTGTTTTACCCAGTATCTGTTGAACCTGGATCCTAACTGGGAGCTGCTGTCATCCAAAAAAAAAATAAATTTGCACATGGCCTTTAAAGAAAAAAAAAGAAAGAAAGATGCAACAGTAGCCAGTGGAGTCAGTGTTTGCTGAACCTCTGCCACATGACTGTGGTAATAATAATTAGTAATTGGGACCTCTATGGCATGTCTTTGTGGTAGATTATGTTTTGCAGCAACACAAAACAGAAAGGAAGCTGGGGAGAAATCTTCCCTGGAGAAAATCCCTGAATCACTGAATTTGCATGAGGTCAGAATTTCACCCAGGTTAATTTCTGCCCTCCAAACATGTACAAGATCCTCGCTGACATTAGTGGACACTGTGCATATGTACCATGAAGGAAAAGGGGCACTCAAAGAATCCGCCATAAGAGATTTTAGCATGTCATTTTAACACAAAGGGGGTTTTCTACTTTAAAACTGTGTTAACACAGTGTGCAATATTCTTCAGGTTTTCTCTTGCACTTGAAAATATAGTCTTCTGTTGCTAAGAAATTGTTAGATACTGCTGAGCTAGCAGATGCAGAACAATGAAACTACTCATAAAAATCTTTTATCCCAAAGGAACTCACAGTACTTTGCAAGCTATATAGACAATTTTGTTAAAAAGCAACATCTAGGGTAAAGGACAACAAGCTCATGCAGGTTCATACATGAAAACACTCAAATGCTGGTAGCAAATTGGCTGGACAGAGAGGAGAAAAAAATGATAGAATGATAGAAATACTGGACCATGTTCTCTGCTACTAATGCCACTGCATGACAATCAAACTATGCCAAGAGAAAATATAGTCTATTATATTCAAACGCATGCCTCCAAGGAATAAAAAGCTATCTTTAAACATAATAAATCACTATTTGGCATTATCCTTCTTACAATGTTATTGCGTTGCTGATTTCATATCTACATGCTGGTAATTATTTAGCAATGCTGTGACCAACAAGGTAAGTGCTTTCTACATCCTTGTAGGAAAAGTGCTGTAATGAATGTTTCTCTCTCAAGGGGAGGGAGGGAATTGGATTTTACAATATTATATGTAAATGTTATATATAGAAGGTAAAGCAATGACTTTTTTCCAAAGCGGTTTTAGAGATTTTCCTCCTATACCAGTAGTTAGAAAGTAAGAAAATATTTTTTTAAAAATCACAATATTTCATAAGGATCTTAAAATGGACCCCAGGCTCAAATTCACAGAATGTTCCCATACATTCAAATAATCTGGAAGAATTCTCCCAGGTTTGTTCTCCTGGTAGACTGCCTGAACATACATTCAGTCTCCTTACAGAGATTCTCCCAGGAGCCACTTCACTTGGGTTGTTTCCTAGCTATTTTCTCCCAGAGTGGCCACTTTTACTCTGGGAGAAAAATTATGAACATCTGCATACTTGTGATTTCTCCTGAGAGAGCCAGGACACTCCCTGGAGAAACTGAACGTCTGTCAGAAATTTACCCAGAGCCACATGTGCAGACTTCTGAATGCTGAAGCCATGAAGAGAGCTTGCAGTGCTGACATTGTGCAGCTGGGGGAGGAGGGGTGACGTGGCCTGGCCTGTGCACACATCTCAATATGCTCTGCAGGCTCCCTTAGTCTGCCTGGCAACAGAGGGCAGTAATACCTAGCTCTGATTGGCTGACTTAGACTGCCCATGGTTAGCTTGTGTTTTCCTGCAACATAATGTTGGGATTGGGAAGGAGGCGTGTCCTGCTCCAAGGTGGGGCAGCAGAGTCCAGCAAGTGACACATTATCTCCCATGGGAGAGGGAGGGAGGAGAGGAGGCTGAAAGATGTTCTCTTCTGAGAGAAGCCACAGCATGCACAGACATTTGCTCTCCTAGGAGAAACTCTTCTGGGAGTGATATAAGTAAAAGGCTACGTAACAAATTAGACTCAATATATCCAAATGACTTGCTTCTCCCTTTCATTGTGTTGCAACTGTCTTGAATTTTTAAGCACATTAATTAAGGCCTTTAATGGGATGAACAGTAGTGATTCTAAATCACAAAACCAGTCTAGGGAGCTTTGTTAGAATCAACACAAGACAGAAATATTTAAGAAAACTCAAAGGAGGACAGATAAACATCAAGATCCAATCACTGGAATAGCTAAGTGGCATGGCAGAAACCTAAATTTTAGAATATTTTATTATTCTAAATATTCTAAATATTTAGGTGTTTAAGATGACAGTGGGCAGGAAAAGTGCTAAATTAAGGGGGAAAAGGACTTTAATTTTACTCATAAGAAAATCAGCAGGCTTGGTTTCCAGATTTCAGAGATTTTAAGAACTGAATACACAACACATGTACACCAGGGTAGCTAACCTTGCACTCCTGTAAATGCAGAATGGATAGACAAGATAAATCCTAACAGCAACTGCACCCAATTCAGTAGAATGACACCTGAAAGACCAGGCTGCTACCAGCTTGCACCACTTAACGGCACAGTACAGTAACAGAAATTCACAATCTGCAACCCTGCAATGAGCTGCCCAGCTGCCCACTCCTGGTGTCATTAAGCAGCATACAAAACGGATGTAAATTACACCAATGTAAATGTGCCATGTGGGTAGGCACCATGGCTAACGGGGTCTATTAGCTGCTCACTGATAGTACCAATTAGTTTCTCCCCATGCTAATTAGCTCATCCACAGCAGGGTACAGCTCTATCTACCTATACTAATCTAGGGCATTTTTACACGTACAAGCGCTGGGTGCTTTGAAAAGTGCCTGGCACTGTGACACTTGTGGTTGTATTAGTGGTGAAATGTGCATCAGCGCTGAGAAAATGGTGGTGTGCTTTTGAACTGAAATACCTCAGAGGTGCTTTAGTTCAAGGGCACACTGCCACCATTTTCTGGGCGGCATTTCGCTGCTTATACAGCTGCACACACGGTGCAACACAGTGAAAGTCAGCTCACGTGATTAATCAAGTCTGCTCAGAAGCGGCAGATCTGCATGTCGCCAAAAGAAAAGGTATGTATATAAATGCCCCTAGTGGTCTAGAGGGCGGCATGCTTGCAGCAGCACAGCATACTTGAAGGTGCCCCTGCTTCTCACACCTAGTTTACCATGTAGACATGGCTTTAGATTCATCCTCAAGCCCACTGCCTCAGTCCCAGAATGATTTTTGCCTTCATTTTATTTATTTTCACCTTGCCTGGTACCTTATGCACAAGACACTTTTAAATTGTTGATGAATATCTGAGCTAACAGAAATGCTATCTCCTCATGAATGCTACCTGGTGGGCAGTTTTGTTCTGAAGCTTAAAGTGGCCATATTCCAATCTAAAATGTACAAAACAACGCTAAAACATCCCAGCACTGGCCATTGTCACTTGCCAGACAAACCTGAGATGCAATTTTAGAATATTTCTTCTGTCAAACTCATTGGGCAGGATGGCTAGTGATCCACCCAGGTATTTGGGTCAAGTGAAAGTGAGCTGTAATTAACCTTTTGTGGCTCTGCAGAAGGTGGTTAGCTCCAACACTTGCAAGTAATTCTAAAATGCACATTTTTCCCTGTACAGCTTATCACAGCTGCCTCATTTTGGACTGATAGAGTACTAAAATATAACAATCCAGAAAAGTAATAGAGAAACCACTGGATATTTAGGTCGCTGGACATTTACTTACAGTCTGATTGAGCAGACAAGTAGTAAAAACTGACAAGGAAATTAAGGGAAATAAACACTTTGGGGTGATGAGTTTTTGTATCGGTAGATGCTGATTTTATTCAGAAGTCTTTACCCTTGCTCTCAACTCTCTTTAACTTATGTGGGTCATTTATTAGGAAGGTTGAAATCAGATACAGGAAAATACAACTGTGCAAGCAGAGCTAGACAGGAACTTCCCAGTAACATGGGAAAATGCTGATTTGTTGAAACTGAACATCTCATGCAAACATCACTGTTCTGATGAACGTTCATTGAAACGCAGGCAAAATTCCAACACAGCCTTCTAGGGCGTGTGGCAGGCTCTGGCACACACAGGCTGCTTACAGACGTTAAAAAAGAAAAATGGCGCTTTACTTGAAACTCAGCATGCTCCTGCACCAAGCCCAGCACACACCCCGAAGAGGCATTGCGTTAGTTGAACCTGGTTCACCCAACAGCTGTATAGATGAGGAGTTTTAGTGGGGCTTTTCTGGCACTTCTATAGTATTTCATTAAGGAAGTACTAAACTAAATATGCAGTAACTACTTATGCTCCCACTGAGGCTTACTCTCAAAATAGGACTTACTTGGAATTTAAATGGTGCCTGTGCTAGCCTTTTGAATGAGTGTTTTACCCAGGGTACATAACCATGGGATTACCGGTGGGATTGATGGGACAAATGCATCCACGGTTGTATCCTCTGCTGCTAAACAAGAAAACAAGAGTTTATTACAATTACTGACCGAGACACCAGCATCCCCCTGACCTCTGGTGTATGACCAAGAGAACAGAATGTGATAGGGTTGCACCTTTTAACTATTCTGTAAAGTAGTTCAGTTCAACCATGTGGATACTGTAAAAGAGGATAGGAATGACTGACCAAGCAAATTTCAGACTTGTACGAAAGGTCAGAGGAGCAGTGTATGCTATTGCTTTCCGATGAGTGTGTGAGGGATGCAAAACCTCATTATTGTAACTGAGGCTATAAAAAGAACAATAGTAATGGGATTTTAAGGTGAATGGAGAATAGAATAAATGACTCAATCATGTAATAATCTTAAAGCTGTAATCTTGTGATATTTTCTGAATGCCAGGCTTAACCACCTTTTTTGCAGTACTGTCCCTGGGATTGTCTTGTTAGCCCATTAGGAAGAACTCATTGAGCTACTTCAAATACATTATGTTGCATGATTTGTTTCTGTGCAATGCCTCCTTTCTGCATGACCCTGGCAGTTATATTAAGCTGTTTCTGGCTTGGTTGATTGTGCTTTCTTAATATTAGTATTATATGTTTGCATTAGCAAGCACTAGCTAAAATAAACCCCTTGAGCCCAAGGACTTTGATTAAGAGTTTGGGAATCAGCTGGAGGAAATAAAGAAGGAATCTCTTCCCATACCCCTCACCTCCATTCACCAAAGGGAGGGTACAGAGGAGCCCTCTGAGTTTCTGCACCTCCTCTATGGCTTGACCAACTCCCATTCTTCCCTGAGTCATGGCACCTCTTGATCCCCCTTCTGAACAGCCCTATGCACCCACAGCCAGAGCTGGGCAGAAACTGGTGGGGCATATGAATGTGTTGAATCCGCACATGTGAATCGTAAACGAATTTCTTTTGAATCTGCTAATGCTAATACATATATAGGTTTACTTTGTCAGTCTGGCAGCACTCTGCTTCATTTCTGGCCACATTAGTATATACTATACACTCCGGTGTCCTGGCATACTATAATAATTGAAATATTTAGTTTATTTTTAAAGCAGAAGCAGGTATTTATTCACGATTATTCATAGGAACTGAACCAGCAGGTACTTTCAGCAAAAAAAAGATTAACCACTGCTCTAACTGGCAGTTACTCTTAATGATTTCAAAAGAGACTATTCCCTGACACTAGAAGTGCCAGCGCATACTAATACTATTGGCTTCTCAAAAAAGTAATGAAAATATAAAAATTAAAACTATACAATTCAATTTTAAGCAACATTTCAAAATTCCAAAATATTTCCCATTTCTTAAAAGGAGATTTCTAAACAATTCTTTTGAAATCATCCACTTTTAGAATTTGGCAGATTTCAAAGACATAGAATTGCACCCCAAACCATCTTATAGTGAATTATGTCAAAATCTTCCATGAAATGGAAATTCTGAATTTCAAACAGCGCTGCCCATAACCCATAAATAAAACAGAATCATAGGGGGGGTTGGAAGAGACATCAGGAGATCATTTAGTCCAAGCCCCTGCTCAAAGCAGGACCATCCCAACTAGATCATCCCAGCCAAAGATTTGTCTAGCTGGATCTTAAAAGCCTCGGAGGATGGAGAGTCCACCACCTCCCAGGGCAACCTGTTCCAGTCCCTTCTAGTGAGAAAGCTTTTCCTAATATCTAACCTAACTTCCCTTGCTGCAACTTGAGCCCATTGCTCCTTGTTCTGTCATCTGCCCCCACTGAGAACAGTCCAGCTCCATCCTCTCTGGAACCTTTTTGGCACTTCCACCTTCAATTACAGGTCCCACCTTGGAAGGGCAGGTTTAAAGTACAATGGACTTCCTCGGGGGCTCTCCTGGTAAAGAATTCCAGGAATGCGATAAGCGTTAGGAAAGCCTAGGGAAGAATTCACATCACGGTTCCTCTCCCTTCCTACTTTTGAGTGAATTACTCCCCAGACTCTGCTCCCAGAATGGGGTCCACACCCCAGCCCCACATGGTCTTGGGCCACAGCTTAGGAAGAAGGCTGGCAGCCAGCACAGAAGACGTTGCCTAGGACCCAGAGGTAACAGGTGTAGGAGCCAACCTGGTGGCCAACCTGTCAGACCAACCTGGTGGCCTTCTATGATCAGGTTACAAAATCCTTAGATGCAGGGGTAGCAGTGGACATAGTCTTTCCGGACTTTCGGAAGGCCTTCGACACTGTCTCTCATCTTGTTCTCATTAAAAAACTAGGGAACTGTGGCATCGACACCTACACAGTCAAATGGGTCACTAGTTGGCTGGAGGGCACACCCAGAGAGCGGTGGTGGACGGGTCATTTTCGGCCTGGAGGGATGTGGGCAGTGGGGTTCCGCAGGGCTCGGTCCTCGGGCCCGCACTGTTCAACATCTTTATCAGTGACTTGGACAAGGGGGTAAAAAGCACCCTGTTCAAATTCACAGACGACACTAAGATGTGGGGGGGAAGTAGGCATGCTAGAAGGGAGGAACAGGCTACGGTCAGACCTAGACAGGTTACAGGGGTGGGCGGACGAGAATAGAATGGGACTCAACACTGACAAATGCAAGGTGCTGCACCTGGGGAGGAAGAACCTACAGAATGGGGAACTCCCTTCTTGCCAGTGCAGAGGCAGAAAAGGATCTTGGAGTCATTATTGATGCCAAAATGAACATGGGCCGGCAGTGTGGGGATGCAGTCAGGAAGGCCAACTGCACCTCGTCATGCATCCACAGATGCTTCTCAAGCAGGTCCAAGGAGGTGATCCTCCCCATCTATGTGGCAATGGTCAGGCCACAGCTGAAGTACTGCATCTAGTTCTGGGTGCCACACTTCAGGGGGGATGTGGACATGGAGAGGAGGGCCACTCGCATGATCGGGGGCAGCAGGGCAGGCCGTACGAGGAGAGGCTAAGGGACCTGAGCCTGTTCAGCTTCCACAAGAGAAGGCTGAGGGGGGAGCTAGTGGTCATTTACAAACTATTCAGGGGGGACCAGCAGGCATTCGGGGAGTCCCTGTTCCCCTGAGCACTACCAGGAGTGACTAGAAATAACGGTCACAACCTGGCAGAGGGTAGATTCAGACTAGACATCAGGAGGTGCGACTTCACTATCAGGGTGGCTAGGATCTGTAGTGGTGCTGGCTCCTACCCTGGGGGTCTTTAAGAGGAGGCTAGATGTACACCTTGCTGGGATCGTCTGGCCCCAGTACTTTTTCCTGCAATGGCAGGGGGTCGGACTTGATGATCTGCTCAGGTCCCTTCTGACCCTACCAACTATGAAACTAATGGGCCCATCTGGGGCTCTCAGCACCTGTCAGCAGTGTCAGGGCATGTGGGCACAAACAAGGGTCTGGATTGGTTCAAACCAGCCCAGGGTCCCTTACCTAAGAATGCACTGACCCCAGGATGGGGAAATGGATGCACAGGCAATGCTGACTCATTGCATTCCTCTCCAGAGACAGAAAACCCAGGGCCAAAGACCTGGATCAGCACAGTTCTCTGGAAGGGTTCCTGACTATCATTCTGCTGTAAGAGGTCAGGTACCTTTAGGGCCTACTCTGGGGTTCATGACGCCCTGGCCCCACCTTACCAAAAGGCTTCAGCCCAGGATGGACCAGCTCACTTTGACTAAACTTGTGCACAGAGCAAACCCTGAAGAGTTTAGGCTGCCTGAGGAAAGCCAACCAAGACACACTGCCTGGCCAAGGAAAAGCCTGAAGCAGGCTTGGATATTGCTATTTAAGTTAAGTTACTTTATGTATTTCTTTATGCAGGCCATGCATTGCTGACCCAAAACTGCCGCAGAAAGTGGAGGGTGCAGCCAAGAGACACTGACACCAGGAACACAGTTTTCTTTCTGTTACAGATTCCTTGGCTTGAACAAGGAGGCCAGATGCCCAGTACAGCTAGGTGTCCACATCAACCATTGTCAGAAACATCTGAGTGGAAAGGGGTGGAGTGTAGGGGAGGTGGAGCCCCCATGGAAGATTGACAGATGGCGTGACTCACACTGGTCTCACCCATCTCTCTCTCTCCAACCAGGTCCCACCTCCTAATACCTTTACACCAAGTTGTGGCAGGCAAGATTTGAGAATAAGAGAGTGAGACTTCTGCTGAGCACACATGCCCCATCCCAGTGTAGCTGCTCAGCCTGGGTCCCTCTATAGCCTGGGTCCTTACACGATTGCTTTGTCAGTCAGAGCAAATCAGACTCTATAAGTTACACAGAAGCAGCTAGTAGCCTAAGTGAATTAGTTCTAGCTAACTGTTATTGATGTATATTTGTTAATGCTGTGTGGATAATTTCCCGGCTGGACTATCGTAAGTCTTTTTGCCAGTCTGCCAACTTTGTAGCTAGCCAAATTACATCTTACTTTGAATTCTGCAGGTCAGTTGGTCTTTCACTGTTAACATTCTTCTCATGTTACTCAGGTCCTTACATGCAGTCATTGGCTTCTCTGCTTTCTGATACACCTTCAACCTAATATCCTCCTGACTGGTGTTTAAGGTCCTTTGGATTCTGTATTTCCATTTTGCTTCAGTAAACAGCCTATGTAATATCTCCATTTCATGTATGTTTTGTCTGCACTCCTATTGTTTGCCATCCCAGAGGCTGGGCACATAATTTTTTTCTGGAAGGATTCTTCACCATGAGAGTTTTGTGCTTGATAAGTTATTCCACTTCAAATCAAAGCTTAAAACTTATTTCTCTAGTTACCATTCTCCTTAAATTGCTTTGTGTTCTTATTTCAAACACCAAATGCTTTTGCAACAAGAGAAAGTAAAAGTACTTTGTCAGTTAAAGGAAGGGATGCTGCCTAAACAAGAAACAACAGATTAAGAAAGCCACCCGGGCAGCAATATTACCAGATCAAATGGTTTCCTTTGACTCTGAGTGATTGCTATTTTTTTCCCACTCATTGCAGGCACTTACATTTGGAAGTGTTCTTATGGTTACCCCATAAAGTCAGAGCTGGATTTTCAGGACTGTTCCCCAGAACTGAATGTATAATGAGGTCTGTTTTTCTAGCCAGGATGCTGCAAGATTCCCCTAAACCAGGGGTGGGCAAACTGTCGCCTGGGGGCCGGGTACAGCCCACCAGGCCATTGTATCTGGCCCGCGGGACCCCTAAAATATTTAGAAAATTAATATTTATCTGCCCCTGGCTGCCTGTCATGCAGCCCTCAATGGCTTGCCAAAACTCAGTAAGTGGCCCTCCGCCCAAAATAACTGTCCGCCCCTCGTATAAATGGCATTTGTATCAGGTAGTAAGCAGAAACAACTGTCAAGTGCACAAATGAGGACATGTTTGAGACCTTTTTTAAAAAAATCAGAATTTGCATAGGGCCCAATGCTGCAACTGCTAATGTGAGTGCTGCTTACTTACTGGAGTAGTCCCATGGGGTTCAATGAAATACCAGCATGCTACGTGAGGGCTGTTGAACCATACTTTTAATCACGCACATTCCCGGGATAATGGGCACTGGCCTAAGTTTAGATTAATATTAATGAACAATCAGTAAGAATTTGCAGAGGTGAACTCAGTTCTCCGTCATGCTGGTTAACTCAGAAGACTTTGCAAGCCTCCAGACGTAATACCTGGACTGGGCTGGACATTCAATCAGTCTCAGCAGTTTTGGAGATGCTTTTTCAGCTTCCTTGGGTTAATTCTGGAAAGCACAGCAGATTAGCATGATGGATGGATTCTGTGAGAGGAAGGAACGGAGCTCTTCTAAAGCAAGCCCCAAATCCTTGACGATTTAAGAGCAAGTAAAAATATTTTAAAATACCTAGGGGAAAAGAAATTTAAAATATTTTTAAAAAGCCCTTACTAAATGATGCTTTCGAGCATAGACTGTGACTAAAAAAGTAACTTGGAAAACGAGGAGGCAGAGGACATCCCATTGCCAGAGACTGTCCTTTATCCTCCCTGAAATCTCTGCAGAAGGTAATCTTTCTCTGGCCCACAAAAAGTCAAATTCAAAAAGAAAGCTTTGCCCTTGCAGCTGGGGAAGGGAGTTCTCTTGTTTTTCACAGTTGATCAGTGAAACTCAGTCCTCTGAGAAACCACTTAAGCATATGCTTGAATATAAGTGTGACTTTAGGGCTACACTTCACTGGGTCATAAAAACAGGCTTATTTAATGCACGCTTAAGTATCCCCGTGCATATGAAGAATCAGGCCCTAATTTTGAAACGGACTTGGACATGGATAACTAATGGTTCTGCTCAAGGACACTACATAGGGATTTCTAAGCATGCAACTCTGCCTTCTGATATACTGGGTTTCCCCCAGCTGCTGAATTGTCCAATAGTAGCCAGGCAGTGTCTAGAGCATGCTAATTTGCTGCATGCAGTTTTAACTGGATTACATTTTCCTTTGCTTCCTGTCCTATGTAAGGTAGCTATGCTAATATGCAAGCCAGGGTCTTCACCCTACACTAGTGCAACATAAGAAAAAATGTGTATAGTTGTGCATCCAGGTCTATTAGGATGAAAGACACCAAAAACTATTAAAAGATACTGTGCTAGCGTCTGCCATCACAACCTGAGCAGGGATGCAACTTTCAGTGATGTTGCCAGGACTCATGCATCTGAGAGCAGATACCTGGCCTATTTCAAAAGCATTTTGTATCTGTGGCCCCCTCTACAAATTATATCTATTATGCAATTAACTTGTGAATTGTGCAATAAATTTAAATTTGGCTGCACATGCAAATTAACTAAGGGGCCTTAAAAAGTTCCAACTAGCCATAAAATTATTGCTTGAAAATATGTAAGAACTTTATAGCTGGTTTCTATCCAGCTTTCATTTGCATGTGTAGGGAGTCTATGCCTGGGAGACTGCAGCTGCTGCGATCTCCCAGCCAAGTACAATGCACCGCTAAGGCTGGGAGATTGCAGTAGCACCTCACAGCTGCTAGTTCGGAAAGCCCCACAGTTTATGAGACTCTTGGTGTGCCACACGTGGAGCCAGGGCTGAGTCCTGCAGCTGATGGGACTCTTGGTAGGGCACACCAAGGACCGAGAATACCATCAGCTGTGAGCCTCAGCCCTGGCTGCACGTGGTCCCCACAGCTGGGAGCTCTGTCAGCAGAGGGGGTCTAGGAGCCCAGGATCCGGCTCTCCCTGCACTGGCAAATAAGGTGTGATGGGATCTAATGCACAATCCCACAATCATTCTTCTTGCCATGCACCTGGCACGGCAGGAGGCACAATTGTGCATATTGCGCATTAGATCCCACTGCAGCCTTTACCTGCATGTGTAGAGGGGGCCTAGGTCATGTCTTGCAGGCTTAAGGATTTTCCTGAATAAGATTTTCCATCCCTCCCCACAGCTGAACATGTGTAGTACAATCTGCACATTTTTTTCCTGAAAATCATTTCAGGCAAAAAAAATCCCCATGGTATATGAGAAAAAGGAAGACAGGAAACTTCACGCTGAAATGGGGAATGGTGGAAACAGAAGGTTTATACCATTTGAATGTGCAAAATAGCCTGAACATCTCATGGTTGACAATGCCTTTGGTTCACATTATTATTATAATTTTTAAATGGGCAGATTATCCCTCTTTAAGTACTTTTTTTGGAGTTATGACAGCATCTTGCACCAGTTTTGGATACAAGTATCCCCTTTAGGGACCCCAGAAGATATATCCCAAACCTTGTTTCCTATTTAAAAATGATAGTTTGAATGTAATTAGCCACCCGCTGTGTTTAGCATAGTGTTTACTTTTCCAACTATCCTGCCTTCAGAGGAGAAGCTGCACTGCCATGGACTACAGTGATTTCTCTCCCTTTCTCTTATTTGAACAGTACATTTCCATTTCTATTTAGAAAACAACATTTAGTATATCCCTGGCATTTTGAAATATGCTCCTGGGAAACAGGTAGTCTTTAAAATAGAAGGGCCTGGGAAGACTCAATTTAGGACTCAATTTTTAGCATCATTAAAACAAACACAATTTCAATGGGTGCTTTGCCACTAATCTTTCTAGGATAAACAGTTCCCCAGACTGAGGCATGCTCACCATGAACTGCAATTATCTCTTCATGGTCGTTGGTTTTCAGAGAGGTTTTTTTTTTTTTTTTTTAAAGGAATGCAAGTTGTTTAATTAATATGATGAAAAAGCTTCAAATACATTCTGTAAAATCTTCAGCTTTCAGTTCCAACGGCCTCATCGTATCAGAGTGTCCCCTTCAAAGGAGGCACTTAAAAGTTGTCACAGCAACTGTAATGTTAGAGAACGTATCTTGTCCTTGATCCCGAGACCTCCTTTTTGCTTGTGTATTGCTTACTGGAGCACTTGATATACGAACCATCGCCTTTTAGACACGGAGAGCCATGCATACATAATTCAAAACTTGGCAAAGAAGAGTTTAAGCTACTAGACTCCAGTTGTCTTTCTGGAGTGGAGAGATTTGCAGCCAGGCCAGCTGTGCGGGAAATTAATTCATTCTCTGTCCCAACACAGAGGGGAGGTCAGAAAATCAGAAGAGATGGGCAAGTGGCTGGCAATGGGATTTAAGCAGAAAGAACTTCTTAGCAAAGAGCTGAGGCGAGTCTTCCTCCCTGCCTTGTCTAAAGAAAACCATGCTTTCGACCTTGGCTTTGGACTTTGCAGAGGAAAAATCCTGTTGCAATCGCATGTGGCCTGCAAGTGGGCAGCATCTACCTTACTCCTAACCTTCCCCTCTGCACAAACCATACTGTCACTCAGGCAAACCGAATTGTGGCGGCTGCTGACTTCCCTGGCACACAGGCCTGTAGCCAAATAGACGTTTCTTCATCTTGCAAAACTCCACGTCTGGATTTGTCATGCCAGGATCTTGCATTGCTCTACAGTGATTACTACATCTCACTCAATGCCTGAGAGGGAGGTAAATGTCATTATGCTAATTTTACAGTTAATCAAAGTGAGGCCAAGAAACCGTCTGAAGCTAATAGGTAGAAAAATGGCCTGCTTTAATACATGTGTGACTGGCTCAAATACCACAATGATGAGAGCACTGTACGAACTCGGAGACAGATTACTCTGCTGGGCTTTACGTGTTCATAAGGCAAAGGAGGGGCCCTGCTGCAAAACTAGCAAATGAGCTACGCAATCAGAATTTCATCCGCAGAACATGGCCATGCCCTGGGGGTATGGACAGATGTAATAGTTAAATGGATATCTGTGTTTGCTGGTTGTGGAGCAGGCTTGATTCTGGGTCTAAGTTAACAGGACTGATTAAGCTCACTCGTACTTCCACAACAGCATGTAGCTACGACGGTTACATCATCGCATCCTGATACGTGCTCCTGAGCACCAGCTCTCCATCCGTTCCCTTTTACAGCAGTTATGCCTGTCCACTGCCTAAGCGGTGCTGCACCTAGGCTCTTGGCGCCTGCGGGCAAACTTTTAGTATCGGGCCCCCTTCACTGCTCTGCAGCATTTCATAGACATTTTTTGTTGCAAAAGCCTTTATCGCATCAGTGGTATGGATGTCTTTAAACAGTTCGTTCTCAATAACATTGCCAGTCCCCTACAGATGCAATATTAAAACTTTTTTGTTGCAATTGTAATTTTTTTTTTCATTTTTGGGCCTCCTTTTTGTCCAGGCCCCGGGAGGCCACCCAATTCACCCATGTTTGGGTCCAAGCCTAAGCACGCTCTTGGATGCAGCTCAGAGCTCCTGTTCACTTGGGCTCTACATGTACACTGTATATAAACATGCAAAAAGAAAATACAGTTGGAAGGACAGAGTCAGCTCCCTGCTTTCTTCCTTTCATTTCCAAAAGCCACATAATAGTTACAGGGCATTAGAAATCCAGGAAGGATTTTAAGCCATTTCTTAGGAGTTGCGCAGCCCCACTGCGTGAAATGATGGAAACCAATTTCAGATGCTACTTTGCAAGCACACCAATTATTCTCCTACTACACTGACCTAGGGGTATTGTCAAGGCAAACCTCGGTTGTCATGTGCACTACTGTAACTCGGTGCAGGTGTGTATATGCTGCAATTCATAGAGGCCCAGGTTCAGCAGATCGTTCCTAGCCACCAAAGCCTTGAGCATACCTGAATACCACAGGCTTTAAAATACATGCTTGATGTTAAAAAGGGTGCTGGAAGGCTCTGCTGAACTGGGATCAGAAAACTGTGCGTTCCTTCCTTCATCGAGCACATTTTTGCCTTCCCTGACATAGATAGGCAACATCATGTTATTGCACTGGAAAAGGAATAAGTGATACCAATCCATGCGTCTTTTGGGGCTCCACACTTTTGGCACGAGAAACTAATTGTGCAAATCTGACTTAAACAAGGGGTCTATTTTTAGAAAACACCTTGCTGTCTTCTTTCAGGCAATCTTATAACAAGCACATGGTAGTACTGTGGGGCTGAGCCTTATCCTAATGCTAATCTTATGTAAGAACGCTATACATACTGTATGACTCAGAGTCCAATGTAATATTCAATTATTTTTTATTAAATTGGGCCACCTGTTACAGGTTATGGTGAATGCATATCTGAATGTTTCCTTCTCAGGTAGACTAGCTAGAGCTGCTGAATTCCAAGAAATGAATCATTAAAATGTCAGCTCCTGTACACCACATTTAGATTTAAAACCTCAGAGAAGTCTCTAAATAACACACAGAGATCGTGAAATTCATTGTGCCTTTTGATTCCCCCTCGCCCCCCCATCCTATCCGCAGCCCATAGTCTACCTTCACCAGTTCACTTGTACAATAGCTCCCAGATTTTTCTACAGGTCTAATAAGGTATAATTCTGAATATGAATATAATGGCAATTTTTCACTATTCTCAGATTTCAATACAGCAAAAATGAAGCATACCGAGATGGGCCTGAACGCGCAAAGTTCAGAACCAGATTCAGGCTGCCCCAAGGCTCAGACAGGTTCATGAATCCAGGGTTTGGCTCACTGGAGAGAAAGAAGACATGGTGGGAGTTCAGACGTCCTCTGCTTATCCAAAAAAGTGGGGGGTGGTTGGAGGTGTTGCTTTAGGAGAAAGAGATGCTTATTCGGTCTCAAGAACTGCTCCCCAACACTGTTCTTGCAGTTCTTGAACAACTAGATATTGCTTTATTTAATCATCAGTACATTTTTTCCATTGCTAACAGGCTGTCTTGCAATTCCTAGTATCCATCGTGAGTTGGCTGTTCAGTCCAGTTTGAACTGAAGCCTACACCTGCAAATTATTTCTCTTCGCTCGGGATAGTTTTTTCCACCTCTACTTGAAGAAATTCCAAGTATCCTCCACATTCAAATCCCTCAGCTCCTCTAGTTGACTTTCCTAATCCCCTTCATTTATTAAAGTCTGCCCTTTTGAAGTCAAGAAAAGCCTTACTTACACACCTACTTTTGCTTATCCCTTCATTTAAACAGCACCGATTAATCCAAGGTTGTGTTCTATGACCAGCTCATCTTGCCTTCATTACTCACCAAAACCAAGTCTAAAATAGCATCACCTCTTCTTGGGTCAGTGCCTATTGGGGGAAGAAATTTATCTACTACCACAGGCAGAGCAGGGCCTATCGTTGTTAGCACTTTTTCTGTTCTTCAGTTCAGTTTGGAGGTTATAATTGTTGGAAGTTCTGAGATCCCAATATCCGGCATCGAGTGAAGGTAAGCACCTGTTAGGGCAGGGTCAAACTGGACTGATTGTAGATGCCGAAAATCTGTGTATCCTGTTTATGCACCTCCACAATGAAATTAATGGTACAAAAGCTCCCGTTTGTGACGGGGGCTCTTCAGGCACTACTGCAATTTAAATAATAAGTAGTCGTCATAATTTCCCTCACAACAGCAGGACTGTGGCCTGCTTCTAAATAGGAACATTATTGTCATTTTTATGGAGCGTGGCCTGTAATTTACACTGACACCCAAAATGAACAATGTGTGTGTGTGGGGGGGGGGGGGGGTGCCAGGTTGAAAGATTCAAGGCAATTTTCCTTCCTCCACAAATGGAAAAGATTTGCTCTGATAAGGCAGTGGAAATTTGGCAACATGGGAAACCTAAATATGTGGTCAAAGGACGGAAAGGAAACAAATCTTGGGCTGACCAATCGGCTCTTAAAGGAAATGATCAGTTATACAAATTATAGACTTGTATATTGATAACATGGTGCAATTTTAATACTAGCTCAGCAGCAATTAACACAGTGGAATTAGTAATATCCTATTGTTTTATTGGAGGAGCCTCTGCTGTAATTTTCTTATCTCTATAGATGTCACTATTTAACGTCACTAATGAAGAGTGGATGGATATTGCTGGGGGCTGGGGAGGAAATAGCTTATAGCAATGTGAATTGGTATTTGAAGTTTCAGAGTGTTTTTACCTTTTAACCCCCATTGAAATGCACTGAACTAGAGGGAAGGACAGCATGGATGACATTAACATTTGGGTTTCACAATAGAGACAATTGCAGAGGCTTAGAAAAGGTGCAATGATCCATGAATGTACAATGAGAATTTAAAAACCTGCTGTAGTGAATGAAGTGTGCTCTATTCAAAAAACTGTTGATCTATGGAAAATTATTAAGCCACACATGTGATCTGCCAGGATTTCAGTCCCAGGTGCAGAGCAGCTGCTGTTTTTGCATCTCGAGGCATGCCATGCAGGGGTGGAACTGCTGCAGATGACACTGTTTGTGTGGATGCATGGATTGAAAGGGGAAGACCAGAGGAGGTGGATGCCCTCAGAGACTCCCCCAATATAGTAGTGCTTGGCCTGAAATAATTCATTGAGTGGTACATGAGTAAGCCAGGCCTGCTGTGCAGCTGGGGGGAGGGACCAATGTTCTACCATTACATTCTCATTTGTTATGTACAGTGAGTTTTGAAAGTACTTCTTGCTTTCCAATCAATGTCAATGCTTAACTTCTGGTAGAGTGGCTAAATCCTATTGCTCCACTCTCAGTCACTTAGCTGCAACTCTTAAAGCCACAAAACAGCAACAGCGGATTTCGTTACCGTAAGTCCAACTCTTCAGCATTTCCTGTGCCTTTCTTGTCATTGCAGGTTTCCAACTACAAAATCATTGGCCTTGTTTGAAAGCAAAGCAGTCATAGCTCATGGCCACAGATAAATTTTGGTGGGGTTGGAGATAAGAGAACGTGTTCTTTCCCAGAAAATAGGTGGAGTCCTAACAGTTGCTTGGGATAGATAGAGGTTGGCTCCCTGGTTATTCTAGCCCTAGCCATGAACAAAAAGATGACCGATGCTGGTATCTAAAGTCGTTAGATGCAGCTATGATATTGCCTTGGGAAATACAATGTCTTCTAAATGAGTAGGGCAGGGAGACCAGCTCGGTCCCAGCTTGGTGCACGTGAGAAAGTGAGGCATAACTATAAAGTGGTAGATAAGAAGGGCAATCAGGATCACCTCCTTATTTGAGCACAATCTAACACCCAGTGAGCTCAATAACCATCGGATTCTTTTGACGTAATAGGCACAAGACTAGGCACCAGGACTTCTCTACCTTTTCTACCGATGTCTAACCTCCAAACTCTACCTATTTTACCAATGTCTAACTTCCAACGGTGCATCCTGGTCAGCCACATTAAGCACTGTTTGAGTACTCTACCCACACAAAAGGATCTCTTAGAAGATGTCCAGTGCATTATAATTCAAGCTGCATTGGGGATATCACAGGAACAGCTTGTTCCTTGGTATACTGGCATTTTCAGTCCCATGTTACACTTAGGAGGATCAGACAACCATGACATTTCTATCATGTTGTCCAAGGTCTTTCAAATCTCAGCACTACACTTCAAGTTTGGGCCAAAGCATTGGGCAGATTCTTACTTTTTCTCAACTGGTTCTTCTGCTGGTAATAAGAACACAGGGGCCTGGGCTCGAAGTAGAAAGCTCTGAATGTTTGCTCATTTGCAATGGAAATCTTGCCAGTTCCTGCTTTCCTTCCGTGAGTCTTCACTTCTTGTCAGTGATCTGGTTTGCAGGTCAGCATGGCTTCTGCTTGTCTTGTCACCACGATACTGTATTTTTCCTAAGCTGACTTCCTTTTTAGACAGCACACTTGTCTCCAGACAGACATCTTCATTCTTTTACACAGAGATAAAAGATCTCTTGTCAGCCCAGAGTTTTAGAACAGTCTTATTTGAAGCTGTCTGCATAAATATTTGATCTTTAAACTTCAATACATTAAGCATTACCAACACTTGTTAATTTAAGTAAACATCCATACATTTCATATTCATCAGCTAGTGTCCCAGAAGGGATTAAGAGTTATCTGACAAACCCCAGCATATGGTGCCAGCTCATTCTTGCACCCGTTCTAATTGCAAACACTAAACCTGTTCACTAGGAAATGTGTTAATTAGGTAAAACTAACACGTTTGGGCTACAAACTAAGGTAGGTTTTCCCACCTTTTTTACATTTGAATGACATAAATGGGGTTCCAAGTTGACAGGATAATTAGGACAATGTTGAGAAAAGGCAGAGGAAGAAGTATTTAGGCAGATGTGACATCATTCTGTTCCACTGAAGTTCTTTGTTAAATAACGTAGGTTTTGTGGGGGGGGTTAAATAAATTTCTGTACACCAAGGAAATTTGGTGTTGGTGATCAGTGGTTCTAATATCGGTGACTGAAATTTAAGATCTAAAGCTCCATGAAATTAAAAAAACCCAAACAATTACATGGTATTCATTCAATTTCACGTGTTACATATTTTGGAATTTCTCCACTGAAATTTTAAGGGGGAGGAATAGAGGTTTTTCAAGAATGTCTAATTCACACCCCCTTGCAAGGCTATTGTAATTTCTAATGCTAAACAACTATAAGAGCAATGGTTTCTTCAGGTTACAAAAGGATAAAGGATTTTCCACCCTTGTACAAAGGTTTTGTAGATGCTGCCTCAAGCTGTGCTGAAAGGTCTCAAGAATGTTTTGGGCTCAGAGGCCTCCCTGGGACACCTTCTATTTGATTTCTCCTTACCACATTGTTTGTAACAAACCTCTTTTTTTTTTTTTTTAATAAAGAATGAAACTGCTAGAGCAATCTTTATTTATAACACTACATATGACTTTGCTTGGTCACCAGTGTGGTAAGTGAGTGCTGAGAGATGGCTGTTGCCTAACTCTTACATTGCTGTGAAATGTGGGGTGACACCTTGTTAAGACCAGTTAGCACAGGAATCGCTGCCCTGCTTCTTAACCTCCCCACGGGTACGTAGAGTCTCAGACACTAGGCCAGCCATCCCTAGGGGGATGCGAATTGGGGCAAGCACCCCGGGCCCCACATTTTAGGGGGCCCCATAGAGCCGGGCAGAGCAGCCGCAGCAACTCCATGCTGCCGCTGGCTTCACATCGGCACCCCCCGCCCCGAATCTGCCACCTCCAGCCACTCGGCATCACCCCCCTGCCCCACCGCCGAATCCCTTGCATCTGGGGATGGGGCCCTGCACCCTGCTTGGGTCGCCTCTGCTCAGAGAGACCTTGAATACATGGAGTGATGGCTCTGCCCATCCATACTGTAGCCAACAAAAGGGTATATGTTAGACTCATGAAGGGAGGGGAAATGGGTCTTTCAGCTGGCCAGGAAATTCTGGGAGGCAGAAGGTATCTTCATTGCCTCCCCCACCCTCAAGTCTGACCTGGGTAGTCCCACACCTCAACCAACGTTAGTTTTGATGGAAGTACTTCATGTTAGCATGCTCACTAACGTGTTCTTCTTCTAGCATGACTGATAATGAGACTTTGGCATTGCAGCAGCGCCTTTCACCACAGATCTCAAAATGCCCTCCAAACACTAAGTCTCACAAGACCCTCAATGCCACTCGATTATGAAACCTAATGTACCAATGGGGAAAGCAGCTTCCCTGACTTCCTAATTGAGGGTAGGAGTAGACTTCGGGCATTTATACACGTGCTCTGGGAGGTGGGGGGGAGTTTTGACTGGAGTGACTCTGAGAGCTACTCTAATTAAAGTGACTGGAGCATCTCATGTATCAGCATCCCTGCACTTCAAAATGGCAGTGGGGGCACTTCATCTAAATGAATGAGCTTTAGATAAAGCACCCTGCCACCATTTTGAAGTGGTGGGGATGCTGATACACGAGACTCGGGAGGCTGCTGTAGCTCACTAATTGCCACACTCCAGCAGACTCAATTACCCAAGTCTGCTCCAACACGCTGGAAATACAGCACATTGGAGCAGCTTTCCTGCTTGTGCACAGGCACCCCATGTGATGATGTGAGACAGCTCAAACTGTAAGTCCAAGGAGCAACTGCAGCTCACATACACATACCTGAGCAAGTTTTAATTTAGCATTCAGGCCGATGGCTAGAAAATGGTATTTAGTTGTTTGCTTTTGGGAATTTACTTGTAGGTAAAGTAGATATTTATTAGAATAATGGTCCGGGGTGACAAGGGTTAATTTCTAAAAGCCTGTTTGTGACAAAGTTTTCTTCAAAGGCCTGCTGTGTCTGACACAGGCAAGCAGTAAGCAGACACATGGGGTGGGAAACTGAAGACATGAACAGCATCCCCAAACAGATAAGGGGCTCGGCACCATTGGTGCTAGGTCACAATGCCCACCGCAGAGCCCTTGAGATTTCTGGTTTTGGTAAACAGACCAAATTAGGAGGGCCAAATTAAGATGTGTGCATGCCATCACATGTTTGTGAAACAAAGCAATATGCTGACAGGACAAAACATGGACAGTATGACCCCCACAGGGAGACTAATCAACGATGCCCAGAGATAAAGAGTCATCAGAGGGGAGAAAGAATACAAAAGGAGAAATTTCAAGCAGCAAAGTGTCCCCAAGGCCACCATGGACAGAGGGCATACCACCAGCTCATTTCATCCCCCCACTAGGGGGCTGGGGGTGGGCCTCAGCATGCAACCTCCAGGTTGCTGACATTTGACATTCAAGAAAGAACCTCAGGGTGAAGTTTGCGTGCTGTCAGATGTACGTTCCCTCTGAGGACAGCTCTAGGACTGGTAGATATAGAATTGCTTGCATTATTCTTATCTGCTATCACTGTGTATCACTAAAATTCACCTATTATCAAATGGAGAGGTCATGACCAGTCTGAGGGTTTGGGTCCACCCAAAACAAGGTATCTGGGTCATAAATCCAGTGCCAACACAGGCCTTGATATGGATAATAGTGTAGCCAAGTGGGTTGCTCCTCTTACAGGAATCTCAACACATCTCAGTTCCTAGTACCCCTAGACTAACCACTGGATACTTCCCATTGTAGGCCCATTACATTCATTTGAACAAGATTTAATCAGATGAGCCTATCCTTTTGCTTAATACACTATGAATTAAACATCTGAAGCTACTTAGAATTACACCTCTGGCAACGCCACACACTTAACTAATACAATATGGAAATGATCCTCTTTCGTTACAACAAGGGATAGTCTGATTAGAACAAAATGAAGATTTTGCTCTTCTAAATTGTTGAGAGAAACCTCTGAACAAGCACAGCCACAACGTAAACCACGACTGCACCTAAAGAAAAGAAAGCCAACCATTAGCATTGCCGGGCTTACCGAGCAGGGTAGTGCTAGCCACAGCAATACAGTCTAGGATTTTGCACATGTAGCAAAGCAGGCATCCCACCAGCTCTCTAGTTCATTGCTGGGGAAAAAAAGTGAATTATAAAAAAAATAGCATTTAAATGCACAGGCACATTTTTATTCTAAAAACAGAATGTTGGTCCTTTGCCTAGATATTAGTGCACATTCTACATGTACATTTTCCTGGCTAGCCTTTAGTCTACAACCCCAAGTAATTTATACATTAAGTTAAAAAATAAAAAGGGACCCTGAAAAACAAAGTGAATTCAACAGAAACTGCCTTCAAGCAATATTTCACCCAGTTAAGTTCAGAACAGGGTTGTCAGACTCCCTTAGCCCCTCAGACCAATCCAGACCGTGGGGCTCCTCATAGACTAGAACCGGACCTACCTCTGGGAGCAGGGTGAGCAGTGGTGTAGGTTCCTAAAATGCAGGGATTAACATACTCTTTGCGTGCCTTTCTGCTGTTGAACCATAACCCCAGGAGGGCTCCATGCACTGGACTTGGGCAGTGAGCTCCAGGGCTCTGCAGACTGGATGATACGGATCCAGCCCATGGGCCGTACCTTTGACACGCAGTCGATGCTGTTCCATGAATCCGGCCTGCGAGCCGTGTCTTTGACCCCTCTGATGTATACGAGAAAGATATTTCAATGCATTTCTGCTTGGCCCGTTCTCTCACACTGACCACCGTGCAGTGTCGCTAACTCTTCCACTTTTACCAGACATCTCATAATCTTTGGCATTCTTAAAGCTCCAAGTTATGTGGTGATAAGAAAATATCAACTTGATTTTAAACATAACATTTTCTAGTCTCTGTGGCTGCATGTTTTCATTGCAGAAAAATGAATCCTAATGGATTTTTTAAAAAAGACAAAAGGAGCCAATGATATTCTGATTTTTAAGGTTATATGTTTTGTGAGGGGAAGGAGGGGAAAGGCTAGACTACTGACTACTCAATTCTTGTTTTTGGCAATACTGGCTTTACATTTTTCCTACTTACAGTATCTAACACCAAGGACTTGCAGACGACAGCAATGCTATAGCAATATTTTAGGGTGTTTTCCAAGGCACTCTGATTAATCATCTATACTGTTTAGGCATTGATTTTACTTCCACTGGAGTCAATGTGCATCTTTTTGCTGATTTCAAACAGAAAGTCCCAGAATTTTCCATAATTTCCACTCCCACTTTCTGATGTCTTGAATTAACACTTTCAGGATCTCTGAAGCATCAGTAAACTAGGGGGCTGGACTCAAATGATCTTCCAAGGTCCCTTCCAGCCCTAATGTCTATGAAAACTATGAAAACATAATAGGGTCTCCTTGGTGATCAGGATGCTGTGAGCTGTATTTCAGCAGACGGCTACTGTCAGGAAATAGGCTTGGAAGATTGTTCAAGAAACAAAGGGAGATCCTTTAAGATGAAAGCACAATGGACTAGAAAGAAAAATTAGCCTTCAGTCTGTTCAAAAACAGCTAGCATTTCATCCAAATGAACAGGCTCAAGCTTCTTAAACATATCTGAAAGCAACTGAATGATGGATCAAACCTTGTATCAGGAAAATATTTCATCTCTTCCCCTTTTATGTCAGTGACAGGAAACTGAGATCTGGTTAATTCCTTAGCGCAGAGGTAGGGGGTTGCCTGTGTGCCACATCGAACACCCTGCTCAGGGATGCAGGGACCAGCTGTTGACTCATTCTCATGTTAGGTGCTTAAACTCTGCATAAAAATGCAAGGCAATTACTTCTGAGTCATAGTGGCAGCTGCATTTTATTAACTCCAACCAGCAGATAAGAGAAGTGTATTGTCCCTCCAATGCAGAGGGAGACAGGGAGTGGAACAGAAGCCATCCTAGCAGGGAAATGCTGAGAACAGCCCAGGCTGGGGAGGTTAGTTAGGCTGAGGACTGCTTTGATGTTGTTTGTGTTGCAGTGCCAATAATGCTACAATCCAAGGCAAGGCGCGCTCTGTTTTGCTCATGTCTTCTGTTTGGAGTCGGCTGAGAATGCCACAGCTTAGGCACAGCTGGACCTACTGTAATACAAACAACTAGTTGGCACAATGCTAACAATAAATGTGCTAAATTGGAGGCAGGAGTGAGTGTTAATTTGCATGCGAAGATGATGCAAAGCAGTTAGGATGTCCCCAGTTATATCTAGATGGTCTGCAGTGCTTGATGATGACATCTAACATCTCACGTTAAGAACTCACCTCCCTTCTTTTACTGGATTTTGGATATCCTGGATGTTTTCTTTTGCTGATATGAACTCACCAGAACTTTGTACATGGTTAGTCTTCTTGAAAGCAATGGATGGACCTGAGAACAATGCTGTTCCATAAAGGTTTTGTGGCAAAGCTGGTCATCTTTCCTTACGGGCCTTAGACAGGACTAGCACTAGGCTAAGGATGTCAATACATGTTCCAGAGGAAAATAGGTACCACTATCCCTATTCTCCAGAGAAGGAAACAGAAAAGAAGAGCGTGTCGGAAAAATTTCAGTCAAACCAAAACAGCAACCCAGGGGTTTTGATGGTCCCTGGCTCCATGGCAGACCACCAGGTGTGAACCCCCCTCCCCCCCCAAACTTTCAGAGGTCCATGGTAGCCAGCCAGCCTCTCTGCTTCAGAGTCAGGAGACCTCCCCAACCTCAGGACTCACAGGAGACCTCAACTCCAATATAACTAACCCAGCAGGCTGCCCTGAAGCTGGAGATTCAAGAGCTGCTGGGGTCACAAAGAAATGCAAAACTCTACAACTCTTGGTTCAGAAATGATACCCTGGCTGTCCCCTTTCACAGCCTTTGTTCACAAAAAGAATGAGATCAAATTTCACAGAACTGAAATCCTCTGCCACAAATCTACAGAAACCACGGCCCCATCAAAGTCAATGGGTTATTTGCCACTGTTCTTACTGGGGTCCCAATCGGACCTGGAAAGTTTAAAGTACTACCTTAAGGCCAGTCAGTGCAATAGTAGCAGGTATGAACAAAGAGTTTCCGATCTCTGGTGTGCATTAACCTCCACACTGGCCTATACCTTCCTTTTAAACCTATCGGCCAAATTTCACAGTAACCAAATAAAGATTCTTTGAAGTTTTAGGTTCTCCTTTCCACCCCCAGGTCCTGATCTCATGCACAGTTGCAGTGCATGGACTTTCATGAACTCCATCTAAATGCCAGCATGTAGCTCTAGAAACTTTGGAGTTTTCCTGTTGAATCTGAATGAAAACAGACAATTCAACTCGTGCATGAAAAGTCAGTGACAAGGTGCAGAAAGCAATTGTTGTCCTTCTTTCTTTTTTTAAACTGTCCCTATAGCGCTGTCTCAACACGAAAAAGTATGCTACAATCTAGGCAATGTAAACATGGCAAACAGGAAAAAAAAATGATTAAAGTGAGACTGATTCATTTCATAGCAGGACAAAATACAGAACAACACAAAAATAAAACCTGAACCTCAACGGAACTGAAAACATGGGAATTCTATGATATGATACGGATCTTTTCACAGAAAAGGTAATTTTCTGCTTTTAAATTAAAAGGCCTAAAGGAACCTATACCCGGACATTCAGGCTTTGCAGACAAACGACTGAATCTTTAGTATAAACCTCTGTAAGCAAACAGCAAGGAAAATAGGAGAGATAACATGTCTAGCTCCCTTTGATTCCTTTTTTTATCATTATCTTCTTCGATGTTTGCATATATAATATAAACATATTCCCTAGCCCCATTTCTAGAGATCTGACCCTTTACAATTCTTCCTGGAGTGCAGGGGATTTCCTACATACCACTATGTTCTTGATAACAGAAAAGAAAGTCTTTCCCTTCCTGCAGAATAGGAGACATTTTACAAGAGGAAAAGATAGGAGTGGGATTCAGATACGGGGGTCATTTCCTGACTCTGCTACTGACTTCCTGCAGGACCTGGGTCATGGCACCTCATAATTTTGTGCCTCCAATTCCCTTCTGTAAAACAGAGAGCATGATTATGATATTCCTTAATATAATAGTGCTGGGAGGGTAAAATGCATTTAGAGAAATTAGGTACTCAAATGCTGTGCAACGAGGCTGTATAAAGTACCTAGACCAGTGGTTCTCCAACTTTTTAGACTCAAGGCACCTCCCGTTACACTCAAGGCTCCCTTTGAAAAATGCCAGCTCTTAGTTTTCACTCGTTTTCTGACTACAGAAAAATAATACAGCAATTGTCCTGATGCAAAAAACTCAGGAACATTACAGTGGCTTTTAAAACTACGGATTCCTACTTGAAAGTTTTGAATTTATCTTGTGAATCATGTTTGCACACCTAGCAGTGCTAGAATTGCATGGCACCCTGCAGCACTCTTAAAAGGATCTTGAGAAACCCCAGGGTGCTGTGGCACCGTGGTTCAGAATCACTGACCAAGACAACAAAAGTAAAGTCCCTTCTGTTCTTGGGCAGTGTATTGTTGTACTAAATGCTCTAATTCTAGACAAAGAGTTACTTTGAAATCATGCCAGGAAAGGAAACAATGTCCTATTTACACTCACTGTTAAGAGGTCTTACTCCAAAAAAAGCAGCGGAAACCAAAACCGAAACATGCCAGCCTAATAATTCCTGCTTATAATTCCTACCCCGAGAGAGGACATGTCTGCCTTGCAGTCAAAGGCCTGACTGTGGCTTGACCTTCCTTTAAACTAAATGTTGTTTCATGTGCTGTGAAAGTATATTGCTCACTACAATTTGAAGAACTCACCAGAGACACTGGGTGCACTGGCCTTCACTTAAGCTCCATCTTGCCACACATGCACTGTCACTAGATGAAAGCTACTGAAGGTACCTAGTTCAAAGGTAGTTTGGGTAGCTTCCACACAAGCTGCAATCACTTCTTTGACTGCAGAGTGAACAGACCCTGGGGCTAAGTACTGACAGTCTAAAAGCCTGAGGCAGAATCTATTCAATCTTGGCAGGTTGGTCTAAGCTGCGTAGACTGAACCAAAAAGCAAGCGAACAGACATTCACTTTTGATTTGGGAAATGCAGCCACGTGCCTGCAGGGGCCCAGGCCAGAAGCCGGGGGGCGCTAGAGCAGAGAGCTTGGGCTGAGGTTAGTCTGCTCACCCTGCAAGGGGAGGTTTACTGGGGAAGTGTAAAGCACCTTAGGGAACTGGGGGAATGAGTTCACTTGAGTCTGGTAGAGACCTGGGACAGAAGTTCAATAAACCGATTTAACTTAAACCTGTAAAATCTGATATTACACCCATCCAGGTTTATCTTAAACTGGTTCCAGCCATTTTCAAAGCAGTTTGCACACACCGAACTTCTGCTGTGTTACAGATCTGAACTGGTTTCCGATCACTTATACTGGTTTATGTGTACTTTCTGTCCTTAGCCCAGGACATCATGTGAGCTTATCTGATGGTCAAACAGAAAGAAGCATTCCTGGCATTAGCTAGTCTAAGCACAAGTGCACAACGTACTTCCACACAGAATCATAGATGGTTATCTTCATAGCACAGGAGGGTGGAGTTCTTGTAGCTTGCTATGAACAGATGTGGTCTATCGTTTAATATACAATGAAGATTTCCTTTTCCAGTTCACATACATTTCTCCTTCTGTAGTCATTATCAGGCTCAGAAGCCACTGGATAGCTTTGGTCAAACAGATTTCTAACACTGAAAGCATAAGGAAGGAATACCCTTGCCTGGGGTAGCACTCTTAGGCACATAGTATCAGAGTCCTTAGGACCCTCTGTTAACTATGAGCCCTGGCTGATTATTTTACCTTTATCGTCTTTAAAAAGCTCTCTCAGTCTCTCTGCTTTGATTTGATTTGAAAGTTTTCTCAATGCTAGCTTCACTTCCAGTTTGTTTTTTGTTTTTTTATGTTCTGTGCTGTAAGTACACTTTGGACCCTGCGGTAGGGCAGCTATTATATTGTCGAGCGTAGCTCCATTTCCCATTTCATCCTGAAATGTTCAAATATCATCTTTTATTGATCTCACTTCTGTGGCACTGAAGGACTTCAATGAAGTTTGGTGTAGTATTTCAGATGCAATCTATTCCAGAATGACCCTTATTATTTATGCTGGTCACCTCTGCCTGTGATAGATTTAATATTCTTGCCTTTCAGTTTTTCTAAACTGGAGCTTTGTGTACTTTATCCTTTTTTTTCTTGTTATTTATTTACCTTTCTAGATAATATTTTCAAGAGGGCTTAAGCATGTTAGGTGCTCAAATCCTAGTGAAATTCAATTGGTGTTCAATGCCTCAAGCCCAGACGTTAAGATATGTACAAGTAGCTCTGCTTAACACTGCAAGCCCTCAGGACTGGATGCTTTAAACGTACTTTGGCATGACAATGCTAACTCCTAGATGCCCTACCATCTAGAGAAATCTTCAGCATGCCCCAGTTACACAGCCAGCCTCCTCACATAATGCATTGGGAAGAAAGGCACCAGGTGCCTGAAAGCTTATCTAACATCTTGTGCAGCTGAACGGTTGATGCAATAAAAGCCATCACCCAAGAAACCTGGCTTCTTGCAAAGGGGAAGGCAGGCAATTAAGAAATCCTCAGAAGTGGGTTGAGTGGTTCAGCTTCAGGGTTGAAAGGCCAACCAAGGGGTAGGCTTTTAGCAGCTTACCTCCCCAAAGATAAGCACCTTTCTCTGGCCACACAGTACCTCACTGAGCTGTAAACCCTGCCCAAGGCTTCGGTGCTATTCCCAGCTCTGTCTGTGAAAAATAAAGGAGGCCTAAAAGTCGGGTTGTCAAACCCACCCGAAGAGTCAGGTTCACAGCGCCCACTAAGAAATGGCATTGCTGATAATCCCACCCTGACATAGGAGCCCCGTTCCTTTCCAATAAAGAAATCCATTATCAAAAGAGGACTTCTCCAACAAAGTCACTTCAAGCTAGGTTTATAAAGAGTGAGTAGGAGCAGGTACCTTGGTCTCCATCCTTCCACGTGAGTGACCTAACTGCCTTGTGCTTCTTTGGAAATTCCAGCTGCATTGCTTTAGGTAACGGGGGTTTTTCTGGCACATGCCCATTTTATCCCTCCACTGCACAGCACCATGTTAATATGCCAATGAGGAAACTATTCCAAAAGCAGAATTTTCCAATTACTTTTTCATTATATGTGAACACAGAAAAGCTTATTCCAAATATCCTCACATACTGACAACTCATCCTGTCCTCTCCAGTGAAAATTCCTTAGGCTGTGTCTGCATCTGTTCCAAATACCAATTTGGGCGCCTGCTGTTTCTCAACATAATTCCATTAAAATTATTTAGTTGCTGCAAAGGGTGGGTCAAAACTTGGGTGACTTCTCTGAACAGAACTGAGCCTGGGGAATTTCAAGCAATTTTGAGTGTAAAGTTTGCAGCTTGAGTCCATCTCTAATTGTTGTCTAGGAAAAGCAGGGTTGGTGAACATTTGACAGTGCAGATCCACCAGATAAGACATCTCTGGAAGAACACAGCATATGCTGTTGGCTGCAGGAGCTCTCAAGCAGTTTTACAGCCAGAAAGCAGCCTCCATTCCTTTCTCCGCATTTTCCTGCCATACCTTTGGAACAAGCACACATATTTGAAATGCAAAGAGATACATTTCCCCGCTAAATATTTTGGGGAAATTATCTTTTAATACTCTTGTCTTCACATAGTGTGTGGCTTCTACCCCATCCCTTATCTAAGGACCTCTCCATAATCCTATTATATTTAACTAAATAACCATCCTAGCTCTTGCAAACATAGAATTGGAATTACCGTTCTTCTCCTCATTGAGATTTTTCGCAAAAATGTCTGCTTCTGTTTTTAGGCATAAAAGTTCCTTTACTGGATTTTTATTTCTGGTTGGAATGAGAAGCCAGTTAAGAAATGAAAACTCACAATTCTCCCATACAACCGAACATGATTTTTCGTATAAAAATCCCAACAGTTTGTACTAGGAACAGTAAGTGCTTATAGCTCCCAATCTCAACTAAGATGATTGTCAGGGATGCAGCCTTCATTATAGCCTTCCGTTCTTCTTTGGCACGTGTTCTCCACTTTTTTCTGCAATGGAAGCCCTTCCCCAAAATCACGTCCTCTCTATCTGGGAGACACCCTTGCTATTGAGCAAAATGGAAAAGGCAGGGTTGTTGTAACTCTGTATCTGCTTGCATCCCTCAACCCCCATGGACTGACCCTGGAACCACCTGTCTTGGGACTTCTTTCACTAGCAAGGTCAAAGCATTTTTTTTTTGCAACCTTGTTGTATTCCCCTCCTTCCCACACCCATACCAGCCTATCTACTCAACATAGGTTTATTTTCTATGTGCTACAATGCAAGTGATTATTTGACTGCCAAAGGGCAGGTGGCTTCTGTTGCTGCTAGAACATGTAAACGTGAACTTCTCCAAACTTTCACAGAGGGACTGTGTTTGTTTTTTAAGGAGCTGATTTTGGCCTGCGTGCTGTCTCAATTCACCAAGTCTGCTCGTCATCTCACCTTGCTACAACAAACCCAATTCCTGCAGCGGCATGCATCTCTGAAGCCCACTTACGGCTACAAAAGCCACTAGACTCTGTTTACTGAAATAACTCTATTAAAGTCTCATGTTTTATGCAGGTCATAGATGTAGTTCTATTGATTTAACTTGAAAGAGCACCTTTTTGTGGTAGTAAGATGTTTGCTTTTCCCTAGTTTGCTGCTCTTTTGTTGTGTAATATGACTTAGCCTCCGCAGCACTATGGGTTGCTATATGTCACCAATTTTTCAATGAACTTACATTTAGCGTATGGTATGTGTGTGCAACCATATTGATTCGACATTAAGGAATACCTTTCCCTGCTGGAAGCTTTCTTAAGCAGAAATATTCTACCTGGTCTCTCTTTAATACTTTTCATTTCCAGCCATGTGTTGAGTGGCATGAAGATTAGGCCACTAACATTTCAGTTAAAACAGAGCAGCAGCTGTGCCATGCCATACTATCTCATTCAGGTAAAAACACATGGGTCCATAACACCTTTTAAGATATGTGACTTCTTGGGAATGCTTCCATGCCCCATGTTGCTGTTGTTGGATACCTAGAGCCAGTGTAGTCCTGACGCTGCCCAGTGGAGCTGTTGCAAGAGAAGGGAAGGAGTCAACACAGGATGTGGAGTGCACAAACTCCACGACTGATCTGCGATATGTGCAATTCCAGTGGCCACCTGTTTCCTTCCATTTGCACAGAGGAGCAGCAGCAAACAAGCTGCCATTGCAGGCAAGGGTCAGAAAAAGATGTCTTTTCTCCACAAATCCTCTAGAACAACCCAAGCAAAGCCTTCCTATTCAGTAGGATCTGTGCCCGGTTCTCTTATGTTCGACAGGCCCTGTCCATTTCTGATGACATTTCTTACTGCGCATACTTGGTTGGAATTTTTTTAACCTTGAATTTCTTGCCTGTTTGTACCACAGGTGGCTCAAATATTTCCCCTAAAATCAGTTAATCTCTACTTCAACTCGAGCAGTGACTGTCGGGGAAATAATTCTTGGAAAGACGGTTGAGGGCAACCATTTTAAAATGCTCTACAACCCTCTTCAAGCTGACTGTGATGTCCCTGAGCACACACGCATGCATGTGCACACCCATCCCGTCCATGAACTCATCAGAGAATTAGCACTCCATATAAAGTCATCTGCGTACCCTTCAAACAGCCTGGGACTGGAGGCAGTTTTTTTGTAAGAATCAGAGAGATCAAAGTTGGCAAGAGTACACGTTTCATCAGTAAAATTAGTTGCACTCAATGAAAATATCAATAATAACATAAGGCGATTAAACAAGCCCCACTGTTAAGTTTTCAGAAGAACAGAAGGTCTTAGCAAATGGCTGTCTACTAGACTTTACTCAACAACAAGAATGAAAAAGGCAAACAAGCTGTAACCCAAATATTTATTGTTGCATGGCATCTACCAAGGATGCTAGAAACATTCACATAGCATCCCCTTTTGATTTATTAGTTGGGCGCCTGCTGTTTCTCAACATAATTCCATTAAAATTATTTAGTTGCTGCAAAGGGTGGGTCAAAACTTGGGTGACTTCTCTGAACAGAACTGAGCCTGGGGAATTTCAAGCAATTATGAGTGTAAAGTTTGCAGCTTGAGTCCATCTCTAATTGTTGTCTAGGAAAAGCAGGGTTGGTGAACATTTGACAGTACAGATCCACCAGATAAGACATCTCTGGAAGAACACAGCATATGCTGTTGGCTGCAGGAGCTCTCAAGCAGTTTTACAGCCAGAAAGCAGCCTCCATTCCTTTCTCCGCATTTTCCTGCCATACCTTTGGAACAAGCACACGTATTTGAAACGCAAAGAGATACATTTCCCTGCTAAATAAATCCCTTTTGATTTATTAAATATAATAGAAAACAATGATGCCCTGGGGGGGCATATTCCTCAACAAGTCTAATAATGAAAGCAGGATTATTATTCCCAGTATGGTAGAGGGAAGGCTAGCCAGCTGCATACTGCCACACGACTCGCTGTCCCCCATCCACAAAAGGGGCACAAGTTTGGCTAAGATCTGGGCAAGAACTGGTCTTCCCATCTTGCAAAATAGTTTTGAGATTTCAGGATTTTCCCAACCCTACACTGGGATGAACCTGAGCCCGCGTATGATTTTTCACAAGGAAGCAGACAAACCTGAGCGCTTCCCCAGAGCAGTCAAAAGTCTTGGGTTTTGGGCCTTTCTCTGGGATGCAAAAGAGACTGGAGTTCCCATTGTCCCTCTGATTCAGACCAGGACTTGCACCTATATCCCACTCATATAGCTTTACTGCTGTGCCACTGGCTATTCTGTGTTCACAAAAGCTTGTGCTCTATATATATCTATACAGTGCACATCTACCCTTCTGTCCTCTGTTTTGTCCAGGAAATGTATCCTGGACCAAAGACACACATGCCAACTAACCTTCTGTTGAACCAGTACATGGAAGATGTAGCTAAGGCAATATGTCAGGTACAAGAACAGGAGAGCGAGGCTCACTCCTTTCTGTGTTAAAGGCCTCAAGAAACTAGTTAGGCAGCAGCAGGACTTGCACATTGGCTCGTACTTACTAAACGCAGTTACTTGGGACCCAGCAGCATCTGTGCGGTTTCTTCAAGGTGTGTATTGCTTAACGAGCAAAAAGACAACAGGCAGGCATCTCCAGCCTTCCAAAAGGATGCCGTGGCCCAGGAAATATTAGAGGGCAAACTAGAGACAGGATTGGCTACTGCAGCAGAGATGTAATTTTGGTGCCTTCGACCTACTCCATCCAGAATCACCAGCTTAGGGTTGATGCAAGCTACTGTTTTCCCCCGCCCTTGACTATGCTTCAGCATCAGTACCTCAATAAACTGTACTTTGCTAAGGGGGTCTGATGCTGTAGTCCTTACTCAGTCACTTGGCAAATGATGTACAAGATACTTATAATGCACAGAATCAAGCCTGGGAATGACTGATTTATTCTAGGGATAGATTTTTCTTATTCTACATTGAGATCCTCTCACACAAGGCTTTCCATAGCTGGAGGATATCTAGAAGGCTGTGGCTGGTGTATAACAGGGACTCTTTAGCTGTGTGCAGCTGTACCATGCCATTCCCAATTATTAAGATCTTTGATATGAAGCGCAGGAACGAAGTGCAGCAAGGCCACATGTTCTTTTATCATAAAACACACATGGGGGAACAACTGCCATCTCTCCCCAATGCTTTTAATACCCAAACCGTGAGCCTCTTTTCTTTTCATGCAGTTTCTGAAAGAGCACCAGTCTAAAGGTTCATCTCGGTGCAGTCAGTACGGGAAGCAAAGGTTACATTTGCATACAGTGCCATATGTATGGGTGCTGTGGTCAAGTGGCCATAGAGAATTCAGTTCTACAGAAAAAAAATCATCACGTTCTGAAAGGCTGGGGACATCACATGCCGGCTAGATCAGAGAACAGCAAGCATACTGGGCTCGGCAATTAATAATTGGCTTGGAAAATTGGGACTTGCTGAGCCTCCACAGAATGAAGGGAATTAAGCAGGAAAACAATAATGAAGGGCATCCATTAACTTCGCCCTGCTGTGGGTAATGCAGAGTGGAAGAGATCTGCATGAGGGCTGCGCGTCTTTAGGATTTTCTTTCAGTCTTTTGAGTGAAAACCTAAGGACTAGAGCCATTGGGAGGGCTTTTAAATTAAATCCAAACAGTAGGTTTGGAAGAAGCAATCAGAAAAGAGCAAATAAATAAAGCATATGAATAGGAGCTATCATTTCCTGCTAGCGACTTATCCTACCTGACAGTATAGTTAGAGCCGAGAACTCCCCCTTGCTGTCAGTCCTGCTGGGCAATCTGCGTTCTTCATTCCTTGAGTAATGTCATTCTCCTCCGTGCAGCTGAGCTGCGCTGGATATTGTACAAGTAACTAAATAAGGGATTACCTTGCAAAATGCCCGTACCCCAACAAGCATTATCTAGCTTTGCCTTCTTCAAATTGTGAGGTCTTATGATAGCTACTCATCGCCATGCCACGGGCAAGATCTTAATAACACCCAAATAACTTCCTAAATCATCATCACTACAATATTTTTGCTTTTGAAGACTCTGCTCATTCCTTCTCCGCTTATAAAAATAATTCCCTTTCCTTTGGCTCACGGCAGGGATCAGATTTGGAACTGTGTTAATGGGAGGTGTTCAAAACAGTCCATACAAAACAGGACTGTTTTTAACATGCTTAAGAACCCTTTTTTCCCCCTCCACCATAAGTTTAAATTACCCAACTGGTACTAATCCAATAACTAGCTGCTGTTCCTTCTGACTGGATTATTTTTTTACAAGCCTGCTCATCCTGAATAAGGAGGATGTACTGCTTCCAAACCGCATGGGTATTTCACCTCCTGCAGCCCCAGCTATGAAGGAAAACAAGATCATTTTCATTCAAGGCTCCAGTTCTACCTGATGGGAACACAAAGAAAAAAGCCTCCCGATCCAAAGGAGAAGGGTAGCTGGTATCTGTCAATGGCAGGTGCTTTTTATGTCAAATAAATTAACAGCAGGTACTTCAAAATGATGGTGGCGTGTCAGCCTCATCATCTCCGTCTTCAACTCCAATTATATGTCTCCGGGGAGTGCATCTTCGAACACATTACCAAAATGCAGGTGTGGATAAATTAAACCACAAAAACATACACTCAAGCAGCTTTCACAATCTGATTAAGGCCCACAACACCAAGGGAACGCAAAGTTAGGGCTCCATCCTAACAGGTGCTGAGTATCTTCTGACAGCTAAAATTCCCATCGGTTTTGATGCGAGCTCAGCACCCACTGGAAAGCGCTTCGTGTTTTGCAGGATCGGGCCATTAAGGATGAAAGCTTTTCTCCTCTCCTGTTGTGTGAGTTTGGAAGAACATATGGAAAGGGAACCCATTCTCCATAAACCATCATTACCCACTAGCAGTGGGGTCCTGTAGGGCCTAAAAGCATTAGTCTTCCTCC
The DNA here is from genome assembly GCF_052110815.1 of Crocodylus siamensis. Lineage (NCBI taxonomy): Eukaryota > Metazoa > Chordata > Crocodylia > Crocodylidae > Crocodylus > Crocodylus siamensis. Next base: position 67,201,827 of record NC_143403.1, read on the forward strand.
CCTTTCACCATTTTGCAGTAAGGAAGAAGTGACACACATCATTCGTACCCATCACGTGTCACCTTGAGGCTATATTAACTTTGGCACAGAGCAAATTCTGCCCTTATTTACTCCTCTGCCACCCACTGCCTTTCATACAGTTGCATGGTTTTAACTGACAGCACTATCTGACCTGGTGGGTTTCAATTACAGTAAAATAGTGTTTGGAAATGTGAATTGATTTTCCTGCCCAGAACAATAGTTCAAGAGGTATGAAGCCCCACACTCCAGGAGGTTCATAAGTCCTCAATTAAAATATTTAAATGGTCCAAGCATTAGAGTTTATAAAGCAAAGTGAATTTTCTGCTGAACTGGAGGTAAAAGTTTCCTAGAATTTGGCCTTTTTATAGAGACATGAGTTAGCTTTTATCACCCTTGATATTGGTTAGGTGGCCTGGATTGTTTTCTCAGTTCATCTCTAAATATGAAATACTGGGTTCTGCTTAGTGTTTATCTTAAGCAATACTACGTTCCAGACGTCAGGCTGCTATCATGGCACCAAAATGCTAAGCCACAGAATGATTTCCTTTCCCTTAGCAGCTATGGGCACATGGGAAGACTCCAATTGCATCTCTGCTGAAAACTGCAATTGCACATGCCAGCACTGTCTGTCCTTCCTGGATTCTCTCCTGGAGGGGAAAAATCCCACCGAAAGCTCTTCAAATATTAGCTTTGAAGACCTTATGTATTTAACAGTAATGGCTGGAAGATGCACACATTATGTATAGGCTGCATAAAGGGTCTATAAAGTCTTTGAGATAAAAACACATGCACATGTTTTTTTTCTGATAGCATCATCCAGTTTGCCGCTTGGCCATTCATATTTTGCCATGCCTGGAGCCATTTTATAGGCAACAATCATGCTAAATCAGTAGTTCTTGTCCAACACAAAAATAAGATGAGACAGATTTGCACTTGTTGCTGCACAATGTGTATTTTCAAAAAGAGATATTTCGTATTTGGTAAACTAGTATGCTACTCATTTCTGGTCATGCTTCGGTGGCTAGAAAACTAATTGGTAGAATCTGTTAACCTCAGTGTCAGAACCTCTGGTATTCCCACAATAACCACAACCCCAAATTCAGCATGTCACGAAGCAATTTTTGCAACGTCCTTCCCAATCCTCATGAATCATAAAGGCAGGCAGCTACTTCTACAGTGATGTGGTTTTATTTATTTAATTAATTATTTCTGACAAAGTGATTAGGGAACAAACGAAAATCCTATCTACTGCAGTTAGCACCGTGATATTATTCTTGTTGCATCTTAAATACCCCTCGGGCTCCTGGTACAAAGAACAAGAGTCACGATCCAGGATTCATTTATACTCACAATAACACTTGGTGGTAGGGGATCATCATCTTCCCCATTTTACAGATTAAGGAACTGAGGCAGACTGAGGCCAGGTGCTTTGCCCAAGGTCCTCCAGGAAGTCTAAGGCAGGGTAGGGACATGAAATCAGGATTGATTAAGCTACAACACTACTGTCTAGATGTAATCCTTCCCTTCAGTTTATCAAGCTGAGGAATGCTCCGTTGCTGTTGGCAACTCAAGTAGGTCTCGCAAGAAGGCAGCTGGATAGTTCAGGGGGTTTCTAATGGGTGACAGTCTCGAGGTTGGGTGCAGATTGGGTTTGGTCATGACAAAGTTATCAACAACAGGCAGTCCAGCAGTTCCCACTGGCACTGGTTTGTGCTTTCATTGTCCACATCAGATGAGATACAAACAGACATGAAGTCTGAGCTCACCAAATGAAATCTCACTCCTAGAAGCTCACCGACCCATTTTGCACCTGTTCTTTGAATAGCCAGCGTTGGAGTCACCTGGGCTGTTGACCCCAGGCCTTTCAGTAATACCATAATTATTCACTATCCCAAAAGCTCAGCTTAAAATACATTCTGCGATAAACTAATGGGTACCGAGGTACATCCATTATCTAAGCAGGTAACAGGGTATTTCCCACCACTTCCAAAAATGGCATAGACCCCTGAAGTGAGCTAATTCCTTCTGGGAGACAGACAAGTGTATACAGACTGAAGCTCTTAGCACAGTGACACACACATTATAAATATTACAGTCCACACATCAGATTGATTCCATATTTCTTGTCCATTTTCTTTAAAAGAGCTTTTAGTAGGAAAGCAGCTGCAAGGCTCACAAACAACAAGTGCAGGCTTTATTTTCAGACCTCCTGGAGAAGGGGTTGTATCTTAACAATTCCAGGCAGCAGCTCCCCTTTGGAAACTGCCTGAAGACACAAAGAGTCTGCAGTTCACCTGCACTGAGGAAAGGTTTCCTGAACTTCAAGACCTTTTTCAAATCTGTTCCATGACAGCATAGAGCAGGCTCAAACAGCCAGAACCAAGGGATCCTAGCCGACCTGCAGCATGACCCTTGGCCCCGCCTGGCTCAGCCCAGGCTGTGGCATGTGCAGCCGTTCCCACCGCCCCTGGGCACATAGCACAATGCTTGAACTTGACTTCCCGACAGCCCCTGTGGCAGTGGCTCACTCTGCCTGGCTGCCACTGGCAGCCCATCACTCACCACCAGGGGCACCAGACAAAGCTGGTGGGTGCGCAGGGTGGGCATGAAGACTGGCTTGGGATCCCCCCAGGCAGAGGCACACTTGGCTGGGTAATGGGATAGGGCTGTGGGCAGGGAGCAGGACAGGTAGGCAGTGCTGGAGCCAAGGCCAGGATAACAGGACAGTGATAGCACGAGGCTGGGGCTAGGGCCTGGGGCAGAGCCACAATCCACCTCCTGCCCACCCGTGCCTGCAGAACCAGATCCCATCGTGAGGATGTGTGGGGAGCAGATCGTGGCTCTGCCTCAGGCCCCAGCCCCATGATCCTTGCCACTAGAGGCCTGATGAACAGGGGCAGGACTCAGAGATCTAGCTATGAGTTGTCACTAAAGGGCTGGTGAGCCAGGACAAGCTTCTATTCCTGCTCTACAGGCGGTGGTGAGAGGGATTCTGGGATATTAAAGGACTTCAACTTGGGCGGCACACCTTAATGAAACAGGAGATGGGCAGTGCAGATCAGAGATAATCCTGCCCTAAGTGGCGTAACTTTGAGCCACATAACAAGTACTTAAAACCACTTCAAGGTGTTAACGTGTAGACAATCCAAGGGTTAAGAGCTCCAGAAGCTGCCCAAAATTACCGTGCAGCAAAGCCCATAGTTAGATGAAGGTTAGTTAAACAAAGGTTCAGCTAAACCAGTGTTTTACTGGTTTGAGTTATTTAGCAATCGGCCCTATTTTCTTCTCATTAGCACTGTGGTAAAACTGGAGTAGCTTAACTGGCTGCTTGTACACGCCATGAAGGTTTAATTCAGTTTAGTTTTCCCTAAATTGAAATGGTGGATTTTTAAAAACGCCACTTCGATTTAGGAAGAATTAAACTGAACTAAACTCCCATGGCGTGTACACAAGGGTGGGGACCCGATCCTTACCTGCCTCTTCGGCAGAGGATGGGGGGAGGGATGAGCTGCCGGTGGGCCAAATGGTCCCTGAGCTGCCCGGGAGCCCCCAGGTGGCACCCACCCACTGGCACCCAGACTGGGTGGTCCTGGGGGGCTCCACAGCCACGGAGGCAAGCACCAGCATGTACAAAGGCCCACTGAAACCAATAGAGGTTATTGTCTCAGATCCTTCATTGTGCCAGTACTGGGTTGCCATTCTTTCAAAGACAGCCACGTTACCCAATGACAACCGAGAGGACTATTTGCCAGTCAGATAAGTGAGGGGCCACACACTCTACTAACCCTTTAACTCTATGGGCAACACTTTCAGAGGCCCTAACCATCTTTGGTCTCTCCTTTATTTTATCAGAAGCTGTAGAGGCTTAGCATGTCTGAAATTCAGGGAGTCAGAGCCAAGTGCATAACATAAGGTGCCCAAGACTGAAAATGGCCTAGGTCATCAGGCCAGAGCCTCCATACATTGTTAGGGTCTCCAGAAATGGTGCTTATGCTTAGTCCTTTTGCAGGAAGGCTCATGACCAGTTTTATTTCTAATCTTTACCCAACTCTTAAAATACAAGATAGTAGGGAAGAGATTATGCAGCTGAAGAAGAACCCCCTCTTCACTTTCTGCTTGGAAGAGTGAAGCCACACAATGCCCCATTCAGGGTTCAGTCTACTTTGACTGCTGGCTTCACTGCTGTTCTTTCAATATTTTCACTGCACATTCAATAATGAAATATGGCCTCAGAGTCCAGTGCTAGATAAGCAGCAAGGGGAAAAAAATAGGTGTTTCATAGTTTTAACATTAATTATGCAGGGTTCAAGCTAAAGGTTGTGTTAGAAAATCAGGGGACAATGGTCTGAATTTGATCTTCATCCTAATTAGGCAGCAAATTATGAAAAGATGGGAAATCACACATTAGAGTGCCTTCCCCCAGCAAGCTAAGAAAAGAAGGGCAGTCTCTTATTACTGAAATGCCAGTATTTTCAATGTATGCTTCTGCTTGGGCATGATCCTGCTGAAGTTAAATGGTCTGTATCAGGAGGAACTCCAGTGAAATCAGTAGCATTTTCCAGAGGTAAACACAGGCAGGGGAAAAGAAAAAAGGGGCACTGAATCAATTATGTGAAGTTGCAAACCCATTCTTTTAAGGAAAACAATGGGCTAAATTCATCTAGGGTGTAATTTCACTGAAGCCAATAGAATTGCTGCATAGATTAATCTGACCCTCGGGCCAATCTCTGCATAACTTGCAAAGGAAATGGAGAAAATGACTAATCTAAAAATGAATTAGCCAGGCAGCTGTCTTCCTTTCATTCAGTACACAACTGAGATAAACAGTTGGACTAAGGATCTGTCCTTATTATAATTTCCCCTGCTCCAAGTTCCTTTGCAGATAATGTTTGTGACTTTCGTATAACTAAAGCTGCCAGAAATCTACAGAAATGACCAAATCCCAGATTTTTAAAGGTTTTTGAACAGTGCTTTGCTTAGGGCTGCAGTGCATAAATACCTTTAAAATAACCATCTGGATCAAAGCACCTCGAAGCTTAAACTTCCTCCCTGAGCTCAACTGGCCCTGGCATGTCTCTTCATCACCTCCGCTAGCCAAGCTTGGGACTTCCCTCTTGTGAATGTCACCTCCTTTTGTGTCCTGCGGGGGCATTAACAATTCATGCCTGCCACTATCAGCAGCACTTTAACAAGACTTAAAATGCCTCCTTGCTACCGGTTACGGTATCTTCTGCCTTCAGTTTTTTTAGTTTACAACAGAGACTGGGACTGTCATAACAGCGGCATATGCATAGATTCAGTCAGTCCTGCAGTCCTTATATTCTATTCATCTGTTTTATACCACTGTCCATCACCATAGTAGCAATAGGAAACAACAGACAAATCCCTAATGAAATCTGTGGAGTTTCTAGCACGTCTTTCTTTTTGGGATTAACCCCGCTTGAGGAATGATTTGGGTTTGTTTATTTATTCATTTATTTTGTGGTCGATTCATTTCAGGGATGTCGGGGAAGGCTTTGCTTCAGGCTGGGAGGTAAAGTGGGCAGGAAAAGATGTCAGTGTTGTGACTCCAGGACAGCAGGCAATCAGAGCAGAATATACCCAGTCAGAGTCACTGGCAGGATCAGGCCCTAAACAGCCAAGGCAGGCAAAGTTCCTGGATGTGTTCTTAGCCCATTTTGTGCATAAGGAAGCGTGTGGTGCAGGGTAGATTGAGTAACTTCCTTAAGGTCAGGCAGGAAATCTGCAGCAGAGCGGGGAATTACTTATGAGTTGCAAACTAGTCCCTTAATCACCACACCAATCTTCCTCTTAGATGCCAGCTACATTAGAGACTGCTGTTCAATGATAGAATAAGTATGAGGGTTTCACTCGCTGAGAGTTATATCTCCATGTAAAGTTTTTAAGTATAGTCAGTTCAAGCCAAAACAGCCAATCAATATTCTGACCTATGCCCCACGCACCAGAAAGGATGTAAATAAAATAACAGGCGCTGTAATACAGCTCGGTGATTTATCTGTGAATCTCCTTTGAGGCAGAAGCCACACAAAAGTCTTGAAACCAAAGGCCAGGAGGTAATTGGTGTATTTTATTATATTTACAAATAGATTCATGGGAACATAAGTATGCAGAGGGAAACATTCCCTGGCTGGGAGATTATTATGTGGTCAAGCTGAGGGAATAATATTCCTCTTTTTCTTTTAGAATAGGACAGAATCTCGGCAACACTTCAAGCCTACCAAGATGTCACCTGTGCCTTATGAATCAGACCCTATTCCACCCACCGGGTGTCTATGAGGATGTGTAAGTGGAAGTCTATTCCACCTTACTGGAGCCCTGAAAAATCTATTAATCATTTACTTTTGTTAACGTACGTTTAGACTGATTCACAAAAAAGCAGCAAGGAGTTGGAAGATCCACCCACCTTTTGCATTAACTGTTTCTCAGAGACCTTAACCAGGGTGGGATACAATTGTACTTAGGCAGCTAAATACAATTATGTGCTTCATAGGTGGACCAGAATCTGGGCCTGCCTATAGCTATGTGTTCATATTGTGCCCTGCCAAGAGGGTCACTAGGTAGTTGTAAATATTCTTCATGGCTTGTACACATAGTACTATTATAGGCAAGATGCTGCTCTCTGCACTAGTATAAACTCCAGAGTGGCTTAATTGAATTTAATGGAGTTATACCAGTGAGCAAAGGATTGTCTCATTAAACAATCTACTAAATCATAATCTACTAAACAGAAATAAAAGGTTAAGAATGCACTCTCTGTTCTGGCCAAAAGAATATGACATCTTTCCAATTAGAAAGGAACAATAAAAAAATGGAATTAATAGTGTAAAGAGGCACAAAATTAGGCAATTACATTCAAACGGCCTGACAACTCTTATTAGAGGGTATAACTCTGTATGGCGTGTGGAGGAAGGGCAATGTGCCTTGGAGTGAAGTCAATATTGACTTAACAAAAGGTGCTTAGAAGAGGTGATATCTGCTCTTTCTGAAAAGTGTGATGGTTGTGGCCCATGCCCAAGCTAAATTCCAACTCTGATGATTAACAGTTATGGCTTCAATCCTGCAACACTTAACAAAAATTCCCAGACAAAAATACTTGTGCTAAAATAGAGCTGAGCCTGAGAATACACAGCAGTAATTTATGGGGAAGCACATTATTGCAGGGTGGTTGTAATGATCTGCAAAACGAAATTACTTCATCTTCAGAACCTGTGATATACGACAAGGGTGAGATATAATGGCCTTAGCCCAAATGTGAATCAGACCTCTTGTCCATGGTTCATTAAATAGTCAAGTTATCCAAGTATGCAAGGTGTGGGACATAGTCCCATAAGTCTCTTCTCTCGAGTAGTGCGATATCCATGTTGTTTTACACAGCCAGCCAAATTAAGCTCATATTTACCTGCTATTCAACCTCCCGAAAATGAGTGGCATTATAGAGGGCACAAGCTAAGGTTGAGGTTGTTCTGTTTTTCTAGAGCCTGATGCGAAGCCCCTGTAAAGACATGCACTGACGGGAAGGTGCTTCGGAGCAGACCCTTCATTCTTATTCCACCTAAGAATAAAACCTATTTTGAAAAAGAACAAAGGCACATGGGTCAAAGGGCAGGTGCCTTGCTTTCAGGAAGTGTATAGACTCGCAACTGCAACTTGAAAACTTGTCTCTTCTCTTAGAGGTCGTGTCAAGAGTTATTTAGTTGCCAGCTCCAGTGGACCTTTTAAATTCAGGGACCAGAACAACTTTGTGCCCAGCTTTGACAGCATTTCCATATGGAGGACTGCTGCTTGAACTAACTGGATTTTAAACAGGCAGTGTTTTGAAATGTATCACCTCCCTGTAGTCTGCAGATGTTAATTTTATTAGAGGGGAAAGAAAGTCCTTTCCCTGACCTTTTTCTATCTAGTTCAATCCAGTCCTCCCTCACCCTAGTAAGTCCTAGAAATTGTAGAAACTTAATTAACACAAAGATAAGTCTATGAGCACTCTCTTATAGATCTGCATCTAGGTTTCTGAAGGGAAAAAAAAAAAGCATGGGCTCAGCAATATGCTGACGCTTGCCGATGATATATAGCTCAGTTCTTGAGTTTACAAGAGCAACAGTTCATTGTGAAGCGATAAATAATAGTTGTTAATCAGATAAGAATAGCAGCACAGTTCATAGCAAAAAAATTAGAGGCTAAATGTATTAAAGGAAACTGTTCCTTTGAAAATCATGTTAGCTGCATACTAAGATGCTAATTTATGTTCCTCCTGGTACAGACCTTCACCGAATATTGGTTGCACACAAATGGAAATGTGATTTTGCCGTTAATGCGTTACATGACAGAAATGCGTGCGGGGACTACAGCCGCGGACGGGAACTCTACGACCTGGATTATTGTTCCCTGCTGTGTCATTGACCTACTGTATGACATGGGGCAAGTGATTTCACCTCTCCTTACCTCTGTTTCCCCATCTGTGCCATGGGGAGAAAGATATGGACCTCCTTCATAAAGCAGTTGAGCATCTACAAACGAATAGTCCTAGATGCTATTACACCACAACCAATAGCTCCTCCCTGACACCTGCTCTTGGGACTGAGGCTCCGATACATAACCCAGGCCTTTCTTTTGCCTGCACATACTTTAGGTTTCTGATAACTAGAGATAAATAGTCATAGAAGAAAACTCAAAACTAGCCAAAATCACCAAGCTATAGACCTTGTCACCAACCTAGATTCTCCAAACTGGGATTTCAGCTGACTTCTGCCACCCTGCCCCTTTCCTTAGCCATAGTCAAATAGTATAGGTGTATCTCTGGCTGCAATCATTCACCCAACAGCCACAGGAAGAAGATGGTGTTTTGCCTTACTGTTGAAGCGGATCTTTTCCAGAACTGCGTGGGACTAAGATCTGACACGGCAGCTCCCTCCCACACCCATACGTGAAGCCTGGAAGATGGGGAAATGGCATCCTCTGAATATCCCCAGAAGAGAAGGTCTCTTCCTTCTCTTCCCCAAGAGACTGAATGGGTGCCTCCAAACATTTTCAAAGGAAATGAGAGTGGTTATTGAAGCTAGTGGGGTGAGAAGCAGAGAAATGAAGGGACATAGTACATTTGGGCTGGCGTTTCTGGTCAGAGTAAACCGGAAGATGCAATCAGATCTAAATAAATGTACTCAATGCCTATACCATTAGCATAATTGGGGAAGCTGCAGTTAGAGAAAGGCTATTTTCTTCACCTAAGGTCTTACAGGTTGACAACGTACAATTTGGTTCAGATCCTTCCATCCATGGCAGTGGAAGAAGATCATTTTCATTTAATCAAACACCTAATCCAGGGGACCAGAATTACAGTCGCCATTAACTTGGGCACAGATTTCAGCATGCTTCTTTTCTTTCACACATGGCACAAGAGCAGTTCCCCTACTTACAAAAAGCAGCATGCTAAAATTTCTTGTAAAGCTTGATAATGATATCCATCCTAACACAACCATCCTTTTTTCTACAATCACAAGCAACGGGCACTCCCAATTTGACAACAGAGACCCTAAGATTTCACCTGCCTTCCATACAGACTACGAAGTTGCAAAATAAGGGTGTTTTTTTAAAAATTCCCAAGGCCCTCTCTGTCTTTGGAGACATGCTATAGTGTGTTTTTATCATGTATCAGGTGTTACGATTGATAACAAACTCATTCCAAGTTTTCAGAAATAAGGAAAGAAAGTGAATTTTGAGGGCCAATGAAAATAAATATATGTAGACTTCAAAATGAATAATAGTTTGATTATGCAGGTCTCCTTGCCTATCTATGAGAGCCTGAAGAATCCTCTGACAAAACCTTCACAATCTGCTAAGACCTCTGTGGTCTCATCTACAAAAAAGGTTATATGGGTAAGCTAAAAATACAGAAGTGTGTGCTTTGGTGGTTCAAATGCAATCTCCAGAGAACATATAAAAGTGGCCTGTCAATCTGGAATGTATTTGGGGAAGACGCAATTAATATCTAGAGCAGCGGTCTCCAAACTTTTTTGATCGCGCACCCCTACCAGTAAAAATTTTTTGAGCATGCACCCCCAATATATGTATATTTATTTATTTATAAATTATATATATGTACTACTCACATACCATACATGGCATGTGACCGTCTGGCATACGGACAGAGTGCAGGCGCCAGTGTCAATCCGTATATTAAATATTAGTAAAGCTTAATTTCTGTCTTCTTTTTTTTTTTTTAGATAAAAAATAAATATAAATAGAAGTTCTAATATTTTCTTCCTGCGCCCCAATGGATTGTCTTGCACGCACCCCACTTTGGAGACCATTGATCTAGAAGACCAGGGGACAGGAAGGGGACAGAAGCAGTTAGTATTAAAGTTCTTAGGTCACAGGATCTCTATTTGTAGAAGAGATAAGTATAGTACTTTGTCTTCAATAGTATTGCCTCTGTAATTAAGGCAAAGAAAAAGGACTGCTATTCCAAGAATACTGTTTCAGAACACCACAGAGGTAGAGAGGGAGTCAAAGCAAGACACCCTACTTAAAATCAGATGCTGACGAATTACCAAAAGTAGACCATTAAATTTACAAATTTATGCTTATACATATTTGACAATACTTATCTTTTTAAGGCTAAATAATATTTATTTGCATGACTGTTCCTGTAGCAACAGTGGCAGATTTAATCAATGAGTTGTAAAGGTTATATATAAAGGGCACATCCAAGTGTGCATGAACGTTTGGTTCCCCGGGGACAAGGAGCAGTGGCACACCTTGCACCGCTGCTTCTTGTCCCTGGGGAACACTGGTGTCACGCGTGCTTTGTTCCGCGGCAAGTTGCCCCGGGTGGTGTAGGGGAGGCTGGGGCCAGCACTGTGCTGGCCCCAGCATCCTTACCCGAGGTCCTGCAGGCCTCCTGGAGCTGCCGCCACAGTGATCCTGCCAGGCAGAGCCTGGCCAGCAGCCTCAGCACAGCTCCAAGTGACCCGAGTCTGCTTTTTAGTGGCACATGCTGCCTGAATGTGTGCTGCTTCAAGGTTTGTTTTTTTCACGGCTTTTTTTGACCCCTGGATATCCAGGAGTCAAAAAACAAAAATGTGGGGAAAAAACAGAGTAGTGCACACTTGGGCAGCATGCCCTTGCAGGGTGGAGAACTCTGTACTGTCTGGTATGTGGCACTGCAAACATGTTTGTCATATACCGCATGACCGTCCTCGTCTAGACGTGCCCAAGGAGTCTATAGCTCAGTGTCTGGGCTTAATGTCATGGGAACTATATTTGAAAGGAAAGTGTGGTTTAGGAGGTCATAGCTCTTAAGATAAAGAGCATTTAAAATAATTCTGTCCATCATTCGTAGATGTATCATAAAGCTACCTCATAGTTTAGTGCAGGTCAACATCTTTACTGCTGAGAAACTTGGAGTGGGAAATGCCACCAGTCAGTTATGTACAGACAACCTTGTGTCCCAACCTGGAACATTACTACTCATTTTGTAACGGATGCATAAGGACCACATAACAATCAGAGTCCCTGAAGCATGGCCTAAATTTCTGGCGAGCAAAGAAAGAGCAGGACCATGCATTCAGGGTTCAACCTGAGATCTGTTTTCCCCACCCCTCTGTCTCTGCCGCACCACAGAGCTCTTGCATAATTGAGCTCCATGTTACAAAGCAGAAGCACGCTTGCACCACCTCCAGAAACCCAACACCTTATTGTACTAGTGGTTAGTAAACCATTGTGCCAAGACCTCCAGGACCAGAAAGGCAGGGTCTCATATTGCCACACAGAGCACAAGGACCCAGGTCTGTGGCTGTTTCCTGTTCTGGGGCCTAGTATGATGGTGACCTATGCCCACATAACCTTAGCATGACTTAGTTTACCCTCCTTACCTTTATGACGTCTTCATCAGCTGATTTACATTCAGTGGAGTCTGAAACATCTATCACTGAACCATCCTCCTCTACGGCAACAACCTTCACTGGCACAGACACCGTCTTGCCCGTCAGAATGGCTGTGTTGAGGACTTCAGTGTCCTGCACATACAAAAATGGGGATGGATGTTCAATGAACCTGACCACTGGACATAATGGAGAAACTCTTACGGGCAATTAGTGAAGATGCCTGTTGACTTTCACCCTTGACTGGCAGTCCTTTAAAATCATGTACTGCTCAAGTCCTCTGCTTATTCAAAATAGCAAATTATAAGCATGTCAATGGACACCCTCAGCACAGTATAAGAAAGCAAGGCTCTTCTGCTTTGCAAACAATAGGGTCATTTGTCACAATCTTCACAGGCTTCAGGGCCATGCAGGAAACGGATTGCAGCTCTGCCCTGGGCCCTGGCACTGCCCGCTATTCCTGCTCCCAGACACCACTCCCTGCTCACCTGCATCCCCCTCCCATCCACCCAGCTGAGCACGCCCAGCCAACTGGGGTCCTGAGCTGGTCTGTACGGAGACCCCACACACCCTGCAACGGGTGCAGTGCAGATAGGCCTGGGCTGGATAGGATACATGCCCCCTTCCCCAGCCTACAACAGCTCACCAAAGCTTCCTAAGCAGCCGGCCAGCCCAAATAACGCCCCACCCCGGGATAGAATGACTTCCTTCCCCCCAGGTTATGTCAGTAGATGAAAATATAGATAACTAGTACACTGTTTCCTGGCCTCCCCACCCCACTTCAACACATGCTATTTTCCAGATTCTCTTTAAAAGATTTGCTGTTCAACGGTTTTCTATTTTGTCGGCTTAATTGCATGGTGAGTGAAACCTTCATTTTCGTGTCAAATTAGAAAGAGATGTGGAGCCAACAACAATGGAACGCCAAATGCAAATTTTCAAATCTTTCCCCATCAGAATCCCACCTGGAGGCATTTTACTGGCCATCAAGCCACATTTATCTCCGTCTCTAATGAATTCACAGAGCCCGCACGCTAATGACTCCATTAACACAGCCTTCGTCTATATCATGGCGTGGATGCAGTTTGATTAATTACTCCAAATGAGCTGCTACTGTGGTAGCAGTGCATATTGAAGGAGAACTTCCAAAAATCCTTTCAGGAACTTGTTTCTACAGAAGAAACCCTTACCACCAGAGCCAAGAAACTTGTAACAGCAGTGAACGATCAATGTCTTCTTGTAAGCTTCATCTTAGTGCTTCAGAAACAGGTTGCAGTGGATATTTTTTTTTCTTTTCAATCAATTTGCTCACCACTTTTTGCTTCCATAAAAGTAATCATTGTTTGGCAACTATGAAAAAAGTAGCTGTCCAACTAATCTTCCTTTAATGTCTGTAATTAGGATCAGTAGAAGTGGAACTGGGTTTTAGTGAGAAATGTGATATTGACATGCAAAGGCAGATTCACTAGCACTTGCTTCTGTCTGCTAGCTAGACTGACAGGAAGCAATGGGTATTGACCAAAAGTCAAAGGCATCTGGAAATGACCAATAAGTATTTGCAACTAAGATGTATTATTAACCAGTATCAGGCAACTTCTACAGAAAGTAGCTTGAATGAAATGAATTCAAATACAGATAGCAGTAGTGCTCAATAAACAAGCATGTTAATGCTTTGCAATCATTCAGGTTTCAGGAAAGCACTTAAGTGTGTGCTTGAGACCAGCTCTGCTCAGGGCACCACGAAAAGCACGTGCTTAACTTGAAGCTTTGACTTCAGAGAGATTTAAGCATGTACTACCCTGAGTAAAGCATCAAGAAAGGTTGTTTTTGATGTGTTCAAGATATGTATGAGAGATATGCTCGTTGCTCTATACTCTGTAAGGTATAGCTCAGAAGTTTAATGTAATAGATGAGGAATGCTCATTGAGGGTGATCAAGCTCATTTACAATCAGATGTCCTCCTCTAGGGAGGGAAAGTATTGGTGAGAAAACAGAAGACAAAAGTAGAAGTGCAAACAAACCCCAAGGTCTTTATTAGAACAAGGGAATGACCAAGATAAAGGGGAAAAATGTATCATCCTATAAAAATGAAATGATTAGATGCATCCGTATGAGACAGAGTTAGACCGCATGAAACATATTAGGCAAATAAGGTCAACCTCATCCATTTATACCAGGAATGAATGAAGCCAGCTTTCTGATCCAATGCCACTGATGTCAATAAAGGGCTCCCACTGACTGCAGGCCTAGATCAGTTTGGCACCAGTTGTGGTACCAGTTATCAGGACTATAAAATCAATATAAAATAATGTGTAAAATAACATCAAGATACAATCAGTGTATAAATCAATATGCACTGGTGTAGGATAGGAAAACAGAGCCCCATGCACCTCTTTGTAAGAACTGATGGGTGATTAGTAGCCGCCAGATGCAAATCAGACTTCAGTGCTACTGAAGGTTAATGCGAAGTTTACAATAGGATTTGTATTCCTTTTGTTCACTTGACACAAATGGGGGATGCTGAGTTCAAGCAAGAAGGTCCAAGAATTGACACATCATCGGCCCTTTCATTTCTGCATGTTCTCAAATACAGTCTTCTTGATCCTGACACAGGTGTGCTCCTGCATTCCTCCCCGCAACGCAGCATCTCGAGAAACCCCCAGTGCCAACTAGCTGCGGCTGCATCACAAAAACACACTTCACTGGGAAGAAAAACTACAACATAAATCAATATTTCAGAGGCTCAGATTCAGTATTATGCAACTACGGTAAGCTGTGTAAAGACATTTCTAAGAGCTAGCTATTTTCAGACGTCAAAAATATATTTCCTTGGAGGTGTGAAGTCAGAACTGAATTAACTGTCTGACTGCAAGGTTTAGAAACAAGCTAGCTTTTTTAAATACATCTCCAACAAGTGACAGCGTTTCTGCTAGATTCTAATAGGTATCTTTTATGTCTCTATGGTAGAGCTTACTATATAGAAACTGCTTTCTGAATATAATGTATCTGTGATGGCTATTACTGACAGCATCTGAAATCTAGAGAAGCAAAAGCACAAGTTATACGGCCAGATCCTCAGAGAGTAAAACTCTGCATGTCTCTGCTAAAGGCACTAGTGGAGAATCAGAAACAGAGAGCTGAAAAGTCCCAAATGTAAAATGGTGAATACCCTTTCCTGCTTCTGTACTTTGAGGCTTTTCCTAAGGATAGATATCACATCAAATCTGGAATTCTTCCAAGGCAGGTGGAAGCTGCATATTCATATTGCAGGCTGTGTCCCTGAATAATAATTACACGAGTGTTTATCTCCAATTCCTTCTCCCTACCTGAATGCATTAGTGCTTCAGCCGAGCTCTTCTTAATTACAACTGTAACCTGCTAATAGTGTTTCTTTGTTGTCTGAAGGAATCTACTTCTTATCCAGCCTAGGCTAAATTAAAATTTAATACAACATCAGGTCGCAACAGAACTAGGAAGCAAATGACAGCTGTTTAATTAAAACCTAAACCTGATTAGATGGCACTACTGAGAGATATACTCTAGAGAAAGAGTCAAAAACTACTGAAACTCGAGGCCAGGATAATGGCTTTATTTAAATATGAATAAACCCTATGCACAGCTACTGTAAATGTCTGACAACTCACTCCTCTGGACAAATGGGGTGGGGGGGCGATGTGAATGGGAGACTTGTCAAGAGTCATGATAAAGCCATGATTGCTAACATTCCCTTTTAACACGGAGTGTATGTTACTAAGACATGGATTATTGAGGAGTGACTATAATGGATATTAATGAACACACTCAGCAAAATCCACAAGTGTGGCATAAAGCCTAAATAATTAGGCTTTAAACAGCCGTGCTTCCTGGGGTAGAGTCTTCCCCTGACCCACACGCATGGCTTGGCCGAGGGACTGTGACCCACACAAGGGCTTTTTGACCAATATATCAATATTATAGCTCACCTCTGGGCTGCAAAAGTATTTCTGTCTATTTATATAGGCTTCATCATCGTAGCAGTCTGCCACATCCCAACCATTTACTGATTTATCTATCGACTCCTCCTTTGCAGCCTGTGGCAGGGTTGTCCTTCTTTTTATAGCTGGGGATCGGAGGCACTGAGAAATTGAGTTGTCCGGGATCTCATCAGGAGCCTGTTGCTAAGCCAGGAATAAGACCTGTGCTTCCTAAGTCCCAACGCCATGCCACATCATTCCTCTCCTTATGCAACTGCTTCATGAGCATCCCATACCCTCTCCCTACCAGTTGGCATAGGGGGTGCAAAGGGCCAGGTGCTGGCCCTCTGGATGGGTACAAACGTCATTCCCCATGATTAACACACAAGCTGGCTGATTTTTCAGAGGTTAACAAAACATGTTGCAGTATGGTACACCTAATAAACACTCAATTGTAAATCAGGAGGGAAACCTAAAGCCAGCCCTAGTCTGCTGACAAATGTTCCAGCTAAATGCCTTTTGGCATTTAGTTGAAATGACTGTCTTTACTGAAGAAGGCAGAGAGCTGAAACATTTGTCTGCAGAACTGCATCCCTTAACTATTATGATTTGTTCCCTAGTGCATATACCCGGTGAAAATGTGTTATATTAGAAGGAACCTTTGGGAACCCATTCCCCTGCCTTTTAAGCAGCACTTCTTAAAAATGTAAATCGCTGGGCAGACTGTGGGGTGGGGTGGGGGTGTGTTTTCTTAATACGATAAATTATTCATCACCTTTTTCTTCAGATCAAAGAACAAGGCAATATAAGTCTATTAAGCAAGCTTAATATATAAATTAGATGCTTTGCTGAAATTATTATAATCCAAAGCAATTTTAATGTACTTTCCCCTCATAACTGAATAGTGTTTTAGGCTTCAAATACATATTAATGAACCTTTCTTGGTAGGGAGCTATTTATATTTTCCACTATTATATCAATTGTGACTCACAGGTAAAATTTGCCATTTTGTCACCCAAGGGTGAGAAGGTACAACTGAGATTGTGTGTTTATTAAACATTAGGAAACATTTGCAATCTTCCACAAGCACACATTGTTCTCTGACCTTTTTTCTTACATTAATACAGTGAGTTACACTCTATTGAGTCTGTTTTATGTTAAATAGAAAGTCTACACTTTAATACCACTACGAGTGCGAGTAGGTGGCTTAGTAGGTTTTCAGGCACTTACTGCCTGTGGGCCAGATCCTACAAGTTCATGATTTGGATGAAAGGGGCATATATGAAATGACTGCCAGCTCTTAAATTACAAAGGGACAGGTGACATATTTCTGCAGTTTTCAAGCAAATGACTGGCAAAGTCAGGTTCCACTTACCAAGGGTTCAGATACTGGACGGAGGTCCGAAAGGTTTAATATGCCCATGCCCTCCTGCTCCAGCCACCCTTGGTGTCACTAGAAGGTCATGTTCCTTTGCCCTCTACCAGTTCCATCTCCAGCTGTTTTCTCATTTCAACCTTTTATATATTGAATTATTATTAAGAATGACCAACTATGACAGCTGGTAAATCATAAATACTGCAGCCTATCACGTCCGAGTTAAAGGTCATCCTTAATCGCTCCTGTCTTCCTGTATAACAGCTCTACTTCACACTGGGATCCCCAAGGAAGAATAGGCAGGAGCATATATTCTGCAGGAGAAATTAATTAAGATAGATGAAGCCATTCAGAGAGAGAGGTTCTCAATGACAGCTTCTTAGGGGCAACATAAGCAGCACAGATTAGCCTACATGCATATTAGTCTACATGTATGTTTAAGTGTGTACCGCAGTTACAATTACTATAGCAGCCAATCCACATTGTAGAGAGATCCCAAAAAGAAATCTTACAGCCCAGCATGCATTGTAGGAAACAACTTCCTTAACTTGTTGTATCCTTGTTGATAGGATCACAGAGGTAGCTGCCTGAGTGGCAATCGTAACTTGGATTTCATGGAAATCAAAGCTGAGAACGATGTCTCCATGTCATAAAAGAAATTCAGCGCAAGTTAAGGTTTATGTAAGGGTAGAGGAGCAAATCCTGGAGCTGAAGGTGAACCCTGATTAGAAGCAGGCATTGCCATATGTGCGACCTGAGTCAAGAACTAATGTAAAAAAAAAAATAAAACAGCTGAGAGTGGTTGATCTGCACCCATTAAGTGGAGGTTCGGAAAGCAGCCTGATGCACTTGGCAGCAGTAATTGTAACCTGTCAAGCAGTCTCCAATACTTCAGCTAAACACCAGTGCCTTCTGTAGTTAGCAGAGACCTTTCATGAGACTGGGCTTATGTTGTTTTACTGCATCCCACAGCATCCCAAGAGAGCTTATTCTCAGAGCCAGGGAAGTTAGACATCCTGACACTGGTGTTCAAAAAGGGAAAGTCAAGGTTGCGATAATAAGTGATGGGAAATTCTTAAAGCACTCTAGCACTACCTATGGAGATCCTGGACTTGTTCTTCAATGTCCTTCTGCATCTCACAGACATTTTACAGCTCTGGGTGTAAATCAGACCAGCAGGTGCTGGAGGCAGATGCAATCTTCTCCATTACACATTCACACAAATGTGGATAGTTTTTCTTGGTGGTCTTTCCCTCTTCCCCCATCCAGCATAGGTAATCTGCATTAGTATCCAAAGCCCTACTCCTGCAAATCTGACCTTTGGGTCTCAGTACTGTTTTCGCAACTTTAATGGAATAGCTGGTAAAGAAAACCAGGAAGTTGTTGGTTTTTTTATATAAGCAAGCACTGTTTATTCTTAAATGGTCTGTTCTGTACAGCAAGCCTTTGCTAATTTTGTGTTGGAATTTAAACCGTGATTTGTCTGGGCATTCACCTGGTAAACCTGCGCCAGCTGGACTCAGTAGTAAATGAGTGGTGACCTTCACCAACACAATGCAACAACACTGTAAGGTGAATAACCATGATGCCATACTGCAGGTTGAATCATAACCGTGGGCATGATTCTCAGCTGCGTACAAAGCCAGAGAAAATCCACCGATCAATACAACCCAGTGCAGACAAAGTCGTCTGTTCACATGCTTTGGATCACTGGAACAAGCCCTCTGTTACTACCAATGGCTGGAATTTGGTTTAAACAATAAAGGGGAATCATAATGCTTGCCATAACCCTATAAGGCATGAGGTAGAGGAGTTTATAGTAACATACCTGTTTGATTTTGTTTATTGGCACAGACTTCAGGAGCCCAAATTCCTGATTGCTGATCGTTATTTTACTCCTGGATCACTCTCACTGGAGGTTAAAGAACGCACACCCAGCAACAACAACAACAAAGCTAAGATGATCATTTGAAAGCCTCTCTATTAGATGCCTGCTGTCCTACTTGCTATAATCTCTTGCTGTGTGGGCTAGAGAAATGGCGATCTTGGAGAGAACTGTGCGCCAATGCGACAATGCAAGATTTGGCAACTTACTGGCTTGAAAAGGCTTCATCCTTACAAGTGCAACTCTACAGACGTCGAAACATAAGGTTGCATATCATATGATTTTACTACTGCAATCTGTGTAATCATCATCATCTGCCATGGCTGCTACCTGGGCAGAAATCCATATTCTTCTGTAATAACAGCTGTTTAATGTTATAGGAGAATGTGCAAAGCAATAGACAGCATGGCTGCTTATGCATCCTCAGTATGAGGTTTCTCTCCTTGGCTGGAGCATGTTTCTGGGGATCAGGACTTCCGGGCTCTATTCTTTGTTCTCTTTCTGAGTTTTTAGTAAGCCATCCACAAAATAGGTATTCAGCAATACACAATTCACTTGGCACGGACGTGGGATATTGCAAAATACTCAGCAATTCTTCACCTGCTTGTGTGCATGTCCAGTGAGTAGATCACTGGCCAGGGCCTCAGAAGACCTGGGTTCTTCCAGCCCTGCCACTGGACTTGCTAGTGTCCCTGAGGAATGTCTCCTCTCTACACCTCAGCTTCCCTGTCTGTAAAATGGAGATAACAACTCTGACCTCCATTACAAAGTGCCTGAAGACTGATACGTGCAAAGCACTCTACAGAGCTTGGTGTTGTTATGCACAAAGGATGAGGAAAGATACAGATCTTGTAGATGCTGCCACCCAAGTGACAACTTGGTCCAAAAAAGCTATATGGTTTATGCAAATACAATCTTGCATTTGGCAAACTGGCAAATGGCTCTCATTAGCTGCTTACATGAAATTTGTCCCAGCCATGATATCGGCTCAGAAAATAAAGACATTATATTATAACCAACTTCTGCCTGTGAGAACAAAGGGAAAAAATGAAATGAGGAGCCCCTGGTCCTGTCTCTGCTGGGGGTTTCACACCATGGGCACAGGGAACAACTGGGGACAATAAGGCACAAACTTAACACTCCCTTTTCCCTTCTGCCTGCCTATCCCAGGTGGTGGGGTTGGCTGGACCCAGAGAGTCATGCTGTTGCATGCGCGCGCACGCACGCACGCACGCACACGGTCCCTGGCATCCCTGAAAGCACTGATTGCATCAAGACTTCTCTGCCTAGCCCACTCAGGAAAGCTAATCCAAACTAACTACAGCTGTGATGTTCAAAGCAAGTCAGTTAAAGCGTATCTGCTTTACTGTGGTGTTGGAGAGTGGTGGTGGATGGGTCATTTTCGACCTGGAGGGATGGGGCAACATCTTCACCGGCGTTTTGGACTAGGGGGTGAAAAGCACCTTGTTCAAGTTCACAGATGACACTAAGATGTGGGGAGAGGTGGGCACGCTAAAAGAGGGGGACAGGCTACAACTAGATCTCGACAGGTTACAGAGGTGGGCAGATGAGAACAGGATGGGTTTCAGCACTGACAAGTACAAGTTTGTTGTACCTGGGGAGGAAGAGCCAGCACCATACCTACAGGCTGGGGAACTCCCTTCTCGTCAGCACAGAGGCAGAAAAGGATCTTGGAGTCATTATTGATGCCATAATGAACATGGGCCGCCAATGTGGGGATGTGGTCAGCAAGGCTAACAGCACCTTGTCCTGCATCCACAGATGCATCTCGAGCAGGGCCAAGGAGGTGATCCCCCGCCTCTATGCGGCACTGGTCAGGCCGCAGCTGGAGTACTGCGTCCAGTTCTGGGCGCCACACTTCAAGAGGGATGTGGACAGCATGGAGAGGGTCCAGAGGAGGCCACTCGCATGATCGGGGGCAGCAGGGCAGGCCCTACGAGGAGAGGCTAAGTGACTTGGACCTCTTCAGCTTTCACAAACGAAGGCTGAGAGGGCATCTAGTGGCTGCCTATAAACTTGCCAAGGGGGACCAGCAGGCAATGGGAGAGTCCCTGTTGCCCTGAGCACTGCCAGGGTAACAAGGAACAATGGCCATAAGTTGACAGAGAGTAAATTCAGGCTAGACATCAGGAGGCGCTACTTCACAGTCAGGGCAGCTAGGATCTGGAACCAACTTCCAAGGGAAGTGGTGCTCGCTTCTACCCTGGGGGTCTTCAAAGACAGCCTAGACCCACCTAGCCGGGGTGGTTTGACCCCAGCATCCTTTCCTGCCCATGGCAGGGGGTCAGACTAGATGATCTGCTTAGGTCCCTTCCGACCCTACCAACTATGAAACTATATCAAGGCCTGTGTAGTCACATTCAATCAGAATTAAAATGGGACTTAGTTTGGTTTAGACTAATTTACTCTGATAGTCTCTGAGGTCCCGTTAAAGCATAAATGCCAGTCTCAGCATGGCAATGCTGCCATGCAGCCCAAAGTCTTTAAATAGCACAGAGCTGTAGTTCTCTTGGATCTAATACTGCCTGTTTCAGCAGCAGCAGTTCTTGGAAAAGAATGGACTGGTTGAGCCTTGGAAGTTAAAAAGGATGGAAATTGTGAGACTTCACATTGTTTTTCAGCTCTTCTTATGCCTTTGCTGTGAACAGAGACTTCTGAAAGTCTGTCACCGAGAAGAGAAATGGGAATATTTACAGTTCCAGGACAGCAGGTGGCTGCACAGCCTTCACTGCCCGCTTTCACCACTTCGGCACAGGAACTTTGTTAAACTCATCAGTCAGGAATGTCTTATTTGAGATTTTCATTATTATCAATTGTAAAAACTAAGAAGAAAAAGGGAGACGACAGGAGAATACAAAACCCATCCACATACTTTTCGTCTTCAGAAAAAAACCTGCCATGTAGCATTACCAGCTATTAGCTGTTATTGTTCACAGTGCAGATTTCAGACTGCCCAGAGATCCTCTCTGCACAAGGTCACAGTCAAGGCAGTCAGCACAATAGCACGTAATCTTTAAGGCTAGGTCTGCCCAGCACAGTGAACCGAAGCACCCAAGCTATTGTGTCCTCACTGTTTCTGCAGGTTTTTTGTGCTGAGCTTCTCTAGGATTCTCTTTCAGTCAGTTGTATCAATACAGAACTTGTTTTCCATAATGGGAATTGTGGGAAGGGACTGGAGGACTAATAGCACTCAAAGGATATAACCTACAGCTTCATTGTAAAGTGGGTAGGTTCTAGCCTCAGTTACACTGAAGCTCTGGTCTGGACCCTAGTTCCAGCTAGGTATGCTAACATGGACTTCAAGTTGACATCTCCAAACCTGGGTCAAGGATTTTTCTGTATAGATTACATGTACCTGATTCTCCACTGTCCCGATACATTATACGTTCAGTGAAAGAGCAGTAAGACATTACAGTTTAGCTTTCACTTATTCCAGGAAAAATGTGTGGATGTGGCAGTTACTACAGAGTAACTGATATGTGATAAAGCCCTGCACCCTTTCTCCCTATGGGAAGCTATTTGTAGGTGCACACCCTGCAGTTGCAGTCTCAGCATCCTACATTGAACTGTCTTTGGAGGCAGGAACATAGCATTTGTACAGTACCTGCTAGGGTGACATGGGAACAACATTTTCTAGTTTGCAAAGAATTCTGGGATTTAAAACTGCTGATTCTGAAATGGAGCAAAAGTGTAAAAAGCAAATAACCCATAAAACAAACTTGCAAAAACAAAGCAGGTTGGGTCAAAACTTGTGATAAAAATCAAAGCATTTGTTTTCAAGTTGACCTTTTACAACATGGCAATATTTTCATATTTTTGTATAATAATAATGGATTTCATGGTCAATAATCATTTGCAAATGAAAAGCAAACATCTCTTTCTAAAAATTTCAAAACAGCATATTTCTCCACCATCAAAATTCTTCATTTTTCCTCCCCTAAAATTAAATGAAATCAAATTCCCAAATCAACCTGATTTTGAAAAGTTTCAAGTGCAGAAAGAACACTATTGTTTCATCGAATAAACTTTATTCATTGAATAAACCTTCTGAGCCTCTGAAATGCCTACCATAATAGGGATCTGATGTTGGTTAGGACTTCCTAGCTTCGACATTAAGTGGCTTTGGCATATGTACCTGATGGGGTGTGCAAAATGGGCCGTATTCGATTTGAGGACAGTGATTTGATTCGTTGACTCAGATCACTGTCCCTGATTCGATTTGGCCAAATCCAGACCTGAACATTTGATGCTGATTTGGAGAATCAGAGATTCAGACATAGACACAGATTTAAAATGTTTTTTCTACATACCTCGAGGTACCAGGCGTGGCTCACGAACGCTGTGATGCTGGGGCGGATGAAGCATCCCACAGGAGCACGGGGGGGCCCTGCATACTCATCAATGAACCTGGAAGTGGAACGGAAGTTCTTCCAATCCACTTCCGGGTCCACTGGGGAGCATGCAGGGCCCTCCCTGCCACCCCTCTGACTCGGCAATCGGCCACGAGGGGACCCTGGGTGCCCCCCCACACCCAGGAGGTACCAGTCACTGAGCTGGGGGCACGAGGAGGCCCCACCGTGTGCTCCCTAGCAGACCCAGAAGTCAACCAGAAGTGCTTCTGGTCCACTTCCGGGTCTGCTGCCAAGTATGCTGGGGACCCCCCCGCTGTGCTCCTGTGGGACGCTCCATCCGCCCCACCATTGCAGTGTTCACGAGCCGCCTGGTACCTAGAGGTATGTAGAAAAAACATTTAAAGCTGCGTCTATGTCCAAATCACCGAGTCTTTCCAAATCTCTCTGAATCGATTTGGTGGGTTCTGATTCAATTCAAAGAGATTAAAGGGTCTCCTAATTCGATTCAGAGATTCAGCCACCAAACTGGGCTGAATCTCTGCTGAATCAAATCAGCGACTGAAGCCTAGGAGATGAAGGAGATACAAAATCCTGTGGAATCATAGAATGACAAGATAGACAAAAGCAGTGAGGATTTAAGGAATGCCACCAAATTAGTGGGTGATCCTTGATATGCTCCGTTTTAGTGTAACAACCATAAATCGTCTGTACAGTGCCACTAACAGCCTTTCTTCTACAACGAAGACTACAGCAGTGCAACTTTTCTAAAAACACTTCTGGCTTTGGAAAAGAATGTCAGTGTAATGCAACTGCATACCTCGTGTGCTTCATATCAAATAATTACCCATGACTGCACTTGCTGTTGCGCAAAAAACAGCAGCATATATTAGCAACAAAATCAGGCAGCAGAAGAAGCCTTTCCTATTCACTGCACGTTAAAATACTTTCTCAAGGATCACCCACTAATTTGGTGGCATTCCTTAAATCCTCACTGCTTTTGCCTATCTTGTCATTCTATGATTCCACAGGATGTTCTGTGCCCTTCATCTCCTACATTTTGAAACCCATGTAAAACGTAGTCTCTTCCATGAGATTATGGACGAGCAAAATTCTTCCATCCTTGTTTTTATGACAAACTGTTCCCATTCTGCAAAAATCAACACATTTTGAAAAACGTGTCAGTTTATTACAGAATGTGTTGACATTTTTTGGAATGAAAGCTTCAGTTTTTACTTTCAAAATGACTTTTTGAAAAACAAAACCATTGTTATATAAGAATTAAAAAATCATAAAAGGTCAACAGTGAAGCAGAATGTTTTATCAAAGGGCGAATCTTCATGTCGCCATATGGCGACGTTGCTACAGCACCGTGCTTTAGTACTTCCCATTGGAAGCACTGGAGCGTGGCACAGCATGGGTGGCTGCTGCGCCATGTGGGCAGTGCATGCTTAGATTTCCCTGCTACATTGCCGAGGCGGCACGTCCACGAAGTGCGCCAGTACGGTGACATAGCTGGCAATCACGTGTAGACCCGCGTGACTGCTACATTGCTGTAGCGCACCGTACGCCAATGTAGAGCGTTTGCTACGTCGCTGTAGGACAGCAAATGTTGCACCCAAACTAAACCATTTCAATCCTAAATACATTTTCACAAGTTTGTTTAATCAAAAATTTGAAATATCTTTTTCCTTTTGCTTCAGAACAAAACAATCAAAACTGTGGAGTTTCTCATGAATCAGGAAATTTGGTTCCAATCTTGGTCTACCTGCAAATTGTTTTGTCCATTGCAGAAAATATAACTTAAGCTGACTTGGGTTTCCAGTAGTATTAGCTTTTATATAAATTATTGCATCTCTTCTGCCATGATTGTCCTATAGCTTCTCCCAGTTGCATCCCACAGATAATGTTCAAATTCTATTCAATAAAGATTCTCTTTCCCATTTCCCCATATTCTTTCTTGGTCTGATGTTTTTCTTTTGATTTTGTTTTCATGGTTTCCCTCACCTTGCACCTGTTCAAGTGCTTGCTTGTTCAGTCATGCACCAACATTTGATTATCTCTTTTTCACCTCCATTTTTTATTAGAAATGAACTCAATTTTTTTTTCAGTTCAAGATGAAGTCCCACTTTGTTGATATCCATGATTGAATTTCTCATTGAAGCCTTATGCTGTGTATGTGTTTCCTGTGGAATGAAACCATGCTGAGTGCTTCAGAGTTTCTTCAGCCATTACTTTGACAAAAAGCAGTGTTTTTCCAATATCTGGGAGATATATTCTTTCAATAAGTTGCAGAACTTTGTCAGAACCTTGTGGATATGGTTGGCCTGTTTCTGCTCTCAGGTACACGGATGTTAATTCGGACCATTCCATTGAGGGACAAGAAGTTACGCAAATGTAACAAAATAATAATAACAATGAAACTCATCAGATCCTCTCTCATCTATTCTAATAAGTGTATGGTGAATGTTTCATTTACACAGATGATAATTATCTAGCTCTCACATAATCATTGTCATCTGCAGTTCTCCATATGCTCTCCAAAAGAGGGCAGAATAGTTAGCCTCATGTTATAGATGGGAAAACTGAGGCACAGAAAGAGAAGTGACATACTCCGATCACAGAGCAAGTCACTGGCAGAACCAGGAATCGTACCGAAGTCTGAGTACTAATTTAGTGCGCTATCAAGTAGGTGGGCACTAAATCTAACCGCACTCTAGCCATCGATTCTGTAAAGTTCAAGTACTGATCCCTAGGTCTCTCCTACTGACTGCTCTTTTTTTTTTTTTTGCATAGCAACAACTCTCTCAGCTGGTTAATTTATTGGTTGATTAGCTGCAATTCACTTGTGCACCAAGTCAATTATTCAGTAACTGAGAAAACACAGTAAAGTGCAAACATCAGAATAGCAACTTTCCCAAGGAAGAAATGAAAGATTGTATCATCCATCACCTTTCTTAAGTGGAAAACAATAACAGCATTTACTCCAATGCTACAGATGACTGAATACACTCAGGAAGAAATCACAGAAGACCTCACAAAATGAAAGGTTTGCAAGATGTTACATTTTGAGATAGCGCCCGATGTCATCTCAAAGGAGGTATGAAATACAATAGGGAGAGACAACAATAGTAGACAGGCTGATAACATGCGATTCCAAGGAATGGAAATAGAAAGTGACTGATTCCATGATTTTCAATAGAAGTGTCATTCTGCAAAGAACTGAAGGTCTTATATCTTTTATTCAATAACAGTAGGTGGCTATTAAAAACCATGAGATGTTTCTCTGATAAAAACTTTTAACAATGGTCTTTAGCCTCAGCCCCCAAGTCCAAAGCTCAATCCAGGGAGGGACTTAAGAGTAGTTCCTATTCAACTTTTATCCTACTTACGTCTCACCTGGAAGCAGAGGTCAACTTCGTTTTCTATTTTGCAGGTGAGGGACAGATTCAAAAATGAAAAATGACTTATTTTTGCTTCCAAAATATTAATTTAATGATTGCCCTTTGGCAGCCATAAATGCTTCTTAGTCAATTCAAGCTAAGCATATTTATTTAATCTCTGTAATATTATGAATGGTGGGACCAAGCTGACAAAACACATTGTTTATCTAGAAAGGCAAACGGCCAAGCAAAGGAAGAAAGGAGATAGATGGATAGTTACTTGCAAGTCTACTCTAACCCATAAACATAGTTCCTATCCCTGTGGTATCTGAGTAGGTCTTTACTGCAGAAAAATTAGGAAAACCAGCTGCAAATTTTGCTGCCTGAAACCCCTCTAAATGTCAAAGCATTAGTGGACATTTATTTGCAAAATAAAGAATAAATAATATTCCAAGGACAGATGTCTTCTTTTGATAAGCTGATTTCTTCCAAATTATTTTGCTCTAGAACCATATCATCCCATATTTTTTTCAAAAGAAAACAAAAATGTCACCCCCCCCTTTAATGTCCTCTAAGTTGTCACTGTACTTTATGCAGCTGTGTTCAA
The DNA here is from genome assembly GCF_052110815.1 of Crocodylus siamensis. Classification (NCBI taxonomy): domain Eukaryota; kingdom Metazoa; phylum Chordata; order Crocodylia; family Crocodylidae; genus Crocodylus; species Crocodylus siamensis. The sequence goes on from NC_143403.1 coordinate 67,229,318, forward strand.
AGACCCCACTCTTCTGCAAAGAGGAATTAGGTTGCTGCTGTTCAAATGGGATGAACATTTGCAGCTGGCCTCTCATAGGCTATCTTCCTTAACGCCTCCATATCAACCACTTGTTCTGTTCTTTCACACTAAAAATGCACATTTCAAGCAAAGAATATGTTTGCTCCCCTTCCACCTCATGGATTTCAAAACGTGAACTGCTGCCAATGGTCTAAGCTTTCTGGTGCCATCTTTAGTGTGGCACTTCTCTGTTTCATGCAAAGCAAATGCCACGGAAAGACGCACAAGCCAATAATAGTCGTTATGCCTGCAAGGCCTTTAGAAAAAATACAAGAGAAAGATATTTTCTACACAAGGTGCAATTGAAAGCAGACACGGTCCTCTGACATTTTGACACAGTGTTCTAGCAATGTCATGACTAAGAGAGGAAAATTAATGCATCTAATGTCTTTGTAAACATAATGCAAAAATCCAGCTGGAAAGTGCTTCTGCTTGCCAAGGTCCCTGTACAAAAATCACGCAGAGGAGAGGAAGGTTTCTTCATCACATCCTTCCCTTTATAGCTTTGATCTTCCTCTTGCTTACACCTTTTAAATACTCAACAGTGCCCTTCTGCTTGGCTGAGAAACTCCTGTATTACATTCAGGAGCCAGTAAGTACAACTTTCTCATGGCTCAAAGGGCAGTCCCTATTCGTGAACAAGCCCAAGGTGCTCTTCTTGTACTCTCTCAAAACAGGAGTGTGATTCTCCACTGCCTAGCACTCTGGGTTAAGCACATCCTGCTGGGATGGCATATTGCAACCCATTTGTAAATCTATAACTAACTATACATCATGCAAAGCAACAGAGACTAGGCCTCCGTATACCACCATGACCTAGTGGTCAAATGAATGCCCACGAAAGAGAAGCCCTCTTCTCACATAACTGAAGTACAATCACTGACTCACTTTTATTAGCTATTTTGATTAACTGCTAGTTCTGAAGGAGATCTATTTCTATCATGTGGCAATACAAATGTACTAGTGCTTAAAGATGCTATATGGAGGAGCAGGCGCAACACTATTACAGAAAAGAAATAAAAAATAATGGGATTGATCCCCCAATGCTTTCTCTCTGGCACAACCATTTACGCTGACATGAAGTTGGCATTAAATCCTATCAAATAGAGCGTTGCCAGTGGCACCTTTCTGACTCCCATTTCTTAGTGTTAAATGCACTTTTATCCTGATAAAACTCTGCCTACTCCAGAGATATTCATTGGCATAGAAATGCTACCAAAATTATACTCCTTGTGACTAAGGAGTCTAGGATAGCCCTGCCTTAAGTTTTTTTGCAGTGCCTATAAAAAGGTGAACCAATGAGTTTCAGGATACACGTGGATGAAGAGAATCTGAATAAGAGTTACTGAGGATGCAGAGACTAAAGATTAGGGGTCTGATTTTTCCTTCCAGTAATGCCATTTCACATCATTCTGGGTGTGAATCAGGCACTCATTAGATTGCCATCCATTTTAAAGACAGATTGCAAGAAAGGTAAGCGTCAGCCCCACTATTTCGATAACTGAATTCTGCCTACCCCTTTGCCATGAAATAATGGAAAAGTTCTTCCAAGTTCAAGACTATAACAGTATGATCCCACATCCAATTTCTATCATGAATCATCTTGCAATGAGATGCCAACAAAGATGGTTGAAGAGTTCATTCCTCTTTCTTTTTTTATTCTCCTCCTGGTCAGGACAACATAATCTAGGTGGACAAAGACCACTTTCTCAACCGGTGAAGATAATTTCACAAGACTATTTTCTGCTCGGCTTCCATCTTTTGGTAGATTATACTGACATTTAACTTGTTGCCTGAAGGTTATATTACAAGTACGTAGGATGTATTACAAGTAGGTAGTATTTTAATAATTTTCTTAGTTCTCCCAATGAGGAAAATTGCACCCTTTTTTTTGTTGTTGTTGGCAATTTTTTTTGATGCTGTTCTAAGTGATCACTTAGTCATATAAAATTCACCCTGACAAGAGAAAAAAAAGAAAGAAAATAATCACAGAGACAAAACGGTGCTGTTTTTTTTGGTCTTATGACAGGCTGAAACATGGACAGAAAAGAATACAAGGCGCAACTCTGCACTGATTAGACTGGAACTGGAGTATCGGATGAGATGTGAGGCCACAGGGTAAGCACACCTGTTGGAGGTAGGAGCATTTTGCAGTGTGGTCTTCTGACAGCATTGTCACCCGGCAAAAGTGACAATGCAGCAGTTTCACCCTCCACAGCATGAGTCCTATGAAGCATCATTCTTTCTGGTGTACAAACCTCTTCTAAATGTGCAAACTCTGGCTCCTCTGTGCAATCTATTGATTTTAATGGTATTGCACTGGAGAACAAAAGTTAAAGTGAGAGAGTTGGCGCTTCCCAGAGTGGATCTACGTAAGAGCTGCACATACTCCAAAATGGTCTACATCGCTGACTTTTATGCAAGCGCTGCCTCGCTATTCTGCATGGCTTCTTGTGAAGAAAAAAAAAACCATCCTGAATTTGACATACACCTTTTGATATAAAAGGAGGGCCAGGATTTGATTGAGAGATTTTGTTACTATAATTACTTGCGAGGTGGCCATTTATGAGCACCGGCGTGCATTTTGGTTTTAGCTGTTTCTTGTTAAATGGGTTGCTAGAGGACCTTTCTCATGGTGGTTGCTATGCACGGATTTGTTCTTCTTTATCAGTGAATGCTTGGAAAACAAGCAAATCCCCAGGACTTCATTCATAAAATGTTACTCCATTTTTTCAGACAGGAGGCACTCATTTTTTCTTTAAAGATGTTCACTGCACAATGCATCAGAGGATGCACATCCCTGTGGGGCAGGGGAGCCTTATACATTATTATTAATGATGAAGACAGCCAAGCCTGGTGTCATGCATGAATCCCTTTGTTCTTTTCTCTCTAACACCACAAGGAGGACAGCACTGCCCAATTACCCAGCTGCTCACAGAGCTCCGATGTGGACTAAAGCAGACCACTGTCCTGTTAAGACGCCCTTCCCAGCTCATACTGGGTGGAAGTCCCTTGGGGGAGATGGTTCCAGTTGCAGTGCAAGCTGCCCGCTCATCACCTTTGTTGCATCAGATCTAAATTGTTAGCTTGTTTTGCATTTCCATATCTGGGCGAGACTAAGACTGGAGAACAGAGCTGGCCAAACCTCCAACTGAATAAGACAAGATAGCCCAGTTACTGGTGAGAATGCCACTGGAGACGATGCAGATGCAGATATTTGCCTTATTCAGGCGGACAAAGATCCTGTTCAAGGCAATCCTGGAAAGCAATCATCCTCAACTGTCTGGGATTCCTGATGATGATGATTTTTTGATGTCCACAGCACAGCAGCGCCTGAGAGCGCATTTTCCCCATTTTCACTTTGGAATGAGCTCCCGCGTTTTTCCTTTCGAATGGAGACCTCACTACAGCTATCAAGATTTTTGTCACCTTCACATTGGACTGCTGCAGGGCACCCTACATGGGGCTGTCACTGCAGACTACTTGGAAACATTAGCTAAGGCAGAATGCGCCTGCCTGCTCGCTTCAAGGCACTTAAAGCATTAAGCATGTCATCTTCCTGGTCCGCAGACTAGCGTGCAGACAATTCTGGCTGTTGATTTTAATTTTGGGGCCTTAAAGACCATCTGCCTATTTGCGTTCTTACCTGGCAGCTGAGGGTCACCTTGTATGCCAATGGTCTCTGTGCATGTGATCAGTCAAAAGGGGTGTACAAACTATATGTTCCAGTTTTTCTGACATGGACTCAGCGCACGCCTAGAACTTTACAGCTCTTGTTTGTTGGGATGTCTACAGGGAATAATGTGAACATAAGCTGAAAAAGTAAAAACTGATTAAGTAAATTAACTTCCAAAATACCTGGACAGCTGCTTCAACATACTGTAGCTATCGCTGTCTTCACGGCCAATATGCCGAAACAGCTGTCCTTATATGTAAGGTAAGTTTGGCCTTTATGTTAGTGTTTTGCAGAGTGAATATTCTGGACCCACTTCTCCTTACAGTTAAACGAATGTATGTTAGAAGTTGTGCCCATGTAGTTAAACCACAAAATCTCTTCTGACCAAAACATTCAAGCTTGGGTAGATGCTTTAATGCCTTGTTCTGTAATGCTAATGGATTTAAAGGACAACAGGTTTAATGACTACATCCTTAGTCCTATTTTATCCCTTTTACACCACGCAAAAAGTCTGTGTGTTATAACAGTCATGCATGTTATTTTGCCAACAAGATAACTGAAGAATGGATGAATGGATTAAGCACGCATTACACAGCTCAGGGGTCCCTTGAATGAGACCCATGCAAAGCTTGCTGAATGTCTCCTGGTGCTTTCTCTCGTTGTCTACGGCTGCTATATCACATTAAAGACAACTTCATGCGTACAAACACTCTCCTAGCATTATTTTCCTACGTAAACCCTTGCCACAGGGATGTAATTCAGTCATCAGTAGGAGTGGAAGAGAGTTCTCTCGAAAACAACCATTCTACCATAGATGCAGTTCATATTAGGACAAAATCTGGAGGCCCAGTAAATTGGTCCTTTCTGTGAAAAGGAGGACAACTCTGCACAATTTTCTCAATGGTTTTATAAGCCGTTTGGGCCAGGTTCTCCCCCCTCTACCATTGTAAATCAAGGTTAAATCCAATGGAAGTAAAGTTAAGTCAATGGAAGCAAAATAGCATAAGTTAGGGCAAACTTGCCCCTGCCTCAGAGATGCACGAGTTGTTATAGGTAAGAGCCTACTGTTCACATCTGGTGAAGTAGGTGGCTGCCTACAAGAGCTCATACCTTTTTGACCCCGTAAGTCACTAACCCAGTTAGTCACTAAGGTGCCACCCTGCCCTATCTTCTGTTCCGGCCGACATGTAACCACTGCTCAAATAAGGGAGCTGAGAACCTGGCCTACTGCTGTACCACTGCTGATTAATATTGAGCATGGAAAGATGGAAGTAACCAGCGGTGGATTTACAGCTGTTTAATATTGGTTGGTGTAGAATCCACGTTGGTGGCCACCCGTGTGTTTTCTTTCTATAGGATTCACTATGTTTTTGAGCTAGCTGTTTCAAAGTACAGAAAGTGGCCTGTGAAACAGCATGCACATTTTTTTAACACCTTCCAGTTGTATATAGAGAAGAAGACTTAAGTCCGAGGACAAAGAGCACACGGGTTCTGTGGAATAGCAAGTCTACCAAATATGTTTTGCCTACATGGTGTCGGACAGCCAGCAACTGGATCACAGATGAAATCACACACAGCCATTTCTAAACTGACCCTTTAAAACCAAATCTCTCTCAGAACATGCGAGACCTCATTTCCAAAATCTTTTGCTGTGTTCAGTCCTGAATCGCATCACTGTTCAGACTGGTTTTTTAAGAGTTAGAGATCAGACACAGGAACTGGATAACACATGAAAACTGTCAAAGCAAACCCGAGTTTGAGCAATTCTATTGTTTATCTGAGAAGTGAGGTATGAAGGGGAGTGATATTTGTAAACTGTGAATTGTGTGTGGAAGGAAAAGGCCGCTGTGCCATTTTATTTTTACGGTCATTTGTTCCCATCTCAGATTTTTTGTTGTTTTCCTTCACTTTCCAAAAGAGTCTGCTGAGGGCTACTGCTGCTTGGAGTTTCTGCTGACGTGTCATTCCCGTGTACTGCACATTCATGTTTCCATAGCGTCCTACAGATTCACTTCCAGGATAACTCCACTGGTATCGATATCCGAACCTCCTATTCATCTCAGGGGAGTTACAGAAGCAAATTTCTGGGTTTGTTCCACCTATCATTATGGTTCAAATACTATTTTCCAAACAAAAAGCACTTTCACAGCATGCATGGGGAAACTGTAATTAGTGCTAAGTTGCTCTCTTGTTGATAGGCCTTTGGTATTTCTGCCAATTCACCTGCTGAAAACTCCTTCTTGGCGCTGGCCTGGATAGCGTAAGCTGAAAAACCATATTGTCAGTGCTAATGAATGAGGGTGCTGAGATGATGGAAACTTGTCAAGTGCTTTTCTCCTCCGTAGACTACTCGAGAGTCTGGGTCTGTCTGAATGGGCAAGGTCCAGAGTGGAACGTACGTGGCTCCTTCCGGCCACATATGAGGGGTATGTCATTCAGGCCTGTCCGGAGACAAAGACTGTCTCCATTGCTACTGTTAACAGAGTATCCCCAATCTTGATGTTGGCAATGGAAGTCCCCTGCATATCAGGTCCTCTGGTCCTAAACAGGTAGGGATGTGCTTGACAACACGGCGGAGGGTGGCTTGTATATATTGACTACCAGTATATCGTTGACCTGGACAGTGCTCCCTTCTCTGGAAAGTGCTACATCCCTTGATAGTGAATGGCAGGTAGTTTCTCATGAAGGTAGCAAGGCCATGGATCCTTCTATCTGCAGAGTCTGCGAGGCTCTAACCCGAGAGATTCATCTTTTGCAGGTGCTCTACATGTGTTTCTTGTAGGACTGCATGTGGTTTCATTTCCCTGGTGATGTGTGCCAGCACTGCTTGCTTGAGCAAGGTATAGCCTTCAACATTAAGTTGAAAAACAGTCACACTTTCCCCTTGTAGAAAGGAGAGGTGGCTCTGGCTCATCCCAAAGGTAGTATATTAAAGTTGGAAAATATAGTTTGTGGAAACTGGAAAAATCAGAAGTCACTACCGATTGCCTTGGTAGTGACTTTTAGTTTCTTCTTACAGCTACTCACGGGAGGTACCACGAGAAGATAGTCACTGTGGCCCCCAGGGCTAGGTTAAAATATAGCCAACTCGGGCAATGTATGCTCAGGTAAGGAACTTTTTAATTCTATGTTCACTGACAAAAATGTAAAGTGAGCTTTAGTGTTGAGCTCTGCAGAGTGACAAACTAGTTTGAAGTTAGGCCTCATTCTGAAATGCTTTCAGCTTAGAAGATGTGGTGTAACTGCATTAACATCAACGGTGCCTAACAGCACTGACTTCCACTTTGTCACAGCAGAATGCAGCCCTTTCTTAGGTCTCTGTACTGTATTGTGCAGGTTTTCACAACTGCATATTTTGGATTGTGGCCTATTCTAAAAAGCAATCAATATGCTCCATGTCCTTAGTTGTGCAGACTGGTGCCTTGTGCCAGTTTTATAAATGTGTTTTTAAAACAGCAGGACTTTCATTAGTGGGAACCTATGGGTAATGTTCTCTATGAGTCACCTATATCTGGAAATAAGAAGATATTTACTGGATACTACTCTGTTCATTTATCAGCTTCATGAAGTTTAAAAAGCTCTACTATTAACTTACACAGCCTCTTGCCTTAATATGTTATATTAAGTTTTGCCTGACAAATGCTTTATAAAGGGTTAATAATTGATCAATATGTGTTTAAAATATGTTGCAGACACAAGTAGCATGGGTTACAAATAGCTATAAGCTCATCAGCGAAGGTATAGTAGCAGACTATGAGCCTTGGCATACAAGCAATGTGTTTGCCACTGAAATTCTGTAACAATCTCCAGTAACTGGTTATCCCTGTTATAAAACATCTAGTTCTTAAATCTTTGAAAGCTACTTATACAGAGAAGCTTCAGAAAAAAGTTGGTGGTACCCTTTAGATGCAACAGAAAAAGTCTGTTAACTGGAAACAAGTTGGTGCTTTCATTTTTAAAAGACACTAGTATTTCCAATTTAAATAGCACTTCAGGTTAACTGGACGACTCATGTTTTTTACCACGCTTATGAGTGCCAAATTCTCACCTAAGGTATAGGAAATCAACTCCTCTAGGAATAGCTAGGGTTGTTTGCTTATTCTAAGTTGTGGGGGACAAATTTTAGCCTCTTTTTTTAATTAACAATGTTATTAATTAAGCTACTGCAATTAAGTATCAAACAACATTGCATTAAGATAACATTAGAGATACAAAGGAAGTCAGAAGCATGGCTCCCATTAGTGTTAATGGGAGCTGCACATGGTTGTTACTAATGCATCATACCATAAGACATACCCCGAAGGATGCAACTTAAATTGATGCACAGAAAAACAAACTTTCCATAAACGCTCATTTATGATGACCCAGTTTCCGTGCATCTTGCAATTACTTGTGTAGGTTGCTTACTGTTTATTTTCCTGAGAATAGCTGTACTGAGGGTAATGAAGGAAGTCTATAAATTAGAGTTTCTACTCAAACAAGAGTAATTTCATCCATCCCAAACTTTCTTGTTTGCAGTTGTTCCCCTAGCCAGGTGCTTCAATGACAAATATATTATAGCCTATTATTCTGTACTTTAGATTCAGTCCAACCTGTCTTCTAAATTTATTGTATTTATCTTAATAATTATACAGATTTTTCTACCACCTGTCAAAAGAAGAAAAAAAAAAGGTTTCTTCATTACCATGAGCTTGCCGTCAGAAAAATACAGTAGCTACCTTGGGTTATACCCCGTTTATGAAACAAGATCCATATGAACACAGATCTGCAAATGGCCACAGTCACTTGTCTCCTCTGCAAACTCTTCCACACTCCTCTCGCCAATGCAGTCTATACACTAAAGAAAGTCCAAACAAATCCCATGTCAACCTCGTCTCCTAGGCTCAGAGGAAAGCTGTAGAAGTTGTTCCTTTGGTTCTGCTGTCCGAAATGTGCGCAGTGGGAGGTTCGCTGTGCAAGTCACGTGCGTTAATTGCTCCTCCTTGACCAGATCATAGATTTCATAGACATTAGGGCTGGAAGGGACCTCGGGAGATCATCGAGTCCAGCCCCCTGCCCAAAGGGCAGGAAGTCAGCTGGGGTCATAGGATCCCAGCAAGATAAGCATCCAATTTACTCTTGAAGGTGTTCAATGTAGGTGCTTGCATTACAGATCATTTCTGTAATGTACCATACCTCAAAATTACATTTACAAACGAGTACACAATTGGCAGTTCCCATTAGTACACGCCATCCCATCAAGAAATAACAGAATTATGTGATGTATGAATAAGTCTGACACAAATGTCAAGTGGCCAATTTATAACTCAATACAGTTTTAAGGACAAACCTCAAATATTTGATCTAGTAAAACTTGAGCAATCAGATGTTCATGAGAAAGTGAAAGATCCATGAAAAAGTCACGAATACCTTTTGAAGCAAAAATTGGTTCTGAATACAAATTGCTATTAGGAGACAAAATGATGTTTTGATATCTTTTTTTGGTTGTTGGACCAACTCTGTCGTTGTGAAAGATGTTAGGTGCATTGGTTTTCAAGAGGAGACTAGACAGTCACCTCACTGGTGTCACTTGACCCCAGCTGTCGTCCTGTCTAGAGCGGCAGGGCCGGACCCGATGATCTGTAAGGTCCCTTCCGGCCCCTAACAGCCTATGAATCTATGAATCTCTTTAAGGGCACGTTCCTCCCAATAACACAGTTGATCTAATAAAAGACTCTGACACCACCAAAAAAATCTTTGCCTCTCTTATATGTCCTGGACCATCAGAGCTATAAAATCACTCCAGCTACTACTATTCAGAGACAGTATTTTTAATTATGTACTGATCTCTGCTTTACAGACTTATGACAAACCACTGTGATTCAAATTATTGTTGAGGTGCCCTGAAGCCCACCTAAGTTGCGAGAAGGCTTCTGCTGGAAAGTTACCAAACCAAACCATGCCTAACTCACACTGACAGCATGAATTCGGAGCCATGGTAGCTCCCACCTTTTGCTCAATCGCCTGAAAGCAAGAACATTTGCCTAGGAAGTCAGAGGCTCTGGTCCTAACCCCTCCACCTTCATGGGATTTGAACACACATCTCTCCCAAGACCACCAGGTCCTCAGCTAAACAGTTGGGTCCCCCTCTGCCCCATTAGAGCTAGCATACAGGGCAGCCAAGACAGCAAGCGACAGGAAGTGTGACTCCTTAGACCTGTGCAGTACCCACTGCCCGAGGAGAGGGAAGTCCTGATCTCTGCCCCTTACTGACAGGGTTATTTCAATGTCTTTTTACCAATGTATAAATAGGAATAAACAGTACTAGGAATTAGCAAGCAGGAGTGTGTTTCTACGACCCAGGGTAAGGGGCACCCCCATGGGGGAGTAGAGAGGGAGGGACTGGGTTCTGGTCCCTGCTGCCCAGACAGTTTCTTACGAGTCTCCAGTCCAGGCGAGCCCACGGAAGTGGGAGATGTGGCTCTGACTCACCAGGGTGAGGACGTGAAAACCAGTCTTTCTTTCCTAGGCAAGCACTCAGCCCACTAAGTTACTGGACAAACACAACCTTGTCCCTCCCTGTTCAAAGTTGGGGGCCCTGTGCTTTATATCAAGGCAATGTCATGGGGGCTGAGGCAAGCTGGCAGCTCCTCTCCGAACCATCCGCATCCTGACAAAAGCACCTCCTAAGCAGCCTTGAATTAGAGCTCTAAACCACTTATCTAGTATTTGCTCCTGAGTAGTTGTAGGTCATCCCCTGGTGAATGACTGGCCAGGTGGATCACCTTGGGAAGCTCCTGGGGCAAGAGAGCGGGGCATAGATACCTAACGGTATTGAATTGGATTGTCTTCTTGGGGTAAAGCTCCTTATTTTGGCAGGTGCAATTTTTAAGTGTAGGTGTCCGGCTGATGAGGATCTGGCCTCTTGGCACTTTTGAAAACCACTTCAGGTCACTACCTCTAGCTTTCAATAACTAAATAGCTATCAATTATATAACCTTCGGTGCTTTGATGGTATCACCCCTCAAATTTCATTATGCGAGGACTCCTCTTCTCACAAAAACTAACAGTAGGGATGTCAGATATCACAATGGCTTTTTTAATGTAGATTCTTGCCCTAGAAACTAGCTACCAAAGAGGTACTAAATTGCAGCAGTTCTTGGTTACTACTGCCTGGAAGTTGATTTGAACTGACAATCTAGAAATGAAATGCTACAATATAAATCATTACAGCTTCCTCTTCCAATGCATGCTTTAATAACTTATTTTCCCCTTTAAAATTAATTTTAATGAGGTAATCCTCAAGGCAGAAGGCTGCAACAATGAGAGTTTTTAACACTGCATGAGATCAAAAACATTTTGACGTCCATACTCTTAGGAGAGAATGACATGCTATGAGAAATGATGATCAAATGCTCTATTTGTCACTTAAATTTCTAACATGCAGTACACCACAGCTGTTAAGCCATGCCTAGCTTCTCAAGATGTCTGAGCATCTCACTGGTTCTGCCTTGCCTCCTCATCAAACCTCAAATCTGCAGTCTCCTCAGTTCTTTCAAACTAAACCAATGATATAATATAGGACTTTGACTGGAGAGGAGATATTAATAGAGAGCCTTCTCAGAAATCCCCAGGAGCTGTGATCAAACAAGCATTTTTGCCCTTTCCCCAACTAGCCTGACATCTCTGGATAAGACCTTTTCACTCACTCCAGCCCCTTTAGAGATGTAATAGGTATCTGGCATGGATTCAGCTGGGAGAGACTTCTGCCAGTATAGGAACTAAGGATTTCCAAAGTTGCTCTCCGAAATCCTGGCCTAAGGAGTTTGCCAGGGCCGGGACCAAGGGCCCTCGTGCACATGCAGTAAAAGTTGCAGTGGGATCTAATGTGCTATGCCACGCGTGCATGGCACAAGGCATTAGATCCCACTGAGCCTTCTTGCCAATGCCAGGGGAGTTCAGGATCAGGATCTGGGCTCCCCCTGCACCAGCTCCCGAGCCTCACAGCTGATGGGGTTGACAGCAGGGGTGTTGTTCCCTGTACTGCCCCCACTGCAAGCCCCACAGCCCAGGCTGCCCGCAGACTTTGCAGTGGGGACTATGGGGAGGACACTGCCATCATTGCAAGCCTTGTGCGATGCGGGGCTCACAACAGCAGCAGCAGGAGCTGACAAGGCTCCCAACGGGCGCAGCACCCGCAACGCTGCCACTGCTGCGAGCCTTGTCAGGGGCACTCCTGGTCACAGCGGGGCACTTGAGCCACGTGCGATTAGAACATCCTACAAAGTTTACACATTTTTGTGGGACATCTTGCTAGCTTATTGCTTGTTTTATCATGCCATTAATTGGCTGAACGTGTAGTTGGGTCACAGCTGAAGGTGTGATTAACTGGTTACTCACACCTTAAGGCTAAGTAGAGACAGTTAAAAAGCCCAAGGCTGAATCAATCGAAATTTTGCAGATTTCTCTAAACTGCCTAGGAGAAGCCTTCCTAACTCCATGGACCGCCAGCCAGGGTCTCCCTGGGATTGCGGGGAGGGAGGAAAGGGCGTAAGCCCTCAGTGGGGCATGTTTCCCTCTCCCCTTCCCACCCTCCCATCCAGGGCTGGGAGAGTGCCCTAGTCATGCCCCATCCTTGGCTAGCAGGCCAGCTGAGAAAGAGAGTGGGGGGAATGCCCTCTCCAGCTCCAGACCCCCCGCTTGGCTGTGCCCAGTGCAGGGGGGGGCAGGGAGGGGAGGGGGAAGCCCACCGTGGGGGCTTTACTCCCACCACCCAAGCTGGAAGTTGAGAGCCCAGCCACCACCTCTCCAGGGCTGGCAGGCTGACTGAGACCGAGCGGGGAAGGGGAACGTCCCTCTACTCCCTGGCTCTGGACCCACAGCAAAGCTGTCTCCGGTGCAATTATCTGCCCCCTACTCCCTCCTCAGCTGGCCCACTGGTGGAGGAGGGGGTGATCGGCCTGGCTCTTGGCTTCCAGTTCAGGTGGGGGAAAGCCTAGCTGGAAAAATGCCCCCCTCCCCACTTGGCTTTGGACCCCCCCAGAGCCGTGCCTGGTGGCAGGGATGAGCAGGGTTGGGGTAAATCCACAGCTGGGGCTTTACTCCACTGCCCAAGACAGGAGCCAGGACAATCTCCCCGGCTGACAGCTGAGGGCAGGGCCAGCCCTGCTCTGCTGGAGCAGAGAGAACAGCCCAGGGCCCTAGGGTTGCACAGCATCCTGGGATGCCGGAGGACTGCGAGTTCACTTGAATCGGGAGGGGATCTGGGGCAGAATTCCATAAACCAGTTTGACCTAAATCAGGTAAGTCTGAAACTACGTCTATCCAGGTTTATCTTAAACCAGATTTGGCCATTTTGAAGCCATTTAAATGCACTGAACTTCTGTTCTGTTACAGGTTTAAGCCAGTTGCTGATCACTTAAACCAGTTTACGTGTAACTTCTGTCCCTAGCCAAAGTGTAATGTGTAGAGGAGGCCTAAGATACCGGGAAGCAGTATTGCTGAAGGGCAGCCATCTGTCTGAATTATTCTGTGGGCCCCTCTGGCGCGTGAGCAAGTCTGAAGAGACCGATCTATTATTTTTCTAACCTTGATGACCCCATGCAAGCTCCAGGCCAGTGTGGACTGTAGTTGTCCCTTATAAGCCAGACTGAGTAAGGGCAGCGAAACAAAGCCTTTTCTAATTTAAGTACCACACAACTAACAACTTACAAGATGCCAAGAATTGTCCCCAAGCACCATATTAGACTATCTTGATTATCTTAATAATGCTGCAGCTGAACACTTTTTAAAAACGTAGGTCCCTCTGGAATTAATTTCTTTATACGCCGCGCAGCTTAGACTCTATATTACACCTTCTAGAAGAGTCTGCATGCTGTTCCGCTCCATTTTTATGATACCATTTTAATTTAATTAAAAAAGAAAAACATTGCAGGCAAAATAATTACTGGGTCTAATTCTGATTGGAGGGCTTTGTAAATCAGGAGTAACTAGGGTAAGGTCAATGAGGTTACACCAGTCTTGAGCAAAGAGGCATGTTCAATACAAATGAATGTTTGAAAGAAAAAGCTTTCAGTGCAACAGCATGCACATAAGAAATATGGTGCTGCATATGCTTCACAGGAATGAGGTTTTGTTTGCATAACAGAAGTACTATATGTATCAGTCACATGTGCATATGCAGTTCAAATTAATTCATGTAGAAGGGACTCTGCTTGCTGTACAGCTTATGAATACAGGCTGACAATTAAACAGTCCTAATAGGACTGACTCTTCAAGCTAGCAGCACAGTGCAAAAACAAATATCATTTTGTTCACGTGTTCCCATTATATTCATGTGCGGATTTAATTAACAGTAATTTCACCATCTCTGAGATTTCTTTTCTGTTTTACAAACGATGCCCTTTTGATGACAGCTTTAGTTCAAATTACTGACTAATCAACTGCAGACTGAGACTAGAATGCTAAGTTAATTGGCAATAAAACCAAAATGAGCATTCTGGAAAAATTATGGATGAGCCACATTATTGCCGAACTGTTAAGGAGTAAGAGGAGTGCTCATTTAAGGTAAGCAAACTAACAGCTCCATAGCTTCCTCTTGGGCACTAAGCCTCCCAGTTCAGCTGGCTCCATTGCTCGCCAAATACAGAGCGCTTGGCTTGGCTTTTCTTGTTTGCAGCCCCTCCGTCAGGAATCTCCCTAATTCCTTTCCTCTATGGGCCATCTGATCTCACTCTTTTCTTTTTTTACCCCATCAAGAGAATTCTCCTAACCACATGTTTTGCCCAGCAAAAAATGACCGAGATTTGACCTATTTGTGAGTGTGCAGCCAAATCAAAAAGCAGCAGCCTCCTTTTTTTTTGCAAAAATAATGGCAAATATTTTTCCACTTCTTCATTTACACTTTCTTCCAGGGAAACATTTCAGCCATCAACCTGAAAGCATACAACCTGGGCATTTGTAACTATTCAAAATGAACTTCCAAAGTGAAAAAGCCACAGCAAATTATCAGCCAAATTATCTTGCTGGGGTCAGGTGACCCCAACAGTCTTCCCTGTCCGAGTGCAGGGAGGCTGGATCCAATGACCTGTAAGGTCCCTTGCAGCCCCTAAAAAAAATATGAAACTATAAGTCTGCTAAGAGAGGAGCAGGAGTCACCTGCTGGCAGGGGCCGCACCAGCCTCCCTCCCAGTGCGGGGGCTGCGGTGGGCCAGACAGAAAATTGCGGGGCTGCACTATGGGCGGGAGCAGGGTGGACTCAGCTGCATGGGGCAGGCAGCAGCAGCCTGGGGAGGAGAATCAGCTACTGGGGTGGAAGGGGCTAAGGCGCATTTTGGGGTGGCTACAGTCCCCTCTAGCACCATTCCTGCCTGTTCGAATGGCCACAGCCCCAAAATTGGCCTCCCCCCACTCCTGGTAGCTGCTGCTCCTCTGTTCATTTTCTTTTGTAAATGTATTAAATCCACCCATCACCTCCTACCAAGACTACTTACAACTGCCATAATGGCCATAGCAGAAGCCTTCACATCACGGCCCCTGTCAGAGTCCAATGATTCTGCTCAATTCTGCTAAATACCTTGTCATCAACGCTTAGGTCATGGCAAGAACATGAGAAGAACCAAGACTACAGGATATAGTTTATAAGGGTAGCATGGTAATACACATCCAGCTTTAACTAGATGCACTTAATTTCAGATGCCCGAGGTACGCATCCATCGGGAGAAGAGTTGATTTAACTTGCAATATGTCAAAACTATGCGGGGTGTGAGTAGAGTCTGACACTAAAGTGCTACCAGGCTCCCCTCCAGGATTCTGGTTGGGATGCTGTTGCTTCACATAAAACAGTGTGTTATCTCACATACAATTATCTTCATGTATGTAACCTCTGCACTGCGGGATTAATTATTACTTATAGTCTCTATACCTGTACTGAGGGCACTACAATACAGAATAGTCAAGAGAGCTTTTTTCTAGAAAAAAAACACACACCTCAAAGAGAGGCACCTCAAATGATTACACTGGCAAATCCAGACCTGGAGATAACTTCAGCACAATCATCCTACACCAGTAAAATGCAGCCCGGGGGCCAGATGCTGCCCACCAGGTCATTCTATCTGGCCCACAGAGCCCCTAAAAAATTCAGAAATTAATATTTATCTGTCCCTGACTGCCTGTTATGCGGCCCTCAATGGCTTGCCAAAACTCAGTAAGTGGCCCTTTGCCCGAAATAATTGCCTGCTCCTGTCCTAGATTATGAAAGGATGGATATTAAAGGGGGACCCAGACTGTAGGGAAAGGTCATGTACTGGGCCAGGTGGAGAGCATTCATCACTTTGTAAAATGCCATCACCAAAACTGAAAACAACTGGAAACCTGGAGCCAAAGCACTGTGATTTGATATGCTTCAGAAGGATTTCCAAGATGGGGATTAGCAGAGTATCACCCTGACACCTTAAAACTAGATCTATGGTGTACTTGTCATCAATGCTACCTGCATTTTCATGACTGTTTTACACTTGATTATACCTAACATCAGAAAGGGTATCTAAAAGAAAGTTATTGTCTCACAGTGGAATAATTTGATGATTTAACGCAAGTAGGCATAAAATTTGAGCATAAAATTCTTCATATAATCTCTGGCTATTGTCATTCAATGTTCATCATCCAGCAAAGTGTAACAGTTGAATACAATTCTGCTGAACTAGTCTTTGATGGATGTGGCACACAATAGCTATTTCCTGAAGTGCATCATAAATATTAATGATATTGATATAGCCTCTAAAAATTTGTCATGTCACGTTGCTTCCACAGAAACACTCAAAATGCAATAATTTTTGTCCCACTAATTATAAACTCTGTTTGTCAGAATTACTGATGTCTTTTATTTATATATACTCTACAGATTTAGATGGCAAGACATTTCTAACTAACCAAGATTGAGATTTTTAGCACCTGATAAGTCATGTTGAACACCCCACGTAACTGCAGATGCTCAACCGTCAGGATAGGTTGGAAAAATTTTGCTGGAACCCTATTCAGCTTGAGTATATGTTACTGAAATTAGATGGATTTTGCTTAAGATTTTATTAAAATAAATGGGGGAGGGGGGTTTATGACAATGTTGAAATGTCTTCTTTTAACGTTTCTAGAATGTGGCATTTCCATTTTTTATTTCAAAACAACTTTTCATTTTTGTTGAATTTTCATGTTACATTTGAATGCAAAATAAAAATAACTGAATCACGTTTACATTTTATCAAAATAAAATGTTTTGGAATGTTTTCCAGGAGAATTTGGGAATTTTCCAGTTTTGTTCCAATTTTGAATGAAGCAAAATTTTTCAATTCCTTTGTGAAATTCATTCTCTGGGTAGCTTTACTCAGCATATCTTAGAATCAAATTTCTTCTGGATCAACTTTGATGAAATGGCCTCTGTATGGCTGTCTTGGCAAGAAGCCATACACTGGGTTTTCACAACCGGAAAAACAATATATTAGTGATGGGTTATGTCCATTGTCATAATAATATTACATAGTAAAATTATTTATGCTCATATAACAATCACTTGAAGATGGT
The DNA here is from genome assembly GCF_052110815.1 of Crocodylus siamensis. Lineage (NCBI taxonomy): Eukaryota > Metazoa > Chordata > Crocodylia > Crocodylidae > Crocodylus > Crocodylus siamensis. Next base: position 67,246,608 of record NC_143403.1, read on the forward strand.
AAAAATTACCATACTTACTATCAAAGCATGATTATTTTGCTACAGAGACATAAAACACCATTTATAATGTACACGCTAACCATGATATGCTGTATGAACAAAGACATTTCTTCCTATTTTGCATGCTCCAGAGAGATTTTACAGCTAGGCATAACAATTATGTATAAACTAGTATAAGTGATCACAAACCAGTTCAAATCTCTAACAACAGAAGTTCAGTGCATGTAACCCACTTTTAAAATGGTCAAAACTGGTTTAAGACAAACCTGGACAGAGGGAGTATCAGATTTAATTGATTTAGGTTAAATTGGTTTATTAAACTTCTGTCCCAGATCCCCTCCAGATGCAAATTAACTCACAGTCCCCCTATATCCCAGGATGCTTTGCACCTCCCTGTGAAACCACCCCCCAACCTTGCAGGGTGGGTGGGCTAGCTTTGGCCCAAGCTGTCTGCTCCAGCAGAGCAGGGAGGCATGCTTTAGCATCCCCCGGCTTCTGGCCTGGGCCACTGCAGACATGTGGCTGCATTTCCAGAATCAAAAGTGAATCTGTGTCACAGGGTACCCCAATTTTTTTTGAGATGCCCAACTCTATGAGCAGTCTGCCCAGCTCTCGCCTGCCATGACTTGACTTTAGTTCTTATACAGAGTGTGGGAGGCTGCCTTGGTGTTATTACAATGACCACTCAGATTGTGGTCCTAGCTTTAAGGGCCAATTACATGGCTCCATACCTTCCCTATACCATGCCCCATGCCTCAGACAGCATACTTACAGATGTTCTACTTATTGCTGATACAGCCCCTCACTGGGCCTTCCGACCCCTCAGCATCTCTCAGCCCCATTCTGGGTCTTCAGACCTCTCAGTCTCTTCGCACAGCCCCTTACTTGGTTGCCAGACCCCTCAGTTTCTCCTCTGGTCTCTTAGACACCTCAGTCTCACACAACCACTTCCTGGGCTACCAGGGCCCCCAGTCTCCCTCCTGGCCCCTCTCCAGGCTGTCAGCTCAGTTCCCCACTTTCCCAGCCACTCTCCAGACCCTCAGACCCATCCAGTCCTGCATTCTAATCCTGGCCCCTCCCTGGTCCACTGGACCCCTCTGGTCCTACTACACTCGCTAGGCCTCACTATAGGCCTCAGGCCCCTTGCTGGGCCTCACTATACAGGCCTTTGGACCCATCTGGTCCTACACCTTACTCCCTGGCCCCTTGCTGGGCTGCTGGATCCACATGGTCCCGGTCTTCCCTGGCCCCTATCTGAGCCTCTGGTCCTCAGCAGTCCTGGTCTTCCCTGACAAGTGCTTTTCTGTTGGGGTGTGCTCTCCTCTAGACTTCCCCCTCCATAGGGTAACCCACAAGGCAGTAGGAGCTGAGGCTTTCTGGTGCCCCATCCTCGCCTTTCCCTGGGGTGGCCCATGCATGGCATTTCATGGAGGCTGCCTCACCACAGGCAACCCCACCATGCTAACCAGCTCCAGTAGGGTGCAATTTCAGGTCTTACCAAGGACTGGCCTTACTTCAGGCCATCTGATCTTACTCATCCGTCTCTAGGCTCCCCCTAGATGTCCTATGCCCCTCCTGGGCTGCTAATCAATGGGCCTGGCTCCATCTCCCAGCTGAGTGCTCCATCACTGGCCACAAGCTCACTCTTGGACCCCTTTCCTTGATCCCTCCACCTCAGATGGCCTAGCACCAGCCACTGTCATCCCAGGCTGCACACGCCTGGACCGCTTCCTCTCAGCTGTAGCCACAGAATGACCGTCAGCCTCTCCTAGGCCCTGATCCTGGTTCAAACCAGTCAAGAACTCCAGCCTCTCCCAGCTCTGGCAAGCTCTGCCTTTCAGCCCCTCCTGGGCCCTGGGCCCTGGCCCTGCACAGGCCAGTTGGGATTCCCAGGATCAGTCCTCTAGGTGTCAGCCCTCTTGTCTTTGTGGATCCACCCTCTCAAGTCCCTCCATAGATTGCTTCCTCTCTCTGGGCTCACCCTAAGCCCTCCATAGGTCTTCCCTAATGCAGCCCTTTTCTTCTCTGGGCTCATCCAGACTCCTCAGTAGGCCCCTGTACTTTCCCCACTCACTGGATTCACCCAGACACTCCCCTAGGTCTCTCAAACACTTGACACCTCTCTCAGAATATACCTGGCCCCTCAATAGGCCCCCAAACTCTCAGCTCCTCTCCCAGGGATCACCTGGCCTCTCAAGGCCCCTGGGCACTCTCTTTGGGCTAATCCAGCCTCTCGACTCAGCCCCCTTCTCAGGGCTCTGGACCCCACACTGGATCCCCCGGAATCTCCTCCAAACCCTTAGTTCCTATCCAAGCTCCAGATGTCATTCTTCTTGCTGGCATGCAGGAGCAGCAGCCTTTCTGCTGGGAGATGCTCTTATACCAGCTCCCAAGATGTTACTGCCAGCCCTGCTCTCAGGGTCTGGGCTTATATCCTCTCTAAAGTCAGCCCTTCTCCAATCAGGTGACTCCCTTGATCTGTCCCCGTGTCACCTACCAGCCCCCTGTGTCAGCTGACTCTGCAATTAGCTGTGACCTCTTCAAGTGGCAGACACATCAAGTGCCCTGCCACACACTGTTTGCTGGCTAATTGGTTCAATCTACACAGCTTGGACTAACGAGCAAAGATTCAATCGATTCAGCCTCAGGCTTTTTGGCTGTCTCTACTTAGCCTATGTGAAATATCTTAATAATGCATTGGTAAGAGCAGCTCAAAGGCTTGCTCCTGTTCCTACTATAGTTAAAAAGTCTCCTTGAGTTTTATGATAGAGGACTGAGACATAATTTTTGACAAAATGATATTTACTGTTATTTATATTCCCTGGAATGAGAATTTATTCTGTCTTGATTTTATATACATTCATTTCCATAAGCATAGACAACACGACGTTTTTATCATTTCTCACGCTTCCGGTACCTGCCCTGCCTTCTGCCTGACTTACAGTATTGTGTTCCATGAGTTGCTGTCAAACAGAAAAACAAAAAGGCACTGGGAAAAAATATGTAATTTTAAAGAGAACTGGAAGGCCAAAGGCCAGACTGATTTCAAACCAGAAATATGTGCTGAACACAAGTGGTAAGTAGGACCTGCATGCTGGTGACTAGAACCATGGACACTTTTATACCTGCTATGGGAGTGGGGTGGGGGTGGAGCACACTTTAATTACAGCACCTCCAAGAGCCACTCTAATTAAACTGCTGCAGTGTCTCGTGTATCGGTGTCCCTGAACTTCAAAATGGCAGTGGGGGTGCTTGAACTAAAGCTCATTCAATGAGCTTTAGTTCAAGTGCCCCCACCGCCATTTTGAACCGCGGGGATGCTAATACATGAGATATGGAGGCTGGTGGGAGCACGATAATTACCACACTGCAGCAGACTCAGTTAATCAAGTCTGCTCCAACGCACTTAAATTATAACGTATTGAAGCAGCCTCACAGCACGTCTACAGGCACCTCACATACACCCATGGCCATTCCTACCACCCTGGGAACATGGATGCAGTAGGGCTGAGAAGTGCAGGCCCATGTCCTCTCATCTGGACACACACAGATGGGAGTACGGGGCTGGTGGAGGCAAGACCTATTGGGAGGCAGGGAGCAGCCAGTCGCTTTCCTCCCAGAACAGGGGCTGGGTGCTGTGGCACCCTTGGAAGAGACTGACATCACCCTGAGATGCAACAGCACACCAGTTGAGAATCACCAGTCTAAGATAAAGTACTCTGGGAAAATTTCCTATGTGACCCAACAGAGCAAGGAGAAATTCCTGGCACTGAACATCTCTCTGTGGGGGTTCACATGAAGTTTAACATCTTTCTAGATCTGGGCCAATTTACCTTCTGGCCTGAACTGTTCTCCTTTAATTGGAAAGTGAACATCAGTCCCTGTGCCACTGGCCAAGCAAGTTCTGCTGGAAAAATAGAGATTCAGAGAAAAGCTTTTTATTTATAAGCTCTCCCTTTCAACAGTGGGCACTAATGCAGACACCGACGATTGCTTCACTTCAGAGAGCTCTAAACTTGAGCTGAATTAAAACTAGCATGGAGGAGAAATACTTTCCCTGAAGAAGTACAAAGGAACTGCCATGAATGAAAGCCAAGGTGGAAACCAAGTTATGAAATATGAAATGATTTTATTGTACTGTAGAGAGATGCTTCATAGGGAAGAGCAGGACGTGCCACAGAACAAGTGACAGCCACACTCTCCCACATTCCTAAACTTTTAAACTAATCTCCAAACTTTGCTTGCTTGACTGGAGGATCACAAAGGAAACGTTCAGCCCTGGAAGCAAATGCAGAGCCGTCTGGATCTTTTCCGAGACAGCGCCACGGTTTCAGCTTGCTTACGGATTTTGTGTGGAGCCCATTGCTCCCAAGATCCACACTGACATTCACAGCAAAAGCAAGACGGTCAAATCCTGCCTCCTAACTGCAAGCAGCAAGAAGCAATAACAAGCTATGGGGGGTGCTACAGAGAAGAAATCCTACAGTCTTGCAGAGCTCTGAATACCCCACAGTGCTAATGCTGTCCCTGCTATTGATCCGTTCACAAATTGGTTCAATACCACGGAAACTGAGTGACATTCTGTGGCTTGGGATATAGAGGAAGTAGGACTTGGCAAACTTAGGGTCCCTTCTGACCCTACAATCTGAAAATCTGTAACATAAAAGAATTAATGAGAAAGGCCGTTATCAGAGATTAGTCTTGTAAGTGTAACAAGAGAATTAAATAGACCTAAAAACTGTTTCTAACTCTTTTCAAGGATAAAAGAGAGTGAGTCTATTCTCAGCGGGTCAGTGTTAATTATTCCATGTTTTTTGGGGGGGGTTTAATTCTACCCCTGTTCACACTCTTCTCACTTACCCAAAAGACCAGCAAACAGCAGGGATCCTCCAACACAGAAATGTTTGCTGCGACACAATTCTATAAGGTTCTTAGTACCTTCAGCTCCCAAAACCATCACTGGGATTTGAGGCTGCTCGGCATCTAGTCAAAGGGAAGGAATAACTGAGAGTCCAAAAGCCAGGACAAAATGTAATTTGCTCATTTGGGACAATCACTCACAAAATCTATCCACAAATCCTGTTTGGAGTCAATGATATAATTTTGCCTAGAGTAAAGGAGGGAGGGGGAGGACATGGGATTCAAGCAGTATGAAAACAGTTCAGTTCACCAGTCAAAATGTCTGACACTCTCCAACTGAAAATGTTTCAACCTCTCTAGCTAAAAAAAAATACTTTACCTGCTCCAATTTAGGCTACTTTTTTAAAAGGAAAGAAAGGTTTTTAAATGGTTTAAATAGCCCAAACCTGATCCAAAAAAGCATAGGTGACTGCCTTAGTCAGGGGTGGGGCATGTGCCCTGCCCAGCAACCAGTCAGTGACCAAGGTACATCCCCCCAAGGCCGATCTTGCTGACGTGGGGAGGGGGGATATCCCGCCGTGGCAGATCGTGAGGTGGCCGATCACTGTGGCTGCAGCTGCTTCTGGGAGTACCATGGCACTTCCGCTCCCCAGCCGGCACTCACAGGGGGGCACCGGCACTCCTGCCTGCCCCACCACCCATCGCCTAAGTGGTGAGCGTGGCCAATCAAGGGGTGCACTGGCGCTCTCAGGGGGTGCATGTGCACCCCTGTGCACCCCCTACACATTGCCACTGCAAAAAAGTTTGGGTCCAACAAGATTTGTTTCATGTTGACCCAAAGTGAACTATTTGAGAATTTCTAAGGTAATAAAAGTTCAATATTTTCTGTTTGGCTTGTTCCAAACCAAATGTTTTTTCTTCTAGTTTTTTGTTTCAGCTGCCAAACATCATAGATTCATAGATGTTAGGGTCAGAAGGGACCTCAAAAGATCATCAAGTCTGACCCCCTGCACAGACAGGAAAGAGTGCTGGGTTCAAATGACCCCAGCTAGATCCCCATCCAACCTCCTCTTGAAGACCCCCAGGGAAGGGGACAGCACCACCTCCCTGGGGAGCCCATTCCATACCTTGGCCACTCTAACTGTGAAGACGTTCTTCCTAATGTCCAGTCTAAATCTGCTCTCTGCTAGCTTATGGCCATTATTTCTTGGACCCCCAGGGGTGCCTTGGTGAGTAGGGCCTCACCAATTCCCTTCTGCACCCCCATGATGAACTTATAGGCAGCCACAAGGTTGCCGCTCAACCTTCTCTTGTGGAGGCTGAAGAGGTCCAGGTGCCCTAGTCTCTCCTCGTAGGGCTTGGCCTGCAAGCCCTTAACCATACAAGTGGCCCTTCTCTGGACCCTCTCCAGGTTACCCACATCCCTCTTGAAGTGTGGCGCCCAAAACTGCACGCAGTACTCCAACTGCAGTCTGACCAGCGCACGATAGAGGGGAAGTATCACCTTCTTGGTTCTGTTTGTCATGCATCTGCTGATGCACGATAAAGTGCTGTTAGCTTTTCTGATGACTTCATCACGCTGATGATTCATGCTCATCTTGGAGTCCACTAGGACTCCGAGATCCCTTTCCGCTTCTGTCCTACCAAGCAGGTCATTTCCTAGGCAGTAGGTGTGCTGGCCACTTTTTCTCCCTAGATGCGGCACTTTGCATTTCTCCTTGTTAATCTCCTTCTTCTATTGTTTTCTGCCCATTTGTCCAACCTGTCCAGGTCTGCCTGTAGTTTTTCCCTGCCCTCTGGTGTGTCCAATTCTCCCCACAGTTTTGTATCAACAACAAACTTGGACAGAGTACACTTCACTCCCTCGTCCAAGTCACTGATGAAGACATTGAAGAGTATCGGTCCAAGGACCGAACCCTGCGAGACCCCACTACCCACTCCCTTCCAGGTGGATACCGACCCATCCACTACTACTCTCTGGATATGACCTTCTAGCCAATTTGCCACCCACTGGACTGTGTAATCATCCAAGTCACAGCCTCCTAACTTGTTCACCAGTATGGGGTGGGATACCGTATCAAAGGCCTTCCTGAAGTCTAAGTAAACAATATCAACCCCTACTCCTGTGTCAAGGTGTTTTGTAACCTGGTCATAAAAAGAGATAGATTAGTCAGGCATGATCTACCCGTTACGAATCTGTGCTGGTTTCCCCTCAGCATAATTTTTCCTGCTGGGCTCTCACATATGTGAGCCTTAATAATCTTTTCAAAGACTTTGCCAAGGATGGAGGTGAGACTGACTGGCCTATAGTTGCCTGGATCCTCCTTCCTCCCCTTCTTGAAAATAGGGACCACATTGGCCCTTTTTCAGTCCTCCGGGACCTATCCCGTGCGCCACAAGTGCTTAAATATTCTTGCCAGTGGCTGTGCAATGATATCGGCCAGTGCCTTCAGTACCCTCAGATGGAGCTCATCCGGGCCTGCTGACTTAAACACTTCCAAGTGACTCTGCAACATCTCAGGGTCAACGCTTGGTAGTCTGGCACCCAGCTGTTGCCTCTCTACAATGTGAGACAATATCTCTTATTTGTTCTGATGTGTAAAAGTGCTAAATCTCGATGTCATCTATCTTCATCCTACGTCAATCTGCAGACCTCAGCAGATTCATTTGGGAATCATTGCCATCTACTGCAACTTGTGGCTTTGTGTGCCTGAGGTCCACTGGGTAGGGGAAGAGAGCTGTATATTGCCTAACTGAGATCACTTGGGACATTTTGCTGTACGAGGCAGTCATCTTCAGTAACAGCCATTAGCTCTACTCAGAAAAAAAATCTGTACTTTCCATCTCCCTCATATGCCTGCTGCAAGATATTGGCTGTACACCAGTCAGTCAGGGAAGCATACTCTACTGTGATGGCAGGTATCAGGGAAGAGACACCAGAATAGGGCTTTTTAATTATATGTGAAAGAAGTGGAAACAGCAGGCCTAAGGCAGCAAAAGGATGGAGCCAACTCAAATACGGCATTTCATAGATGTTCTAAGAAACTTGGTTTACCCAGTAGCTGTACACACAGCCAAAGCTAGCAGTGCATAAAACACCTCTGCCTTGTTGCACATCCTAAAACAAATAAAGTGTTGTACTCAGCAATTTTCTTTCAGTTTGAGTTATAGAAATGGGCATCTTTAAGGACCATTTTTCCTGGGTGTTCCTGTCAGTGAGTTTGCCAGCAGCAACTGGAGATGCTATTATTCAATCTCCAATTTAAAAGAAACCTTACTAGAGTATGTATGGCCATCTGTGGTTCTAAGTGATTCACAACATTAGTCAACCATTAGTCAACCAACAGCTTACATTTTTAGGGAAGAAACAAGATTTCTGAAGACATAGATTAAATACTTGTGGCATATACAAAAAATGTTTGAGGCCCAGGGGCTCGCTGCACTGGTGAAATATTGATTGTTACCTCTGAAAAACACTTTAAAGATGATGACAGACTGGGAATTACAATCCTATTACTGTACAACAACGGATTTGTAGTGTGTGTGTATAAAACACCACTGCTGCCATTCACAAACCAAACTGTCATTTCTCTAGACAATAAGGGAGCACTAAATATTCTTTTATTATTATACCGACTACTCCTAGACCTCAGCTGGAGCTTTCTTGCAAAAATAGTTTGAATATGGGGCTGTCATCTCTTGCTCTTCCCATTGGCTACATTCCTAGTTGCCTAGAAACTCTTTTGAGATTGTTGGGTTTTTTATTTCAACTTTTGGATAGATAATGTACCTTCCGCCAGTCATGTTTTTTGGCGGTGGGAGCCAGGGTGACAGGGCCAGAATTGGCAAAGGGTTGATTTCTTCCAGTCCGGGAAACAGAGATGGACTCTACTGACGATCTGAACCAGTCCTGGGTTTCCAAAGCTATGGGATGTTTGCAGATGTCTAGGTGGATTGAGACAGATGGCTCTGAGAACTACATCCTTGATGGATGTGACAGCTCCATCATTATGCCACCAATTTCCATATCTAATTTGAAATACAGTTGCAGACACTTACTGTATAGCATTATGTTTGTTGTTTCCCAATCGTATGCGCTCAGCTCAGTAAAAAGATGTTATTTTTCTTACACCTGTCCCCACAAACTCCAGCTGGGGCCAGAGGCTGAAGCAAAATTCCTGCAGTATCACCAGGAAGGAACAATTTTCAGCTCTCATTTATACCAGTGAGCCTCACTCAATGCTGCCCTGTTACACACTTTGGACACCTGTGCATCTCCAGTGTCTTCAAAGAAGTGGCTCAGATTTGAAAACGGCACTATCATATATTAATGAGCATGGGAAGAAACAAAATCCAGTTCACACTTTCTTGTCGTGTGGTTCTTACCAAAAAAGCAAATACATACAACCAAATCTACTGAATAAGAAGGAGCCAGTATCGCAGAGGCACTTTTCCAGGTACAGCTGTCCTTGTAAGGATGTCAGGGCCCGATTCTCATCTACTGCAAGGTTCCTCTACTTGGCTCTGGCAATGTAAAGGGGCTTAATGCCTGCATAAATCTACTCATCCTGCTATAAGTGTCCATAGCCCCACCGATTTCAGCAAAGCTGGCCATTTACAACTGAGGTTTACCCCTTTCTCACTGCCACTCGATCCCATCCCACAGCAGTGGATCGGGACTTCAGAGATAATCTAACCCTTACCTCCTCTGCACACACCGTGAAAAAAACAACCCCAAGGCCAATGTTGTAACGATCTGCAAGTCATGTTCAATGCAAAAGACACCATGTGAGTAATCAGTTCAGGGACTATCATCCTATTTTGTGTGGCCTAGATTGGAAAAGCGAGATGCAAAAATCAACTTCTTTTGTGACTACTTGGTAACACAACACAATACGAATCGAAAATAACTCCTAAAACAACTCTTTTATTAAACATGATGAAAATGGATCACCTTTCTGCTTTGGGGGACATTAGCTGTCCGTGTTAATCTGCTTGCCAGATGTTGGAAGAATCAATTATTAGAGACATTTATTGGCAAAAAGAAAACAAAATAAATCTCACAGGAGCAAAGCAGCTGACACTTTCATTTGACATTCAATGCATCATTCTGTGTTGTACTAAAGAGTTGGAACCAGATTTCCAATGGTATTTATATACCAACCTCCTGGACTTGGGTCTCAAACCCTGCTCGCTGTCTAACCAACTGATCCCTGGATATTCAGAGCACATACCTTTCTGGGGATACATCTCTCTTTTTGTTCTCAAAGGCTTAGGTTTGTGGGGGGTTTTCACCTGATGCTAAACTTAAAAAAAAAGGAAAAGACTGAACAAACAAAACCACGAGTCAAACATTTTGTATTTTGCCTGAATTCAGGAGGCTTCGGATAGTTATGTGCAATTTTAGCTGATATAGCACCATTTACGTTCTCAAAGCCACTCAGACCTGCTGTAGTTCGAGGGGAGAAGTTTTCTCCTTGAAGTTGTAAATTCCACCTTTGCTAAGTCAAACAGCTTTCAGAGCTATTAAGCAATATTATTGTGGCATTTTTTTTAAGTGCTTCAGAAAGCACTTTTAGGAATGTAGAAAGTGATTCATAAATCACTCAGGGGCAGGTAAAACTCAGGAGAAGTGGCTTCATTTCCATACAATTTTTCATTCTTACCAAGCTGCGTTTATTCAGGGCTGATTAGTTAATTAATGCCTATAGGGTGTTTTGAACATATGAAGTGCTACATAAGTGGAAAGTATTAATCAGAGTATTAGTTAAAGAAAACCTAATTGGTTGATTTGTGGGGAAATTTAAGAATTAGCACCTCTTTCTTTTCTCAGGAGTAAAATATACCCAACCTTGTGCTCTTTGGTAAGTTAAAAATAATTATTTGGTGCCGCCTGTAGAGGATAGCACATCACAGATTTTGCTTGCATTGTGTGATTTACAAATAACTCGTTTAGAACTATTTACAAAGTTATATTTATATATCAACACGCAAACTTTTTTCCCCCAGGTTTCCTTATTACCAGCTATATAGGCTTCTGGAAAAACCACGAAAGCTATTTAAAAAAACCAAAAACTTTTTTTACATAATCATTGTATGGGCTTCTCTCACAAAATCTACCCAGGCTAAGAAGCAAAAATGATGCAACTGAAGAGAATGATGTATTTTATTGATCCAGGCCTGGTCCAGGCTCTTCTACCAATGCACTTTTAGTGGAAATTCAATGTTTTTATGATGGAGCATACTTGTGACAAGCTGATGCTCGTGGACAGGCAGCACCACTTGAACCGGCCAAGAGATCGATCATGTTAGAAACTTGCTCAAACATGGATGCAGGGCCAGCTTTGAGGTAGGACAGGCAATAAGTGAGATGTACCATTTATTACGGGAATTTCACCACCTCGCAAGGCAGAAGCTACATGCGCCTGTAGCCTGCATATGCTCTGTGTGCATCTGTGTGGGTACGTGTTTATGTAGATGCCCTGTTAGAAACCCTTGTCAGTTTGGTTACTCTCTCTCACAAAACAGCAAGCTTCCCAAGCCAGAGACGTGCACAGAAATAACCTGTCCCTGCACCAAGGACAGATGCTCCCAAGAGCACGTTAGATCAGTCAGGTGTTCCTCATTGCGCTCCTACGAGCTGTAGCGCAAGGTTCAGAATCACGCCTGATGTTCTCAACACAAATGAGCAACACAGCAGTTGCTGCAATGCGTCCAAGACAGCAGGGAAGGCATGCGGTGATGATATTGTGGGTTCACACCTAACACGATATAGGCCTTCTTAAAAGGAGGGCTAGTGATTCAGTCAGCCGTGGTCATTCATCCAAGTCAGTGCTTGAAGCACCATTACAACTAGATGTTAAGGTGCAACATGGAAGGGTCGGTGGCATTTTATTTGCCCGTTCATTTGGGCATTGCACACCAATTATTTTGGTCTGCCTACCTTCCCTTTACAACCTTGAACTTCCCAAGACATTCCCCTAGCAAAATGGAATACTTCTTTGCATGGGATTTTGCCTTTGGCACACGCATTGGATTGCCTCTTTCGCCTCATTCTTTTATGCAGCTATTTATGATGGCAATGACAGCCTCCCCACCATGTGCCACTATAATAATAGCTATAGGAGAGAAGCCTCTTCATGGGGATCTGATTTGCAGGCACAGGCATAAGAAGAGCTCATCTTAAGAAAGACTGATGTTCCTTTGCAGTAGCAGTAGGGCTGTCGTAGCTGTCATCCAAAATCGGTTCCCGAGTCAAGTGTAGGCAGTACGCAGTTGTGATCAACCACCTTGCTATTTTCTCATTTCATGAGAAGTTGTTTCATTACCATGTCAGCTGGAGATGGCCTGCAATTCTGTCTTATCTTTTCTCTAACTTCGTATAATAGATACATTCGGCAAATTCCATCGAGAATTAGCGATGTGGCTGTCAGAAAGTAAATCTGGCTGACCAAAATTATACTGTCACAATCCAAATATAGGAAAATGTTATGATCATTCCATAGGAAATTCCACTTTATTTTGTGCTACACTATCTTCCAAACTGGACGTTTCAATTATCAGGAGTGTAAGGAAGCTAAAGGAATTACTGTTTTAGATTGTACAGAAAACTGATTTTCAGCAGAAAAAAAATATTTAAGTTATCTCTACGTGTTTGCTCATTTTAATGGTATCCAGGTTGTAGCTGTATTGGTCTAGAGGAAAAAGCATTCAGGATTTGCAATTAAAGAAATTTCTTTGCAAAATTCTTGTTGGTCTAATAAAAGATATCGCCTCTACCCAGTGGCAGCACATAGGAGGTACACGGGGGTGCATGTGCACCCCTGAGGGCACTGGCGCACCCCCTAAATGGCCACACTCGCCACTTAGACGATGAGCCGAAGGGCCAGGTGGGAACGCCGGTGGCCCCACTGCAAGTGCCGGCTGGGGAGTGGTGCAGAAGTGGCCACAGCAAGATCGGCTACCCCCCCTTCCCCAGTCAGTGAGATCGGCCACGGGGGAATCCCTCCACTGCTGGCAGGATTGGCTGCAGTGGGACCCCCCCAGTCACTGAGGGAGTCGCCCATGCCTCTACCACGAGTCCTGAATGTTTATTCTAATGTAATTTTGGACTATGTTGAGCCTGATAAGTGAAAAAATAGTTCAGAGTATAGCAACATATTTACACGAATCCAATTGGACACAGAGCTGAGTTTTTCTGGCATTCACAGTACTTCAACATTATTTTAGCCTTGATCTTCCAAACTTATCCCATCTAAGTTGCAGGTTACTTCATAGTAAAACAGAAGGAAAGCAAGACCACCTGGTTTTCCAGCTTCAAGACTACAAAATTTCTAATCATACTGTGTAGGGCAGGTCCAGAGACTATTTAGATTTCAAGTAAGGAAAATTCTCCCAATGTCTCCAATAGACACTTAAAATGTAGTCATCAGCAGGAAAGCTCCAAAATCCATCAACATATGCACAGAACACCCAGATAAGAAAGATGGATATAGGTTTGTTGGGCACTGCTGTAAAACAAGGAGTCATCCTTCAGGTAGAATTCCAGTTCTTTATTAACTACAGCTGTCAGCTCCTTGTTACTGAATTTAAATGAACAATAGCACCGCAGCTCAAAAGTTCCTAGCAGACTGAAAAAACACAGGTTTTTAGCCCTACCAGTATGTGTGAGCTGAAGCTTCCACCTGCCCTTTGGGGTTGATCGGTTCAAACTGAGAAGCTTAACTTTTCACGTGCGTTGTAAATTGCTTTCTCGGTGTTGTGCTCTGATTCATTGCTGATTTCCACTTTGTTGTATTGGGAGGCTTTGGTCCTGGCAGGAGCAGGGGGGCTCCTAATTCCACACATCTTCTTCATTGGGGTTTTCCCTTTACTTCCACAGAAACAGGCACCCTCTTATTTATTGGTAAGTTCCCAGCTAATTCCTAATGACCTTTTCATAGTGTTTTCTGTATTTGCATCTGTGCAATCATTTGAGCTCTCCGCACCCACATCTCCGTTTCACATGACGATACATACAGTACACTTGAAAGCTGAGTGCCACCCACACCAATAAGGAACTCAGATATGCTACACGGCTTTTTTTTCTCTCCCTCCTCCTTCAGAACTCAAAATGTACAGTTTGTATTTAAGCCATTAGCTGTTCGTTCTAGCACCCAAAATGACTAACAGTAATGAAAGTAAATTGCTGCTTGACTGTGTGAAGTCCCTGTCAAAAGCTTTCTTCATTAATGCTCTGCTGATTTTAAACTAAAGGACCAGTGGTTATATACAATACCTGCAGCAATGCCGGCACGGTTTGCAGCTAAGGAGCTAAATTCTGTGTTGCGTAACATGCAGAAATCAACTCCATCTTTAAAACATGAACACACCTCCAAGCTTTTGAAGTATAAATGTTAAAAAACATCAGATTTGATGTTAAGTGCTTCAATAAGCCCACTGAAGCAAGAAATCGGGTCTTTTAATCCAACTATTATTCAAATGGGTACATGCAAGCTGCCACACCTACATTATCTAGAAGAAAAACAAATTAGGTAATGGAAAAAAGATCCCTGTCAGTAACTCCACACTGTAATATGGGAATGAATCATAAGAAGCATCTTTCTCTTTCTTTTTTCTTTAAGAAAGCAATGAAGAACCTCGAGATATACTTAGGACTCAGCCTAGCTGCAGCTGCAACCTGTAACAGCAAGATGCAGCCACAAGAAAGAGCCCCCCGTTTATTTATTACAGCCAAAAGAAAGATCCATTAATTTAACTTGAGCCTAAATCTTTATTAAGACAGAACCTGACATGCTGCAAGATTTAAAGTCAATGCTGTCTCTCCTCCCCTCCCCTCCACCACAAATATACAGAGGTCTGGAAACAACTGCCACTAGCAAACCATGGCTGTCTCCACCTAAATACTCAGCCCAGAAAGCAATCTGTTTGCATGGAGTTTGGTTCTGTGCAGCACCAATATTACGATAATACAGTATTAATACATCAAAATGGATGCACTGCAAAGAATTAATTATCATTCAAGGCAGGGGGATTTTGGAAGCCCCATAAAAGTACCTGATCCCACGGTAAATAAATAAAGGTAACCACAGGTACCTAGCGTTCAGTTGTACAACAAAAAAGGTTGAAAGTTAGTGCATTTTGGTGCTTTTGTGTAGTATTCTTTTAAGGGACAAACAGGTGAGATGATAGGACTTTGTTTTGACAGATGCTGTGCAATTTGGACAATGATAGGGAAAATACAGTTGAATCAATTTATTAGTGATGAGAAAAATCGAGCAACTCTCGAAGCAAAATTTCAAAATGTGGTTTGTTACTTACAAAACATTCAGCCTCACCTAGTTTCATTGAACAGTATGTGGTACACTGGCTTTTGTTCTTCATTTGGCAACGTAAGACCAGAGACAGGATCATATAGTAACTGTTAAATAAGCAGTACTCCAAATGGGCAAATGAGAGGCAATGGACTGCAAACACAAGCCAGTGCTCTTGCTACTAGTGTCTCAGCCTCTTATGTCAGCCTCAGGCCAGGCCAGTCTAATACAGAGCATCAAGGAGGATGGCATTCTTAAGAAATATTAAGAGATGTCCAAAAAGAGAAAAAAAAAATACTAAGAACACTATCTTATACTGCAGCTTGTTTCCATTGTGCTATAATGTAAAAAATGAGATCAGCAGAATTGAATAATTCAGATTTGGACTCAGATTAGAATCTGAAATGTTTTGATCTCAGATCTGAAATTGGTCCCAGCTGCAATGACAGTAATTAGATTGAGAGTGGCTATTACACAGACAGCAAGGTTGGCTGTAAAATGTTGATCCGCGTCTGCATTCTGCACCTTTGAAAGGTCATCGCTGGGCTTTTGGTTAGGTCCCAAATTACTTTACATCAGTAGGACTGCTAATAATATGAATACTTTACCATTTATTTGAAACAAGTTCTGTTTTGATACAAGGGATATTGTCCGTGCTCCACCTGCTTTGACAACCTGAATCATCACTGATACTTGAATCATCACATCCACATTGTGGGAGCTTTTGATTCATCTACTTCTGCCATACCGACCACTGATATGCTCCATGCCAGTCACCACAAAAATATCCACTAAGGACTCTCCTACCTGCAAGGTTCCCTTTATCACACCCTGTTAGTTCAGGGACTGTCAGAGGGAATGAGAAATAAGTGCTACCTAGGTCCTTAATGTTGCTAACAAGCATTCACTTTTGCTTCTGTCCTCACAGCACAAAGTAACATCTCTTCAGAAGACAGTTTTCATTTTTGCTGCTTATTGGATAGAGCAACAAGAAAATCAAAAAAGTTTCCTCCCTTGATCAGGATTTAAGAAAAATGGCAATAAAATTTATTAGTAGATCGAAATTTAGTCTCCAGCATCTAAGTTAGTTTTCATTAAAGTAATCAGAAAAACAAACTAATCCTTTAAGTTTTTTTAGGTCAGACTTTCGAAGGCATCTCTGTTGACAGGGTCCAACTCAGCACGCTGTTACTCCAGCTTGATACCAGGGCAACTCCAGTGAAATAATTGATTTACATCAAGCAAAAAAGCTCTAGTAACACAAGAGAATTACTGTCAAGTCCAACGTCCCCCACAAAAGCTATGCTTGAATATGTAAGTAGCCGTTTGCATAAAAATTGTAGGGTTAAAGCTTTATGAACATATGCCCCATACTTTACCTTGGAAACCTGGCCTAACTCCAAACCTTTAGAAATGATTACATGTCCCTGCTCTACATCTCAAAACAAGTGCTTTATTAAACTGACATTTTGTAGCTTATTAGTCTGTGATTTAGACTGGTACATTTGAGCACTTTGGGGAAAAGAAAGGCAAAAAAGGGCCCAGTTGTTTGGTTTAGAAATAAAGTTTCCTACACAAGCATGCTAATTTATTTCAGTGAAAATGTCATAACTAATTGCAACACTTAGCCTCAGCACACATACATGGCAGTTGTGTCAATACAACAGACAACAGCTCCAAAGGAGCTATTACTATGCAGCAGGCCGATAATCCACAAATGGAAAAGAATTTACACAATAGACTCTAATGGTTTCCAAGCAGCCATTATGGTATATCAGGTAAATAAAATATTATTAACATGTATTTTCCTTTTTTTGCATTTAAACCACTTGCAGCATAGTGCCTAGGAAATAGCTGTCTTTCGTTAAATGCAGAAAGAACCACTAAAAACGTTCTAAAAAAAAAAAGACGGAGGAGCAGATTCCTACCATTGCAAGAGGAACAATTCCTGCAAACGTCGTTTGGCTGACAAAGATCTCGGAGACCACCAGTTCGCTCACGGTCTCTTCTCTGGGGTATTCCACCTGCCAGGTGATTTGCTGGGCCCCTGTCAGGTTGCTGCTACTGTCCATTTCAAAATCCATCTGCAAGATCTCATGGAAGGACATGTTTGCCCTGGAAAACAAAATCGGCATTCAAGTACAATTGAAAACGAAACAACAAAATGCCAGGGACAAAATAAATGGCAACATTTCCCCCACCCCTGCAACAGAAGCACTATTATCAGATTCAATGTGCAGACCTAAGGAAGTTGATAAAAGCCTTAATCAAACAACCCGCCAGGCAATGGCTATATTTTATAGATGAGCTTACAATCCATCTTTTAGTGTTCTGAAAAGGAAGCATGTTTCCCATTAAACTCGGACATTAATTCTATGTCATCTCTCCGAACCTGTAATATAAAGCCTGGACCCTGGGAAGCATGCAACACAGATGTTGCTGAATTATTTAATCCAACATCATTACCATTTTGTTGTTACAAATACCGATGCCCTGAAACAGCAAGATACTTGTTCATTCCTCATACTGCACCAGAAACAAGCTCTCAACATTTTTTTTTTCTTTTTTGGCATTCAAACACGAGCTTGCCTTTATCTCTGTGAAAAAAAAAATGGATGTGTGAAAATTATACAGGACAAAAAAGTGGGGTTAGATTATACTCATTTTCAATTCATGAAAATATTCTTCTTGTCAGCGAGGCAGACTGGTAATGGTATGATGATCATCATATAGTTTGCATCCAAGGATAAGTTTAAGAGTGGAGAAAAGCGTGTAATGCAAAGTACTCACAGCTGCATTTGTGAAATATTTCTGCTTTTACTGATACCACCATCACTCTCCTGTGGCCAAGTGTTATACAAATATCAACTAATTAATCCTCATGACATTCCTGTTGGGTAGATAGTCTTTTCTTCAGTTTATAGAGAACCAAACAATCACTGGATTTATCCAATACTATAAAGCAGATCAGTGGCAAAGATCAATTTGGAATAACAGTGCTTCCCTTCTGTCTAATAAAAGATACCAGATTTATCCAAAGAACCTTGTCTGCCTCCCTCCTTCAGCTATTTTTATCCATGCAACCAAAAACATCCTACAAAAGGAGTATAAGACTCATTGCTCCCGTTTTATAGATGGGGAACAGAGACTTGACCAGAATAACACGATCAGACAGTCATAGCACCCAATCCACTGGGTCACACTATCGTTGCAAATGCTTAGCCTCCACACCCACAACCACCTTAAGATACCACCTTTAGAAAAATTAAATTTGACCCAAATGCTTGAGACTACTAACATCAAAAAAACAATGCTGGCAAAAACTGTTGACACCTCCCTCTGCTTCTCCACTGAAACAAAGGAACAGAGCTCTCTCGCAAGAACAGAGGCTTTTGCGCTCATCTCTCTCCTCAAAATGCTGTGAATTCGCAAAGGCAGACCTTATTTTTTACTGTATGCTTTTGAAGTCACATTGTAAAGGAGAAAATCTGAACACAAATTATTGATTTTTATGTTCTCATTCTGACAACATACACCTCCAATGTATACTCCAGTACCTGGGGGGATAAATATTTTCCAACTTAACAAAGGATTATATCTACCTTCAGGCAAGGCTAGAAGCTAAAAATGCAACTTTCAGGTGTCCTGCTAGACCTATGGTGCTCAACCCTTTTAGCCTCAAAGCCTCCCCCACACACATTAGACTTGAAGACCCCCTCCAAAATGTTGGTGAACTGAGTGGCACCTCATTTCAAGAACTAACATTTATTACAGTTCTTACATCCCTGCGGAGGGGCCAGGCAGTGGCGATGGGGGAACGACAAGGTAGGGACAAGCCTGAGCCTGTGCTTATCCTGCTTATCTCCTCATACCTTGCTGCACCCTTCAAAGGATCCCCCATGGTGTCCCAGCATCTTGGTTGAGAATCACTGAGCTAGGCAAAGGCAAAAGACTCAAAAAGGGATCGGACAAATTACTGGAGAAAAGGTGCATCAGTAGCTGTTGAACACAGGAGTTCAGGATACAGCCTCTGAATCATAACTTTCTTAAATGCTGGTGGCTAGAGATGGGCGAGGAACAGGGAAAAAGCCCTGTCCACTCTTCCTTTCACTATCCACTCTCTGCCACTGTGTGACACAGGATACCGGGCAACCGGGACCCAATAAATGGCAGTTTCTATGCTCTAACAAGACCCATAAGATAAATTACATCATGCAATACTAGAGTGGCAGTTAGAGCTGTCTTAACTTCTGCAGGAAAAAAATTTGTCACCATAATTGAGAGTTCAGCTGCGTGGTCCCTAGCTCATTGCTTCTATCAATTAGTTTTACATCTTCACAACCTAAGCAAGCCCACATATCAGGAACTAAATTCACAGGAGCCTTAGATACAAAATGTCCATCCCGATTTTGAATCCCACCAAACCATCCACGGCAAAAATTTCCAAGCCCATCGCAAAAAACTAGACAAACTCTTGGGGTCTCGAGTTCTGTTCAGAGATTCGTCTCTAAAGTCATCAGAAGGAGCGCGTGGTATTCCCGTGTGCTATTTGGGCTCGTCAAACTCGGAGCTCCTGGAGCAATTTCATCCTGTCATACTATCAGGAGCTGTTTTGTGCTCAGTCCACAATTCTTTTGATTATCCCCTTGTTACATCTTCCGTGCCCAAAGAGCTCCTGTACATTTTCATTTCAAAATGATGGATTTCATATAAAAGGCGAGAACAAAAGTAAAGCCTCTATCAGAGTATGTGTGTCCACGCCTTATCGATTACTGTAGCAACAGTCCGGGGAGGGGATAGCTTCTGCCAGTTCAAACATGAGAGCTTTTATTAAGTGTATAGGTGCCACCCACAGTGACTGAAGCATCACAATTGCATAGCTACATATTCCACACCTTTTTTAAAGGCAGACTGGTTTGTAGACTGTCATATCTTGGAATCAAAGTTTAATTCATAGATTTCATAGACATCAGGGCTGGAAGGGACCTCGGGAGATCATCGAGTCCAGCCCCCTGCCCAAAGGGCAGGAAGTCAGCTGGGGTCATAGGATCCCAGCAAGATAAGCATCCAATTTACTCCTGAAGGTGCTCAATGTAGGTGCTTGAACCACCTCCGCTGGCAGACTGTTCCAGACCTTGGGGGCTCAGACAGTAAAGAAATTCTTCCTACATGAGAAGAAAGAAAGGGCAGGTAGCCATGTTCATCTGAAGTCAGGCACAGCAGGGTAGCACCTTAGAGACTAACCAGTTCAGAGAGGCATAAACTTTCGTAGATGATGGCCTACTTCGTCAGTCCAGTCACAGTACCGGACGAAGTAGGCTGTCACCTAGGAAAGCATACGCCCCTCTGAACTAGTAAGTCTTTGCAATTATCCCCTGCCCTGCCATTCATACATGGAGGAGAAGTTTAGATCCATCATAGAAATGCAAAACTCCAGAAATCTTGGTTCAGAGATGATTCTCAGACCAACACAGCTACCAAATACATTCTTAGATCCATCGTACACACTGCTTCACCCTTTAAAGATACCTATGAAATACAGAAAGAACAACATAGTGGAGAAATGGTGACCCAGTTTGACAAGGAGAGTTCCTGCAACTGCTTAAAGAAAAAGAAATCCTGTCCCATTAATCAAACACTTCCCACTTTGTCTCTGAGGGACTTCAAATGCACGGTAAATTATCAGCATCTGAAAACAAAACACCAACTTTATATTCTTTTTCTTTCGGAAAACAGCCAGAAAAGCCACACTTTTGTGCCAGACTCACCATGTTCTAATTAGGTTTCGCTAGCATTAAGCCCCTGGAGTATTTTATTTATCTGCAGCCCTACAAATTACTTCCAAATTTCATCCGAGACTGTGGCCATTGTTTCCCCCTTCAAGACCAGCCCTGAGAGCAATGCCAAACGCTATGATACCTGAGGCTCAAAGTCCCTGATGGAAGAGCATATGATTAATCTTCAGTTGTCTTTCAGTCTCTTCTCAGGTTAGGGCTATAATGAGCCAATGATAAAGCTTGAAGAATAAAATTCAGTGGCCCATAGTCTTTCTACTGTTCCTGCAGCCTTTGTTCTTTCTCACCTATAGATTCTTTTCTTTCTTCTAGCAGGAACACTGATACTTCATGCAGGCATCTACATATGCATTAATGTGCCTTAGTTACAGCACATTTAGTTTAGTGCCGGAGCATGGTTTTTTAGTGATGTTTAGTGAGCATTAGCCTATTAACACTGAGCGGTAGGCTATTAGCATGCTTAATAACCTCTGCACTACCATACAAGTGTTATTAGGCTAATGCGCAGTAAGCGTCTTGTGTAGACGCGCCCACAGTCTTGCGACATGTTAACTGTCCTCCATAAAAGAGCATGGTAGACATGCCCATCAGGAGCTATGGAAGTCCTAAATTTAAGGGACCTGACACATCTCTTACTTATGCTAGTGTAAGTCAGGACCAATTCCACTGAAATAAAGGGAGAAAACGCTGAGAAGTCAAATCAGAATCAAACCCCAAGAGTCAAATATTTACTTTCTTCAATCTCAGGGAACTTCTGTCTACAAATCATAACACTGAGACTTAAAGTCCCCTTTTCTGGTAGTGGGAATTAGCTACATGCCAGCCCTTGATATCATTTCCTTTAAACAGAATTCTCCCGTCATGGCAAATCTTTGATTTTTCCTTGGCCTTCACTGTAGGTCATGGCCAATTCTTAGAGTTTGGACTTCATGCTTGCTGAATTACAGATATCCTTTAGGTATCTAGTGAGGATAAAGTGCTATGAAAGCCGGCAGGCTACCAACAAATAAGAAGAATATGACTCATGCCATGATTGGCCATTAAATCCTATTTTTAATTGAACTCACTCTTGTTAAAGCCTGGCAACTTTTTCTTGCCACATGTTCTATTGTTCTCTGAACAAGTTGCTGCACAGAAAGATCCTGTGGCATCTGAGGTTATACAGTGCTTGTTGTCATCTTTCCTTTCCTACGTCTTCCTTCTCCTTTCTTTTCTTTTGTCCAGTTAAAGCCACTGCCTGAGAACTTTCCCAAACCCCGGTTTAGAAAAGCAATAAAAAAATAAAGTCAAAATTACTTTTTATAAAAAAAGATGATTTCCTGCAAGCAGAAGGAAAAGACCTTATAATTTTAGGCAGCTGGCATGCTTGCTAATAAGTCCATTTCTATGGAAATGAGTTCATAACTATTAATTTTGCCTGCTCCTGATCTATTCTTGATGAGCCTTTCAAATTTAGAAAAGCGCTTCATGATTCTCTCAATTTGGTAATTACTAACTCCCTTTGATGAATCCAGCCCAGTGTTTCAGACATGAGACATTCATTAGACATTTTTCTTTCTGGGGAGAGGAAAAAAAGAAACCATGGCTTAGTTTTATTTCTTCTCACAGGCTCAAGTAAGTAGGCCTTGTTCGTCAAAACACAGCTTATAATCCTATTTTCTATTGTGATTGCACTTCCACAATACCCCTTTTTCTGGCTAGTTTTTTGAGTACCCATCAAGCTTTGGACACTTTTACACAACTTTCCAAATGTCTAGCCTCAAATATATTTATTGTGCCCCAGATAGGTTTCCAGCTTTTCAACCACACGCTTCATTGTGCGTGACATAATTACAGCTAGCAGGAGTTGTATAACACTGTGGTCCTGTTATAGAATATATTGTTTTGTGAACCTGATTTATAAACCAATGCAACCTATTCCAAACACGGTTTCCAGAACTATTTTTAAAAATGAATTCTTTTGCGCAATAAAGTCTTCTTAAATTCTACATGAAATGCATTTAACTCCAGTACCATACCTGGCAGCACAGACAGCTGTACCCAGGCAGAGTGCAGCTGAGTAATGTAGCTCCACGATGAGAGAGCAGCCCAGTTGCAGCAGTTTTCCCATGCATCACCACTTGCAGGGTTGAGTCTTAAATATTTCCTTCTAGAAACGTGAATTAGCTCAATAATAAGCAATTGTCTACCATGAGACAGTGGATTTTTCCAAGGAAGAACTCTTCCCCAGTGGGATAAATCACAGACCATATGACACAGGATAAAGATTACGGGGTGAATTTTCAAAAGTACCTGAAGTATCTTAGAAGCAAAGTCCCATTACCAATCTATGGGATTTGTGCTATTGAAGTATTAGATGTTTTTGAAAAATTGCACCATATCTTTAGACAAACTGTTGCCTCAACTGACTGACCTCCTTTAAGGGAGAAGAAACTATTCATCATGTTACCTCCGTTTTCATGTTCCATGCACATGCACACACCCGCGCACGCACAGATTTATCTCTGCCTTAACATGCCTGTGCAGATGGCAAGAAAAATGTACTCTAAATCTGCATCTTATATTCACTGACGGCAGGGAATATACAGAGCCAAATCTGACCTTTATTAAATATTAGTCATCTTTAAACTGCATGGGCACACTTAACAGGTTTGTGGGTTTATCAAAACAGCAACCACCAAAACACTTTAATGCAAAAACTATGAGAAATGACCTAGAACTGAATTATCTTCATACTTACTACATTTTATGAAATGAAACGCGTGACAAAATTAGCAGTCTAGGCACTGGGGTAACATGCTGTTACCATGGTATAATGGTAGTGAACTTTGACTTGTTATTAGTTAGCTTTAAGAAACAAGACTGCAGAGCAATCAGCATCAGATACTTTCAACAAAG
Organism: Crocodylus siamensis; assembly: GCF_052110815.1. Lineage (NCBI taxonomy): Eukaryota > Metazoa > Chordata > Crocodylia > Crocodylidae > Crocodylus > Crocodylus siamensis. Next base: position 67,270,474 of record NC_143403.1, read on the forward strand.
ATCCACATTGCTAACTTACCCAAAGAGCTTCCTGTCTGCTTTTCCATAAAGAATTAAATATGCACAACGTCACAGGGAAAGACGACAGCAGGGCAAGTTCTGAAATGCAATCGGGTTGAGCATATCACTGGATCACTGAGAGTTTATCAGCAAGAACATCCATTCCCTTTCAACAACTCAATTCCCATAAAACCCAAAAGTTACATTAGTGATGGCTTTTTTATTCTCTCTTACAGCAAATCATGATTTTCATTAACTCCTAAAATAATGTTTTCAGTAAATGGCAATCTGTTTATGAGGCGGACGGGAGTGTAAAGCTATGAAAAAATAGAGTGTGAACTAGGTAATTGCAAAATAATAAATGTCTGATGTTCTGTTGTTCAAGTATGTTTTCCATCATTTTAAAGTTAGGGACTGTCTTTTGCTCCTGCTGAAGTCTGTGGCAAATCCCCACTGAATTCACTAGGAACAGGATTAGTCTTTAAGACAGGAACATTAGGTTATAGTTCGTAACATGCCAATAGTGAAAGTCGGTCTCCTTCAGTCTCCAGTTGGACTTCTGGAATAGTACAGTTTTTTTGAGAGCAGTGAGCCGCACAGGATCCAGCCCCAGGTTTCAACAGTTAAATGGAAATGTTCAGCACCCAAAAATCTGCCTGAAGTCAATCAGAGATGCAGGTGCCCAGCACTTCAGGGCAAACAAAATCCCCAAACTCAAGTCTTGATCATTTTTTCACTGAAGATGTTTAGATCCCAGTGGCTTCAAAGGAAAAGTCAGTTCCTAAACCTAGCCTCTCAGGGCATTAATGGAAAATCTGGGTTTTAGCTTTCAAACTCCAAAGAGGATTTTCAAATGAGCTTTAGTTAAAGCATCCCCACCACCATTTTTCAGTGCAGAAATGCCGATACACATAACATAGGAGTCTCCTAGAGTGCAATAATTACCACGCTCCAGCAGACTTGATGAAATCTTCCATGTCCTAAGTGTTTCCAAAAATGATTAAGCCTCTGTTATTTAGGTGCTTTACTACAGGCACTCAAGTTGGACCACCTTGGCTAAAAACACTAGGAGCTGAGAGTCCCTGATGTGTGGGAATAAAAAGGGTGGGATCTTTTACTACATTTTGGAGGCCTGGAAATACATTTTTGGCTACTTTAATATTGCTTTCATCCCATGAAGCAGTGATTTTTTTTTCTTGTTTTGTGCTATGAAATTATTGACAGGCTTTCCCCACCCCTTCCTGTTCTGCTTATGGTTACAATTTCTTTGACAAACATTGCGTGGAAGTGCTGTTCTGTGAATCAGAATGGAGATACCAGTCCATACACATAGTCAAATCCCAAGCCTCTTAACATTCATGATTTGGAAGAGAAAAGAAACACTTACCTCAGGGTATTAAAGTCTTTTTTCTTCCCTGGCACAGAAGCAGTTGCAACGCTTTTGAATGAAACTTCCCCTCTCCCACTTACCCTTACTCCACACCCTGCCAACCCAGTCCTTAAACATACCTGTTCTCAAAGACTGGCTCCTACCCTGGGGGTCATTAAGACAAGGCTAGACGAACACCTTGCTGAGGTCGTTTGACCCCAGTACTCTTTGCTGCCCAGGGCACGGGGTCGGACTCGATGATCTGCTCAGGTCCCTTCCGACCCTAGAAACTATGAAACTATGAAATCGAGTCTGCTCCAACACGCTATAATTACAGTGCATTGGAGCAGCCTCCCTGCACAAGTATAGGAGCCGAGAGGCTCTGGGTTTAAAGCAGATGTTACTGGGTGAAAGTCTAAGACTCCTGTTAGGAAGGACATCAGACTAGAGGATTGTGAGGCCCCTTCATATCTAAATCACAGGGTACATTCACATGGCACAGTGCCACGAACACGGAGTTTAGGAGAAGGTACAGCCATGTCAATGCAGTGCTCCTGCTCTTCCCAGGCTGATGTTCCTTATTCAACGGGGTACCATACGGTAGGATCCCTACCTCTGAGAGGCGCGGCCAGTTGTATATAGTCATACCCTCAGGACATACCCTGAGGCCAGGACCAACAACCTGCATTGTACTGCGCCTTGCCTCTAGCTTCAGTGGCAACAGGGAAGCGTTCAGCTAACATGCTACCATTGCCACTGCCCCCAAACTGTGATGCTTCTCCAAAGGGATTTGTTTCTGCCTAGGAGGATCCTGCAATAGGTTTTGGGATTGTAAAGCACATAAGAAGAACATGTCGGAGAGAAGCTGTTCCACCCTCGCCAAAGCACGCACTGTCACTCCGTCCCAAAGCGCTGCCTTTTGTTCCTTTTCCTTTCCAAAACACTCACAGGTAGAAGAAAGAGGGATGGACACTGTTGCCCTCCCCGTTCTACACCTGCACTTCACATCTGACCGCTGCCAGCCGTTCCACACACAAGCCAAAGGTAGGAGTCCTGCCCATCATGGGCAGAGGCTGAAGGTCAGCAAGTCCGGGGTGGGGGGGGGAGCTCAGCAAGTATGGGGGGGATAATTTCCCAAACTACATTTTAGACAGGACCCTGCTACCCAACAGGGGTATTTTAATTGTCCAGGTAGCTTTGATACCAACACCTGGTGTTAAAATAGCTTTCTATAATTATCTCAGGATGTCTGATCTTGCTGGTTTTCCCACATCCCGAATCCCAGGCACTCCATAGCTCCACTGGGCGTGCGAAGTATACAGGATGCAGCCAAGCAGTTAAATCCGTTGATAGCATATGGATTGACACAGCAGTTTTTGATAACCCAATAACAGCGGCAGCAAAAAAAAAAAAAAAAAAATCCTATTTTTGTTCAAAACACCCCACTAAGACCAGTTATTATTCATGTTATTTTTGCTTAGCCAACATTTTCAGAGAACCAAAAACAATAAATCTAGATAATGAGCAAACATTTTAAGCTCTTCAGCTTCCTTCGCTGCCAATTCACAACTGTGCCTCACACTAACAACTTGCAATAACTTCCAGTTTATTTGATTTTATCAGCATCATCATGACAACCCTGGAGACAACTGAGACAATTGCTTCTATTATTTTTATTTGCTTCCATCCTTGTGACAACGTATGGAAAACCCTTCCGGTGAAAGAGGCCTCAGACACTATTTTACTTGCCTTTAAATAGGATTTTAGAACCCAATTCAGATCTGGTGTCATTTGGTGCAGTCCCACTGACAGCAATGCACCCATTTACAGTGGGCTTCATTTGATTCCTTGTCTCCGCTCCCCCCATTCAAGCATCACAATTTCAAAAAAATACATCAATTATACCAGAATATTTCTCTGACGACCATTTAAAACCACTTTACCACTGTGCTGAACATTTCTTAAAACAGAACTCCATCGCAATGAGAGAGCTCTTTGCTGGGGAAGATAGCTAACACACCCAATTAGAGGTAGGGGTTAGGGTTAGCTGATACCAGATGCAAATAAAAGCAACTACATTTGTTTTAAAAGGAAAGGATTTATGAGAAAAAAAATTTATGACGAATTTTAAATGGTTAATAAATTTCAAAGCCCAAACAGCCCTTGATTTATAAAGCACATCTGTAATGTTTCTTTACCTGTTCAGAAATCCTTACACATTTACATATCGTCATAATGAGGTGTATTTCCAAACTGTTGTGCAAGCCTGTAAAGCAGGCCATAAAGTATATCTGCAGTGCCTGGTTTCTAAAATGTGGGTGATTTACGATCCAAAAATATTTCCAACATAATTAATTAGGTGATACAAGAGTAGGCTTGCAGCATAACACTTTACATTTAAAAAGCATCTCTTTTCAAAGGGCACTCAAAGAGCAATAAAACAACAAGCAAAGTTTCCCTACACCCTTCACAGCATGTTAAATGCCAGCCCCATGTTTGGAGATGGGTAAATGGAGGCACACGGAGATTAAGGGACCCACCTGTGCCACCAGTGAAGACAAAAGCAGCAAATCTTTCACTTGACTTAAAAGAGAACCAGACTGGGATTCAGTCAGCAGGACAACCAACGGAGGACCCAGGAAACAGAACCCAGCAGGTGCAGATCCTAGCCCCTGTTGCAAATCCCTCAAGAAATGCTGCAAAGTAATATGAAGACGCATACATCTGCCTCTGCTGCTACAGTCATGCCAGTACTGTTAAGTGAAATTAGCTCTTTGTATTTGAAACAAACAGGACAAGGATGATTCATCCCACCCACACAATGCCCAACGAAATGGGAGTCACGTAGGGGAACTATTATTTAGAGGCTTGCAGTAAGGATAAGGAATTCACCACCAGTATGGCAACTATCTCTGCAAGAAGCACCCAGTATCGTAACTGAAGATGATCTTATCAAAGCCTTACTCCTTTCCTAGCGCCTACTAAAACCCTACTGCACGGCCTAAGAGGGAGCATGTCCTGAGTGCCTACCTGCCACCCGCTATCCCATTGCCACCCATGGCTTAATGCATTTCCCCGAGGAACACCATAGCATTTTGCTGCAAACTGAAACATCTTGGGCACGCACATGAGCACCCGTTGCGACTCATTTGCAAATGTAAGGATGAGCACTATCAGCAGCTGCATTGCATTTGTACTATGATAGCCTAGAAAACCAAGCAATGACTCAAGAGTGTAATTTTAATATAAAAATGAGAATACAATGAGTACTTAAGCCCCCAGCTCCCGGAATCATGGGATTACATAAAATTTGCAGCTTGGGATTGATTGATTGATTGATTTCTTGACAGCAAGTTTCTGGCCTCTGTAACTGCAGAGAAACACTTGAAAATATTTTTAGAGGGCATAAAGAAGCAGGGGAAAAAGGCATATTTAAAAAAAGAAGAGCACTGGTGTAAAAATGAGCCAAATCATGTATAAAGCAGCAGTCAGAAACATCCTGATGCTTCAAAATATGTTCCGGCACAGCAGGGCTACTACCAATGAGGTTGCAATTTAGATTTTAGAAGGATAATTGGGTCTGACAACCAAATCTTTGTAGGAAGAGAACTCAACCAGAGGGTTCTAGGGATGCAAACTCTCTGCGTGTTGAATTTATGAATGAAAGGGCTGGTGGCAAGCTGCAAACTATGATTCTAATACACACAACGTACTCAAGGATGCACAAAAGCAGTGACAAAGGGTGCTACAGTCTCAATGATCTTAAAAGCCCCTTAAATTTAATTCTCCATTTAATGGGAAGCCATTGTAAATGTAAAAAAAAAAAAAAAAAAAAAAATGGAGTGGCGACTGGTTAGCAAGGACACTGATTTTTCAAAAGTCTGTTAAGGGTGGATACAAATCGGAAGGAGCCCAGTGGGAAGAATAATGCAATGGACAGTTATAACATATGCATGAAATAATAAAGAAACCAATCAACATAGGAATGTGGCTAAAAACGAGTTTATTCTACCTACATTGTGTTCAGCATTAAACAAGTCTCTACATCAGTAAGAAACTTAATTTAATCATACATGGGTCTTTTTTAACCTATTATTCCTACTGTTGAGATTCAGATGGCAAGATAATACGTAGAGTATCTTAGGAATAATTCATACTTCAGCTAAAAATAAATGGTAATGAAAACCAAGTCCGTGGACTTATGTTAGGGATCACTTTAACCCATTAACTTTAACACAGATGATTTAAATGGGCAGATACAAAATTGTTTCATTTTGTAGGCCAGTTATTACAAGGCAATTTGGATTATGAGTCTTCCCCACCTTGCACTTAACAAAACCAAGAAATGACACTGGTGTGCATGTGTCTCTGAGCCTCACCATATTTTTATTAATAAAGAAGATTAATTCAACCTAACTGAGCAAATAGTGGGGGTGGATTAGGGTCCACATTCAATAAACCAACACAAAAGAGCCATCTACTTTAATTCCACTTGTTTCTCTTTGTTATTCAGAATGGCTTATGCTTCTGATCGCTCACTGCAAAACTAAGAGCACGAGAGAATAACCAATATGTGCAGGGTACGTCACACTAACGAATCTCTGGATTTTTGACAAAATAAATCCAAAATCTACTAGAGCAGCAAAAACAAACGTGAGTGAAAAAAGGAGGGGGGGGGAGAGGATTTAATTTTTCTGCTCTTTTAAAAATTATTCCACAATTACTTCATAATGGGCATGAAAATGAGGTCAGCAGAATGGTCACCCATATACCGTTGTCTCTAGGTCACCCTCTCAGAGGGGAATAATGATTACTTAGTCACACTCGCAGTACAAAGATTTCCCAACACGCGACATGAATTCAAATGCACTGGTGGAAGCTCTTCGGACGGTACCAGGCGACAGGGTCACAATGTGATTACATGGGAGGGGTCATAAAGGTTGATTAATTGAGGGTCTGAAAGAAATAACTGAAAACAGAAAGCGGAGAAGTGGTCTTCCATGGCCCCCCACCTCCCTCATTCATTGTCCTTGGGATAAAACATCCATTCAGGGGGCTGATCCTATTCAATTGTTAAGCGTCTCCTGCACCGTGCTGAGCACATTGAACTCTTGGTGAAGATAATGGGAACTGAGCTTGTCCAACACCCTGCAGGATCGAATGGGATTGTTGGCGGAAGTCAAATTACTCAAATGTGTAAAAGGGATGTAGGACCTTAACAGTCTGGGGAAGACGCCAGGGACTTCTCTTTCGCCGGAGCCACAGCCATTTCTATTGGGACTACACTTTCCGATGGCCAACCAAGCACCTGACATTACAATACTTACACAATAGCAACGTCTCCTAGGGCAGAAAGCTAATGAGCAAGTGCGGTAGCTGCTTGTGCTAGAGCAACCTGGAAAACAGGAGAAGGAATCCACAAATTTGATGGCGCTTGATCTCTTCCGTTTAGCTCCCCGATTGACAAATGACTACAGGACCACTCTGTATGGAGGAGCATGGCTAATGCATCTGATGAAATAGTCCTGGGGAGGGGGAGATAGCAAATCTCAAGACAGAGTGATAATAGACTGCCGCTGGCTCCAATTCAAGAAAGCACTTAAATGCAGATTTCAGCAGGGTTTATAAATGACTGTACGCACTGCCATATTTAGGGATGCTGCCTCAAGCCATGGTCTCAGACAAGCACTACTTCTGTTGGGCACGCCATGGCCCTGTATCAGGGAGTTGCTTATACACATACCAAACTTTAAGGACAAGTAGTCAGTGGAGACCAGTCATGAGCTAAGATTTCACCCCGAGCCTAGACCTGAATCATGGGACTCGCTCCCCCTCGTTTCCTCTCGTCCTTTCTCCTCCAAACTTCCTTACAACATAAAGCAGGGCACCTATAAAAATATTTGGGATGGATTTGGCTTCACATCCTTTTATCTTTATAATTATTGCAATTGAAGCCGTTTTTCTTTTCTTGGACAGAATAAAGATCATAGTACTAAAAACTACAAGTCCAGCTATGAAAAAGAATGAAGAAAGTCACATAAGAGCAATTATAGGCATAATGGCAGGTTCCTCTCAACACTAGAAATACATTCCTCTTTACCCCTAAGAATTATATACAATATCCAGAGTCCTGATATTTAGAGAAACTGTACTGCAGACTTTATAAAGAACGCTGTCAGAAATGTCACAAAATAACCCTCTTTACATGCATCTCTTTCCTCTGCCTTTTGAAGGCTTCAATTTTTTTTTTTTTATATACTTAACAGAATTGCTCATCCCTGGAAAATTGTTTACCTAAAAGCTTTAGATTTTGTGAGTCCTGGCGTTCTGCAGCAGCGCTGTATTTACACCCATCCTGGGTGGGTGGTTGTGCTGGAAGCAATTAGCTTCCATGCTTTCTGAACATCCTCCTTCAGAGATTTCAAAATTTCTCATTTGTATTTATTTATTTACATCTGTATAAGTGCTAACTTGCTGCAGGCACCCTTCGCCTAATAGAAGTGTAAGTTCCTCACCGCTAACAAATCTAGCTGTTATTTGGATAACTCACCACCCTGCCATTAACACTTTGCAAATGCCTTTCAGAAAGAGAGAAGCATTGCAACAAACCTTGAAGAATGCCAGGTTGACCCACCAGCAGCCAACCTTTATTTTATGCCAGTGGTTCTCAACCTTTTTCACGCTCAAGGAACCCCTCATTAGACCCAAGATACCCCTTGGAAAATGCTAGCTCTTAACTTACCTTCATTTTTGGACTATGGAAAAAATAATAGAGCAGTTTATCCATTGCAAAGAACTCAGAAAGATCACACCAGGTCACAATAATTTTGAATTTAGGGATGCCTATTTGAAATCGCTGGGTTTATCTTCTAAATCATGTGCAAGTGTTTGCACCCCTAACAATGCTAACATTGTGTGGCACCCTTAAAAGGATTTGACAGCACCCCAGGGTGCCACAACACCCTGATTAACTACCGGTTTATACCAATGGGGTCAGATCAAGCATCTCTGATGATTTCAACTCTACTAGCATGATCAACCTTCCAGTAATATGACTAATACTTGCAAAAAAGTCCCTTACACATATTAAGGAATTCAGTTTCTGCTGGACTCAGGGTATATATATGTATTTTTTTTTAAAGCATGGTAAGACAATAAGTAAATGTATACTGATTGCAGTAATTGCATCCATTCCTCTATCAGAAAGTCTTGTATTGTATTTCTAATATGCACTGATAAGTGCATTCACAACATGATTAACTGCCTCCAGACAAGAATGGCTATTATGTTTAACAGACTGATTAGCAAGTGATGGAGCTGCAAACTGTACTGCTAGTAAATTGGCTGCTTTTAAATTACAGCAGCTTTTTTATTGTTCCGTTTTTAAAATGCAATGGTTTGTTACACATATGCAATGCAGTTTCTAACTGATGATAAGTAATAGAGGAATAGTGAACTTTCAGCTTTTAATATTCTAATTTCAATTAAAGCATTGCTCATTTTCTTTTTAATTACAGTGAAATCTGCACTATACACCACCCTTATTAGGCAACCTCTTGTCTTAAGTGACTGCCAAAAAGGATCCCTGAACACAGTGAGTGGAATTCTAGTCCACATTTATTAGAGGGCCTACCTCAATTAAGCACCAATTTTTGTTGGTCCCTTGAGCGGTCAATTAAAATAAAATTTACTGCATTCTTCTCAGCATCTGACTAATCCCCTCTCACTACTTTCATGATGTTCGACCTGTAGTGTTTCCCAGCAATTACCATACATCTTAAAGGGGCAAGACAGTGGGAAGCAGCACTCGAATGGCCCACGCTTACCTTCTGGCTCAGAAGGCAAAGCAAGGATCCCAGCCTGAACTCAGCTCAGATTTGCCATCTCCCAAGGCCTGTGTCTACTATAACCAGGACTATTTACTGTTCAGCGTAATGAGCTGCCAGATTACCAGCCACATTTTAAAGCAATATAGGGCGGGATACGGGCATGTAACTCCCTTGGGCTCTCTTAAAAATCCCCCAACTACTTGCATGTCTTTTCAAGGACTGCTGTACGTATTTGCATTATTTGTTTTTATTGCAGTAACCCATAGGTGTCATCACCAAGCCTTTCTTATGCAGCAGCTGTACAAACACAAGGAGAAAGAAAAAGGACAGTCCCCGAAAAGAGTCTGCAATCTAAGTGTAAGATAAGAAAGCATATGGAGACAGACAGGCAAGGTAATGGCACCTATATTCAATATGTGTTCAAAGAGAAAGCTTTCTAACCTCACAAAGTGTGCAGACTTTGTAAGGATGTATTCATCTGCAAGTTATTCCAGTCCAGTGGCCCAGTGCAGTCCACATTGCTTATTTATAACCTGGAGCCGAGTATAACTTATTAGAGCCAATGAACACATGATTGATTCTGATATCTTCTATCAGAGAACTTCATCAAACACAATACAGACGGCTCTACTTTCATGTATATAGCGAGCTACACATTTGGAAATCAGGTCAAGGCATTTATCAAAAGGGAAAAAAAACACTGTAGAAAAGGGACGCTGAATCTCTGCCTAGTTTTGTACACCCCGGTGGATAGACCCACATGGTGATTTGCTGCTTGTGTTATTATCTCATGTGTTCATCATTTTACTCCAGAGAGTCAAGTGACTACTAGGGCTGGGAGAACTCATCTTGCCAAACCATTTATCTTTGCAAAATTGCAGGACAGAAAACTTATGGTTGTTTATTTTATTTAGATGATTGAACACACATCATCCCCAGGGCACCTGATCAGAGTACAGACTGTAAAAGAACCCCGTATCTTACCCATTATACACCAGGCTCAGAGTCAAGCAGTTGCTAGGTCCCTCACACTAACCAATCCCTGCCCAATGATTTGCAAAACAAAGGAGGTGATCCTAAATAAGGTAACCCCAACAAAGGACTTATAATAAAGGAATACTCAAGGGGAGCACTCTGTAGATAATGCTCTGCCTGTGAAAATGTGAAGCTCCTGGCTGATTCTTGGGACCATAGGCAAGTATACCCTTGCAAACCTGAATAGCGCCACAGGGAGGAGCGTCACAGGCAGCGAGGAAGCACCAAGCCACAAAGAAACGTAAGCTGGCATGCTGCCTTCTTTCATTTCTATTCTTTTTTGTGGTTATAACCCATGGGCTTACTGTTTATATATTTTTGTTGATTGATAAACCGGAGGTTTGTGTACAAGTCTGTAGGGGAGGAGGAGACCTCATTAGCACTTTGGGTGCAATCATAAAAGGCTAAAGGGGCCTAGTGCACCAGTGTGTTGAGTTATCTAGTTTCTCAGAGCTTGGTGCAGGACTTTTAAATTGGGGCCCAGTGGGGGAACACTGGCTAGTAGCCAGAACTAAAAGAAGGGGGGGTCCTTGGACAGTGGGACTTTGGGGCCACTGCCCAGCCCTGAACTTGTGGCCTGCTGGCTCTGTGTCCAGTGGATGGACTGCTGGGATAGGGAGCCTGGGCTCCATATTGGAAGCAAAAGCAGGGACCCCCAAGATTAAGGAGCTTAGGCCTCTGAGTCAAACCCTATCTGGTGGCTTTAGACTGGTAGGCCTAGCTAGAGAAAGACAGGGGGGAGCGAGGCCTGTGGTGGCTGCAAACCCCAACACAAAAGTGCAGTAGGCAGTCTCCTGCTTGTAAGAACATTTGTATAATATTTACATCAAGACGTGGCAGGAAAGTAAAAGTGGGCTACAAGATGAGAGATAGGAGGGAACCATTGAGGGATCTGAAGGGCACCCCTCATAGGCCACAGATAGCAAATAAGAAAAAAATGCTGCTGCGGAGGGCAACCTGTTGTAGGCCCTACAAACTACTGTCCAAGAGCATGCTGAATTTGCTTTCAAAATATGAAATTAATAGGACTCTTGGTCTTTTGCTCCCTATTACTTCCTTTACTATTGCTCTACCTGCCCAGGGAGAGTGCCGCATTGCACTTTGCAGGTGACCCTTTATGTATGGAGCACACAGGGCTCAGGGTACGTGCATAAGTGGATGGAAAGACCTTCCGTTATCCTGGCAGGAAGCTGCGGCTCTCGTGTCTGTCTGCAAAGTGAAGATGGAAATAAAACCGGTATGTCCAATCTTCTTGATAGAAGGAAATAAAAAATAATTAATGCCTAATGACCTCTAACCAGAGATCTATCTGGGTATACTGCATGGGTGGGCAAAAAGTGACCTGGGGGTCAGATGCGGCCAACCAGGCCATTCTATCTGGCCTGTGGAGCCCATAAAAATTTTAGAAAATTAATATTTATCTGCCCCTAACTGCCTGTCATACGGCCCTCAATGGCTTGCCAAAACTCAGTAAGTGGCCCTCTGCCCAAAATAACTGCCCGCCCCTGGTACTTGCACTGCTTCCCAGGGGCTCATGTGCAACCAAACATCTGGCACAGGCCAAACCAGAGTGAGATGGTGAAGGTATGCCGGGGACACCCCATGCCAGAATACTCAAGGACTAGAAAGCCCCAAAGTGTTCCACAAAGCTGAGCAAGTATCTATATCCTGATCTGTCAGGTGGGTAAGCAGATGCCTGAGTCAGGAAGTAACTTGTCTGGGATCTCAAAACATGTCCATCACAGCGCTAGAAACAGGACCCAGGAAACCCAAGTCTCAATCTTCAGCCCCATATATCTGATCTCCATCTGAATAGGGTATACAAGTGTGTGTGTGAGCAGATATAACATGTGAAGAGCTCCACGTGCCCTCAGAATTAACCAGATTTCTTTTACTGTATAAGGTAGGACCATACCAAAAGATGAAGCAATAGTTTGTGCCTTATTCTGTCCTATTACAGTCAACTGGAGATTTACAATGGACTCCTGTGGGTGCGCAGTCAAACCCTATTTGCTGAAAATAAATCCAAGCTCTCTACTTGAGTAGGACCATAAACAAAAATGAGGAAGAAATAGTGAGTTCTGCCTTGGAACACTCATAATCAAAGTTTACTTTTTCTTTTACATGTTAAATACAAAAGACTCCAATAAAATATTGCAAGATTTTATTAGAGATAATATATATTCTAATGAGCAATAAGCCCTTGGTGTATATTAGAAGCTTCCTATTATTTCAGTTTCTCAGCTGCCGCACGCCTGGATTTCATTTTAAGATAATTAAAACACCACATCTAATTATATTAATGCTTTTACAGTTTACTTTTGAAAATGAACAATAATGAGTTGTGTTGATCAACTGCTTTGATAAGAATTTCAAAGGGTATTAGGAAAGTATATTGTTCTGAACACCTATTTGGCCTTTGTTTCAGTTTCTTAGGGGTTTTGTACCAGGCCTAGTTTCGTTATTCTTTGCCTAATACTCACTTGCATCTTGTCCCACTCATAGCTTCTGTCCTCCTTCTCAACCCAGTGGCTCCCTTCCCCTTTTCTTGTTACCATCAGTCTTCTACAACTTAGGCCACACTCTCTCCTACCATTAGAGCCAGGTCCCACACCTATATCTTCCCCTTTCCTGGGTGCCCTGCTCCTTGCCTTCCATCCTTCTACAGCCCTGACATCCCCCTGTTTGCATCCCATCTACACCACTACCTCCATCTCTCTCATGCTACCATTACTAGCTTCAAGCCTACTCTTCAACCGCTAGTTACCTTCTGGGAACTCCTGTCATGGTGAGGACCTGTCTTGCCTGGTCTTTTGACCATATCACCCCCTCTGTGCATCCCTCCACTGGATCCTCTCCTCTCCTCCCCATGACCTACCTTCATCATCTTCCATCTCTTCCCATCAAGATGTCAATGCCTGCCTCTGCTCAGCTCTTGATGCTGCCATCCACCTGTCCAATTTTCAAAACAATCCAACTTCATGATTTGTTTCCTGCTGGATGATCCTCACAATTTGGAGAAGCTCTCCATAAGCAACCACAGTGTCATCTCTTTACCATCATTCAAAACCCTCATTTCCATGCTAATGTGCTGAGCCCGGTGCCTGTGGTGCTGACCAATACTGGCTCATTGCTTCCTTGCATCTCTCCCCAGGCATCACTGCTTCTATTATACTTCAATCACAAACAGTCAAGTGCTGTCTTTCGGTTCTGTGTTTGTACAGTGCCTTCACAGTGTGACTGGAGCCACTGGCTGCATTGCTAATACAAGCAGTAAATAATCATTTTATGATAATCTTTTTGCGTTCCCACCACTAGTTTAAAATTGGCCTTAATTCAACTTAAACCCAAATGTACAGAGGTTTTCATGTTTCCCAGACTGGCAAATACATGGGCTGCCTGCTAGCAAAGGAGAATCATAGAAAATTAGGGTTCGAAGGGACCTCAGGAGGTCACATCTAGTCCAACCCCTGCTCAAAGCAGGACCAGCCCCAACTAGATCATCCCAGTCAAGGCTTTCTCTAGCCAGGTCTTAAAAACCTTAAAAATGGAAAGTCCACCACCTCTCTGGGTAGTCTGTTCCAGTGTTTTACTACCCTCCTAGTGAGAAACTTCTTCCTAATACCTAACCTCACCTTCCCTTGCTGCAACTTGAGACCATTATTCCTTGCTCTGTGAACACAGATAATCCCAACTGACAAAGGAAATTACAAAAGGAAGTATAAACTATAAAATCATCTAAATGGGATTAAAGACAAGACAGTAATCCCCTAATATAATGTTAGGATTTAGGGTAACCTTTATGGGTTCATTTTCCAACAAAAATTTCCAAAGCGGCATCAAACAAAAGCTTGGCATAACCCCAAATACAGAAGGCACTATTATTAGCAATGCTTCAATTAGGACCACTGCTGAAGCATTACAGGAATCAAAGCATTTTCCTGTTCAGTTATGAAATTCACAGTACAAAAATCCTATGCCACACATAGCTGCTCTCCAAAGACTAAATCTTAACTGTGCTGTTTTCTGTTTTAGTTTATTTGGGGAAGGAGGGAGAGGAAGATACATTTCCTTAACAGACCTTCCAGATTTTTTTATTTTTTTTTACTCCTCGGGTTGCAAACACTGAAACCATAGTGCCCAGAGAAAAGCGGGTCCAACACACAAAACCTAACAATGCCATTCAAAATGTATTTGCTATTATTTCGCATAGACACATCGTGCTAGCATCACTTTATCTAGAACACTTGGATTCACCTGAAAAAAAAATCCATGGCTATAAGTCTGTCATTTTGAAGGGAAAGAGAATTGAAAGTTATATAAAGTATTAAGTCTAGGGTGGAACAATGGAGTCTTCAGCTCAGACCTTGGAGACTCAAGGAAAAAGAAAATTCAGTGAGACTGGAAAGACGCTGAAGATCGGAGGGGGGAGGATGTCTTAAAAGGGACAAGCTATCTTTGAAATCATGACTTGGTGAAATAGAAGTTATTGTGTTTAATGCATAGTAAAAAGAGACAACTCTTTAGCAATGTCTCATGCATGTACCAGAAGTGGCCTTCAAATAAATTCTACAGATTCTTCAACGGTTTTTAAGGAAAACTTCCCCGCAGATTGCCAGTCTCTTTGGTCATTCATAGCTTCTGCTTCTAGGGCCCTGATTCAGCAAGATTGCTCCATATGAGCAAATCCAACAGTGTGGAAATCACTGGGGCTACAAGCATACCCAACAGATTGCAGGATCAGGGTGTAGGTTTCCTGATATTGTGATGACTTGCATTGCGGTGCTGCCAACAAGCTCTGGTCTTGAACCAGTACTTCACGACAGTAGGCACTATACAGGCCCAAAACAAGTGGATCCCTGCCTCAAAAAGCTTACAAACCAGGTGAATAGATTACAACCCCATTGTTGGAGAGCTGCTCCATTTCGCTGTGTTGGCTTTCCTCTCACCCTGCTCCAAGGACCCCATAGCAATGGTAGGTGCCTGGCTCCAAGATTTGGTAGTTTGTCTACAGCTACTTTTTGTCTACAGCTACTTTTCACCAAATACAACACACAAATGCAGAAAGCCACCTCCAGGAACAAGCCTGATTGGAAGAGTTGTCTGCAGGTCCCCACTGAAACACTGATGCTCTCATCAAAATATTTTCAGGGCAAGTGTTTCAAGCTACAATGTGGCGTGTTTGCAGTTGTTAGTTTTAAATCGCACTTGATGTAAAACAATCTAGGGAAATGTGCAAATTAAAAAAAAAAGATAACAAAAGCCACTGTCACTTATCCTCCCTGTATTCGAAAACTGCATCAATCGCAGACTTCCCTTTGCATCACTTTACACAAAACTGTCTGCAGCTGGCATCTGGGACACAACACAGAAGAAAGCTATCCATCATGGAGCCAAGCCTCTACCTCCTCACAAATCTGAGCCTGCTTGCCTTCCTTCCTTTTATTATTATTATGTATTTTTCCCTTGGCAGGTTTTTGCTCCTTCATCATTGTCTTTTAACTAGCACCCATATGTTGAATTGCTAGTGAAGACAGCATATTGATAGCTGATGGTCGTGTGCAGGATCGGATGATGTCCCTTTAAAAATAGTCTGGGAGCCCTCTAGCGGCCACCTCAGTTCTAGGCATACCCAGGACCTAGCTCGAGCAGCGAGGCACGGCATGTCGGGTGTAGCTGGGGAACAGTTACGTGGTTCCTAGTGCGCTTGTTGTGTAAAAAGTGAGATGTCGGGAAACTCCTCTCTCCTTGGTTGCACTGTGTCCCATTACAATAGCTGCATGAAGGAAACGAAGGGAGTTTGTGCACTGCTCGCTCCCTGCAACTGGGGGAACATGCTACCTCTGTCCACCTTATGTGCCTGGATGCAGACTTGCGCGAGGCATAAAGAAGCAGCTTCCTCTCGGGTATAGCTGACATCATAAAGCCAGGAGGAATTGTATTTTCTGTGCTGGGAGGGGAGCGGACACTGCTCCTTACTCTCACCCACAAAGCAGGCACAGCTCCCTAACGGGGCCAGGGACACTGGAGGAGAAGGTGCTGCAATTCCCACCTCCTGTATGGTCACCAGCCAGAAAGGTGCCATCTGCCTCTTAGAAAGCAGAGGGGGGCAGGAACGGATATGGAGGAGTTGGTGGAGAAAAATGCTCAGGGTTTCCCTCTGGCTCTCCCCCACTGTTTCTGCAAAGCTCACTTGAGTCCTCGGTGGAGAGTATATTTTCTCTGAACCCCTCTAATCATATTTCCTGGGCATCCAGTTCCAGACTGGGATTCAGACTTCCAATAATAAAATAATGATTATAGGAGACAGCCATAAAGAGATCAATCAGGCATACGCCTACTGAATAACCCCCGGGGCACTATGTTTCGCTGGAACGCTGCGCAAACAGCTGAGAAATGACCATACTCTAATTAAACAGCGAGCTGCAAAATGTATCCGGGAGGCTCTTCCTTCTGATCCAGCCCCGGTTCAGATTCTTGTTGCTGAAGAGAGCATCAAGTTGGGTTGGGGGGCTGTAGATAATGAGGCAAACCTAAAACTTTCCATTTCATTTTATTTTCAATGAAGAAGCCCGTGCAACTACACACAATTGTCTATGAAGCAAAAGGACAGATGGCAAAGCTCTCAGAGGGGCACAAAAAGGGGCTTCTTTAAAGGAGGTTTTTTGTTTTTTTTTTTTAATTAACTCTCTTCTTTTTCCCTTCATTCATCTATTCATCTATCCATGGGAGTGCTGAAAATTCAGTCGCTCGTTCTTTTGATTCATATTCAAATCCAAAAATATTTGAACATGTCGCATGTCTGGTGGTGAGGAAAATTTGAAGGTTTGTTGGTTTGGGGGGGGGGTTGGTTATTTTAAGAGGTCAAGCTAATTACATGGACTCAGTCAGGATCTCAGAGATGAAGACGCAGTAAATGAGAAGGACACAGTAACAGTGACAGTGATTTTCCAGCAATACCTTTACTATCTGGCACATGGTGCACATTATTATTTGACACGTAACATGTCATTTGCAATGTGTATATCCCATCAAAAGAACCACTTCCCTGCACACGTGCCCTTCTGCATTTCCCAGCTGCCTAATGAAGTGGCTTCACTTCTCCATTTACCTCCATCACAAGTAGTCTTTTAAAAATAATAATACTTGTGTGCTCACGGCCTCCCAGTCACCATGGATGCACTGACGTTTATAGATGCCAACAGAGACCAGGCAGCCTTCTGCTTCAAAAACAGCCCCCCTGCCCCAACTCCTCGAGTGAACAGAGACTCCCCATAAAGTGGTTGTGGCAGCCCTGGGACCAATGGAGCCCTGCACATGCTTGCAGTTAGTTATGCACTGAAGTACCTTGTGGTAGTAGGACCATACACCTCGTCTCCTGTACAGCCCAGCCTGCACACCTTTTCAGGATGGACTTCCATCCCCTTGGGTCATAAACATTTGCATTTGCCACTGCATTAGTTAATGAAGCCCCACAACACACTTAAAAGCTTAATACAACATTGCTTGCAGGAGGAAATAAGGCAGAATGCATCACACGCGCTAGAAAGGGAGTTCTCTATTCAGGCTGCAGGCCATGGATAGCAGTGTCCTTTCTCCTGGCTCTCTAGATGAAGGAAGGGGCACTCAAACAAACTAAATGAGAGGGCATTTACAGAGCATCAGCTGCCCTGTTGTCACTGTGCATGTGCATGCTCTTACCCCACAGCAGATGAAAGCTATCCCATGGTAGTTTGCTCCTCAATGAGCGCTGGGTGCTCTACTGAACTGATTTAAAAGGAAGTATTTCAGACCAGTTCAACAAGATAAAATACCCCAGTTCAGGGTGACATGACCTGACATAAATAGTCCATTTGATAGTCTTGACAGAACATTGAAAATCTTTAGGAAAACTGAGATTTCCTATGGGGGGAGGGGAATCTCAATTTTGTAGCGACTGAATGTTCTATCAGATCATTCCAAACAAAATTCCTAGCTAGCTCCTGTCATTCCACAAGATGCCACTAAGGCTATAAAACCAATGGGAGCTTTGCTATTTATTCAAACAGTACAGTATCAAGACCTAAGCCTTAGCTTTGATCAGAGAGACTAAGTACAGACAGTAAAAAAAGCCTGAGGCTGAATCAATTCAGTCTTTGCAGGTTACTCTAAACTGCACAGATTAAACTGAGAAACAACTGGACAGACATTCACTTTTGATTCAGGAAATGCAGCCACATGCCTGCAGTGGCTCAAGCCAGAAGATGGGGGATCCTAAAGCACAGCATGTAGCCAGCATAGGCTGTGTGTTCATTTCCTCCTCCTGCTGCCCCCAAGCTCTCTGGGATTTGCAGGCCAGACTCCCGATAGCGGGACTCTGCAGGGTTGTTCATCACCAGGGATTCTGGTTTTCTCTGATTGAAAAAAGAAAAACAAAAATCAGATTAAAAAATGTAACCCAGAATCCACACTTTCCGATGATTAAAATGAAACACCACTATAGATATAGATACAGATATCTATAAACAGCTATAACTATATTAGCTGTCTATATATTAGTGGTGTTTTATTTTAATCACAGAAAAATGTGGATTTGGGTTACTTTTTTTAATTTGAAAATTGGGGCTTTTTATCAGAGAAACCAGGATTCCTACTCATCACTTCCTTTTCCTGCTGCTGGGTGCCTCTGGGATTTATAGTCCACAATCACAGCCAACAATAAGTTTCTAGCAGGGCAGGGAGTCTCTGTCCTCAGGGGAAGGGAAGTTTAACTTCCCTCCCTGGCCCTAGGCCCCAGCCAGGGTTTGCCAGGGTTACCCAACCCTTCTGTACTGCAGCAGATAGCACAGCCCAGCCCAGAGCTGAAAAGCATGCTGGGATGATGGGGGACTCTGATTTAATTTGAACCAGGAAGGGGTCATGTTTCATAAATCAGTTTGTCCCAAATCAGTTAAGTCTGATACGACATTTGACCATTTTTATCTTAAACCAGTTTCAGCCACACTGAACTTCTGTTCTGTTACAGGTTTAACCCAGCTGCTGATCACTTAAACTGGTTTGTGTAACTTTTGTCCCTAGTCAGAGTCATGAAAGTATTTGCAGACTAAAGACCATAGGAAATCATTTCATTCCCCACTGAAATTATAACAATTTACAGAGGTAAGCGAGCAACCTTATCAGAGAGTGCCATGACATTTCACATTAGCTTAGGACAGGAAGTAAATCACATTGTACTTAGCTGACCCTACAAGGAGAATTCAAGGAGGCAGAATGCTATTAAGCAAATTGGAGTCGAGGAACATCAGACTGAACAGCCCTCTTCTTGCAAAAGTACTTCACAAGATCTTTAGCCACTACAACTGGTCAGGACCTTCACTTCTCTAATTCAGAGAGCTTTGCCTTGTACCATCCTGGTCAGTCACTTCAGTTCTTGCTCACATGAAGAATTATCAGAAACTGAGCCACCAAATCCACTACTAGCAACACAACTGAATTTCTGCTTGTTTGTGTATTTTGCTTTCTTTCCCTCCCACCCCCATCTCCTCCCTTTATTTTTTTGCTCTCCTTAACCTTGAAAAACTTAAAACTTTGCAATTAAAAAGGGATTTGAAGATAATACTACTTACAATCACCATAATAAATTTATGGAAAATAGATTTAATTATAACCACAGTAATCTGGAAACTGTTTTATTATAATTAAAATGTTAATTACCCATCACCAGTCTAACATACTTGTGAATTAAAAATTTAGGACAGACTTACTGAGAGTAAAAGATTTGCTGAGAGTAAACTTATTTGCATACATTACAAAAATATATACTCCCAGGGTACTTTATTGTTAAATGGCACTCTATGCTACAGAGTTCCAACCAAGACCTACAAGCCTACAACCAAGACCTATCTTCACTTTACTGATGGAAGTATAGTTCAGCGTGCATGTAGTATTTTATGGGACTGGTGTCAACTTTATACTGCATTGCCATGCAACCTGCTGGTCATCAAAAGCTTAAACTGAAACTGCGTCTAAACTGATGAGCCCCTACTGCTTGAACTCCACCTTGCTTTCCCAAGAACACAACAGGCTCATCAGCCTCTCTATATATCCCAGCCACAACCATAAAAGGACCAGATGGCAGGTATCAGCTTGGAACATTTTTATCAAAACATTTTTCCCCACAAATAAAATCTGACAACATCAAAACATACTGTGAATGTGTATCCATTTTGCTTAAATGTTTATTGGGGGGGGGAGTAAAATGATTTTTAAAAAGCCTAGTAGTCAAAATATTTCATCTCAACAGTTTTAAATGACACTGGATTTTTCCATTCTAAATTACTTAAATTTTTAAATTCCCTTCAATTTAAGAACAAAGGATGCTGAAAATTAAAATGAAACATCTCATCTGAGATTGAACAAAAAGTCTCTTTCAACCTGAATTAACGCTTTTTCCCCTCAACTTTTCTGTGCACCCAAAGGTTTGAAGACTTTTTATTTGGGGGTAGCCTGAAATAACTTCTTTATTTTTTTTATTTTCAAAACTGCCATCAAACCAATGTATCAGGTATTCACACAGCTCTAGGTGCGGCTCACCCCTACTTCTATACAAATGTAGATTAGAAGTGGGTGAATGAGTCATAATGAATAATCTATTCATTACGAACAATTTATTCGTCAAAGTTTGACTTCAATGGCCACTGGATATAGATTTCAAAGATTTACAAAGGCAAGTAGGCATCATTATCAGCATCCTACAGAGTGGGGGAAACGAAAGGAGGCGTAAAGAGTAGAACACTCACAATACCATATTTACTCAAAAAGAAGATGACCCTGACTATAAGACAACCCTCAACAACTAGACTCTATAAATGGAAATTTTGTAAATTTCTTACAATTTTTCAGGTATAGAATCTTATTATTGGAAGTTTGCCTTGAATATGGCCCCCTCCCACTGTTACAGCAAGAAAAATAAATCTGGGGAGGTCAGATGGCCCTTTGCTCAGTTCTTCCCTCCAACTTTTTCCCCTGGCAGCCCTCTCACTCTCTCCTTACTATCAGACCCTGGTCTACTTGAGAACATGGAAGTGAGGAGTAAATATGCAAACAGTAGCCTTGAAATTAAACATGACTATAACAATTTGTATATAGTACCCAAGAAAAAAACATGCCAATAAAGGCCAATTAAACATGGCTGTAACAATTTGCATATAGTACCCAAGAAGAAAGAAGGGGTACAAGGATGCCCTAAAGAGTTTCATCATCGATCCAGAGTCGTGGGAGCAAATTACCCATGACTGTCCATCCTGGAGGTCATCAATCCAGAGCAGAGCACTGGCCTTTGAGCAGCGGCACACAACAGAGGCAGTGAGGAAGCACATGGCCAGGAAAACGAGGACCTCCCTGTCCTCGTTGCTCTCCTGCCCCTGCTGCAGCAGATTGTTCAGGGCAAAGATCAGGCTTATAAGTCACCTGCATACCCATGTGACCTAGCCTCCACCCCACTCCTCTCTCTTCTTCCTCCCTTTTCCTCTCTTTCTCCCTTTCTCTTTTCTCCGTCCGTTTTTCTTACCCGCTCCCTTTCTCTCTTCTCCTGCCCCCCACCCTGCTGGATGTGATCATCTTTGCTTGCGAAGAACGAACAACCCCTGTGCACTTAGTTTATTCAGAATCAATGCACATCACCCTGTTTTGGAACTGTGCGAGTTTTAGCACAGCTACTCCATAAACACACTTTTAAGCAGCACTTTGGCACCTACTTAGGGGTAGTACAAACTATGGATGATATTTGCCCAAAGCCAAAAACTCATAACTTACCACACATGTCCTTGGCTGGGCCCCACCACAGTTAACAGCATTTCAAGCCACAGTGACCTCACAGCTCAGCACTGCTCAGTATGTGTGTGTACTCCAGATATCTCCCCCCAGTCCCTCCAACAAAGGATCCATGTGCTAATTAGCCCCCACTCATGACTGAAACCAAACATGAGTGGAGCCCCCCTCTACTCATGACTGTGTTCTTGTCACATGTCCTGGGATGCTCCAAACATTTATTTGCAGATGAAGCAGAGGGCAACCTGGTCTGGCTTCATCTCATCACTTGAAAAAGGGCTGGTGGTGAGGGGGACTGTACTTACTGGGTACTACAATATATCTTATTCAGATTGGTTGCACTAATCTATCCTTATGGTAAGTTCCCATCAACATGTCTGTCCAATGTGGG
Organism: Crocodylus siamensis; assembly: GCF_052110815.1. Taxonomy (NCBI): domain Eukaryota; kingdom Metazoa; phylum Chordata; order Crocodylia; family Crocodylidae; genus Crocodylus; species Crocodylus siamensis. The sequence continues at coordinate 67,292,906 of NC_143403.1, forward strand.
CCATGCGTTTCACAGTCATACTCAGTATTGGCTACATTTAATCAACTGCATGGTTGGTTTCCACTGTTGAGCATGTGCTGCCTTTGGCAGGAGTTTAATGACAGACAATATAGTTAGTGAAAATTCCTTATATACAATTATGAGATGAGGGGCTGTTTTCCCCATGCCAATTGGAGGGAAAAAAACCTTGCCTTGCATCTGAGTAAATATGGTATATCATTTGCATACCACCTACAGACTGAAAAAATAATTTGCAGAAATTATTTGGGAAAAAATTCCAAATAACGATGCGGTCAAATCGCAAACTGCTCGTGGACAAATCACAAAAAGATGATGAAGCAAAACAAACTGCTCGCTACAACCCTCCAAACTGTGTTAAATAACTCACCGCCATGCTTTGTCCTGTCACCTGGTATGATACAAAGCAGAACAAAATCTTTGCCGAAGCATAAAAATGTCCTATTTAGACTTGTATTCGGCAGTGATTTTATATGGTTTGCAGGTGTAGGCCACTAGTGATATATAAACCCTGATTCTTGTTGCTGGCAATATAGAGCTCTATAAAGATTTGTGTGCAGTATGTACTGTTTGGAGAACTGGCCTATTCTACTTGAGGCATCCAAACATAAGAATAATAGACAGATGTGCATCACTTGGATGCCACAAGCTGTTCCACAGAAACGGAAGAGGCCCCAAACTGAAATTAGCAGGATGACTTAACATTAAAGACATTAGGAGAAATGTCTTTACACAGATTATTCAGAATGCTGAATAAATCACAAGAATTTATAAGTGTCGTGTCGATATAAAAAAAGACTGGCATTGGAGAGTAAAATTTATTAATTTGCCATTTACTGGCTCCCTCCATCAAGTGTGCAGATAATACTAAACTACAAAGAACTGGGAGGACTAGCCAAGACCTAGAAATCCTGCAAAAATACCTGAAGAGATTATATACCCAGGCAGAAAAATAACAAAAATGAAATTCTATTTGGAAAAAACCCCCACAAACTAATATGTCTAGGGGAAATGAGTCCAACACACACAGAAGTCATGTTTTAAAAACAGACCCAGGATGAAGGTGACTGCAGACAGCAAACCTGAGGTTGCAATATGGTGGCTGCAAAACACGTGGGGCTAGCTTGGGTTACATGCCAGTGTTAAGGGCAGCATTTCACACACCAGGAGAGCCCCTTCCTGGGAAGTTCTAGCATGACCATAAGAGAAAATGTATATTCTCTTCTGGGCATATTATCAAAAAAGATCTGGACACAGCTATAGGCACTTAGAAAAGAGCATAAAAAGGGGGACTGGAGGAACCGATATGATAAAAGGTTGAAAGAACGCAGCGTATACAGACTGGATGCAGGATATATGAAGTGGAGTCAAGAATCTATCAATATATGAAGGGTGCAAACAATAAGGAAAAAGATAAAAGATTTAGGGGTAGAGTGCTGAATTTGCATGAGAAAAGGGGACCCTCGTTCTTCTGAGGAGGAACAGGTAAGAGATTGTTCCTTGCCAGAGTACAGTTCCACCCATCGGCATTCGAAATGCCGAATTGTGTGAGCAATACCAATGTATTTCTTAATGGGAGGAAAGGTTTGTTGACTGCCCCATGAGGAAAGTGGGACAGAGCAAGAGATCACCTGTTTCCACCGCCAGCCTCATTCTATCCAGCCTTCCTGTTAACGCTTCACTGTCAAGTCCATAAGAGCTATTAACCCTGAAACTCCTAACCATTTGACAATGCCATGCTGAAAGCTTCCCTCTCCTGTCGCCTTTCCACATATCCTAGATGACACATCATCTCTGGCAGCTAGTGGGAAGTATCCTGTGCTGCAAGTTTAGCTTTGCATCAAATGGTGAGTCAAACCCATGTCAGTACATCTGCAGTCTGGCACCACTGCGAACAGTGGCTGCCAATTTGAGTAGGTTTCCAGTGATGATACTGTTCAGCAGTATCAGTGACCATCTGTTTCTTCCTCCTCTTCCTCCTCCTCTGTTTGTAAGTAATCCACTCTAAAAAGATCAAGATGTTTGAGCCCCCCTCCAAAAAAAGGATTAAAACTTGCAATGGCTGGTACTACATCTGCCAATCCAACTGCCGGACGGAAGAACACAGGCCCCGTACTGACCCAAGGCAGAAATTCTGTTCAAGGTTTAGAGTTTGGATGTTAAAGCAAAGGGTTCATGCTGACAATAAAGTAGCTTGAAGCTCAAGTTGCTGCAGTGGTGTGATTTGTTTGCTGGTTGGCAGGTGAAAGAAATATGGAACACAGGGGGGTGTCAAAAACTGTGAACACTGAGGGCTGTCGCCAAAAATAAAGGCAAAAGCTGAACCTTGCTTATCTCTGCAGCAGCCTGTTATGCAGGCAGGTGAGAGAGAGACTGAAAATACTAATCCCTGTTATGCAGCACAGTTTGGGTATCAGGCAAATATGCTGTGCTTCAGGTGAGCTTAGAGCCAGTGCCGATGACTTATCAGATGACCTGTGGCTGAATAATGAGTTTTCATTAATATCTTTATTTTGCAGCCCTTGCTACCAATGAGTAACCCATATTCACCAGATTCTATGGAGGCCACGGGGCTGGCTGCATCATCAGGCATTATTCAGCTGGAGTAATGACGTGGTAGAATCAGGAATTGTTTCATATAGAGAGATGATCTTCCACATGCAGAACCTGTCTCTTCCTTCAGAAGGGATGCTGCACAGAAAGTGCTTTGGATCCAAGATGGGCCTCTGACACGGGCTGCGACAGAAGCTCAAGAGAGATGTGTCATTGCTCTGATCCTTTCAAAGGAGGAATTGCTAGAAGAGTTCATCCAGACCCAGGGAAACAGCATTAGCTTTCAGGTGGGAACCTACCCCTGGAGAAGCAGAGATGTAGACCAAGGGACCTATGGTTATGCTGCCCTAAAAAAGCCCTGCTTGTCCAGGCCAGGGCGTAGGCCTCACATTGAGTCTTTGCGGGCACATCTACATAAGACACTTAATATGCAGAAGACTAATTCTACTGCGCATTAGTGCAGCTGGCAAAAACCATGCTAATGCACAGTAGATTTAGTCTAATACATATTAATGTCACTTAAAAAGTGTTCATCTGCATTAATGTGCAGTACCGCCAATTATGGCGCATTAAGTTAGTGGCGCATTAATGAACATGTAGATGCACCCTGTGATGCTGATTCTGGCTTCATTCAGTTCTGGTCGGTCTAAGGCCTCCCCACACATACTTATTTCACAGCACAGAGCAGGATTAAGGAACAAACAACTTCATACCTGGGCAGAAATACAGATTCCCCCTTTTATCTTCAGCTGGCCTATACACAGTTGTTATCTTGGTACAACTGTTCTAGCCAGGTGTGTGAGTTTACATGATATGCTTCATAACCCCTATGGTGGGTGTATTCAGATGGATATAAAACTATTTTCTACTTCCTATACAACAGCTCTTCTAACAGAAGATACACTTATACCCATATAACTGCATGCCCACTACAAGGGGTGTACCACTTTAATGATGCAAACAATAGTGTTAACCTTTCTGTTTAGACGATATAGACAATGACTTGGTTATTCTGTATTCATCCTGAAGAGAAAGATGCTTCAAGACTCAGCCCTCAAGTCTTTTCCAATACACAAGACTGAAAGTTGAGAACTATGGTTGAAGAATTAAGTCCTCATAACGTGATCACCAAAAATCAGTTGAATAAAAAATAGCTTTTCAGGTAAATGCACGTTCCAAACATTTCCGTTGAATTTGATTCAAATGATGGTTTTTGTAAATTAAATGATTAACAAATGATAATTTCCTCCAAAAGATGTAAAAACACTCCAAGTTGGATTCTCTGTCACTGTAGGTCATTTCTTACTTTACCTACATGAAATGCTTAAATATTATATTCTGGCATTTGTCCATTTCAGAAGACCCACCCAGTTCAGTGCCTTCAGGTCTCACCTACAATGAGGAGTATGAAACGGCTTTGGCATTTGTAGGCAGAGTTCACTGAGGCCTGGATCTAAAAGCACATGCTAAACTCTTGGATGAGGGCTCGGGGTTGCTATTCTGTCACGTACTATGCCAAAGTTTCTCTGACACCCCATTTAGCTTCGGCCAACATAGAAGTTGCTCTTTGAAAGCACAGTTAAGCTCTTGTAACAGTCTAGCTCTTGCAATTGTCAAGATGACCTTGTAAGCATGATCACAATTCAGGGCTCCCTGACTGACCCTGCAAACTGGCAGGGTATCCTGAAAGGAGCTGAGAGACCTTGGAAGACTCCACACTCCTTCAGCAACCTTGACTTCCCTGGGAGTCAGGCAGACAAGGTTCTTTAGGTAGATGTGATGTCTTTTATTAGACCAACTAAATGGCTGGACAAATTGTTCTTTGCAAGCTTTCAGGCCCTTCTTCAGGCATAGGGAGAGTCCGGTGTTGTTGTATGTGCTCTCCTGGGTAAAACAGAAGCCAATATGCAACATAGAGGTCTGTGCAAGTGCAAATATATGGCGGTGAGGTTCAGAGGGAATGGAAAACAATAGGTGTGAGACATGGTGACAGAAGGTAGCTGTTTACCTGGGGTTAATCAGATGGCAGGCAGGTTATAATGTGCCATAAATCCAATGTCTATATTTAGTCCATGATTTTTTGTATCCAGTGTATAATTATGCTGACTCTGCAATTCATTAGCCTTACATGCTGTAACCTGGATAACATGCTGAGACATGTGGCAGACATTCAGTCTTACTGAGAGGGCCAGCTCATATTACGTCCAACACTGTACAGTCTTGGAAAATCTACCAAAAAACAGCTATGTTGGAAACACTTGCAGACTCATTATACCACATGTTGCTTTTGGGTTTCTAAATTAACCTAGCCTTCTTAAATAGAGGCAAATATCTCCAACCCCATACTACATCTGAAAAAACCAACAATAACAATGACTGCCAAATATTATGAAACCTGTAATGCAAACGGTGCTGTGACTGAGTGAGCCTTCAACAAAGCATTTACAATAAAGGAATGCCAGTGCTCAGAATAATGTAATTTTAGAGGGATGTGGATGTTCTGTTGTGATATAACTTAAATGAATTCAACCCCCTTAACAGCTTCTCAGCAATCTTGCAAGTTAAATGCTTGGAGAATTTCCTCCAAGCAGCTGCAATTAAGTAAATATAAAACACTTTCATATTAAAAGGCCATGATCTTGTGTCAGGAAAGAAAGGATCTTGTGTTTGGCTTGCTTTCAAGTCCAGCTTCAAGAAACACTGCTAGCACAGGAACACCCTGCTGGACCAGATTCAAGTGCCCAGGTCCCACACACCACAGAACGTAAGTGGGGGAAAACAGTCTCTGGCCATGCCCGCCCCAGCAAGGTCATAGCAGCTCTAGTCCTTTGACACTCCTTGCTCCCCCAGGGCAAGGGCATGGATGTAGGCAGAAGCTGCAAGGTAGACAGGGTTTGCCTTGAAGAGGATTCAGAGCCCTCATGGCAAAAAGCAATTCCATCAGTCTACCACACTGCTGGGAGTCCTGTGGCTTTCAAAGCCATGCCCCGGGCAGAGGGAAGTAACACAACTCCTTGGTTCACCCCAGAAAAAACTTCTGCCTGAACACGGCTGCCTCCCCAGATGCAAGGGTGAACCCAGCGCCCCTTATAAATCGAAGGCCTTTGTACTAATTACTGGGTTAGCGATTATTTATGCGCAAACACATCTACAGAATATTCTCTCTAGGACACATGAAGCACACTAGCCACAGGGGTTGAATCGACTCATTCCCTTTTTTCTTCCCTCCATCCATACAAAATGTGACAAGGTTTGCATGCAAAGTCATATGCCTTCCAGACAGTGAAATGCAGAGCAGCTGTCTAATTTTCAACTCTGACCCAGGGCTACCAAAAAAAAAAAAAATCCTCCACAAAAAACACACAGCCTTGCACATCTGAGTTTTCATCACCAAGTCAGCGAGGAGAGCAGGGTCATCAAAAAGGTTCACAAAGGTGTTCCAGCTACCCAGTCCCTCTTGGGCCTGTTCAACAGTGAGATTTAAATGATGTCAAACCATTAGTTTCCTTTAAAGTAAAACTCAAAGCAAACATTGGGGGTTTGTCTCTAGAGAGACAAAAGCCAGAAAATGTATTCGCACAAACCTTTTGAAACAAATGAAGCTGCTGAACACTAGGCAGCTCTACTTGGAACCTGCTAAAGATCATTCAAATCTATGAAGGTTTAGGGGCTGAAATATTTGTAAAATGGTAGCATTACTGCTAATGTCAGGCCCAGACATATCCAGGGATGAGGATGCCACCCCCGAAAATAAAAGAGCAATTGAACGTCAAGTGCGAGGTAGGGATTGCGGTATCTGAGCACTAACCTCCACAGGCTCCAACAAGAAGCAGTGACTGGTGCTTCAAAGGAATGCAACTTAAAAGCAACTCTTCACAATGCACACAGCCACATGAACTGCAAAACGGTGAGCAAAGGCAATGTCACCGGTGCCACAATTCTGAATCATCAGACAGGGAAATTACTGCAGGAACTCCAAAGATGGCATCAACTGCATCCTCCTCCATCAGTGATTTAACTTCCTCTGCCTGTCCAGCCCACCAAGGCTCTAATGCCTACAACTTGACTAATATAATCCCCGTGCTCGATTCCAGACCCTCGGACAAGCCTATTCCATATATTACCGCTAGGATTGCCTTTCTGGTTTGTCACTTCACTTGCATCATACCATATCCCCTTCCACCACACACACGCACACAGTCTCCTTATCTTTGCTTACAAGGCCTTTCACGATTCGATTGATCCCACCCCATCAGATCTACTTTCCTAACAAGCCATTGACTCTCACCTTTTATCTACCAACAAGGGCATCCTGGATCACCTTGCCAGTTCAAGGCACCTCTATCAAGTTTTCAGCCCCTATCCCCACGGAGACTCCTTGTCAAGGTTCACAACATTGCCTCCTGCTCTGCTGCTTTCTTGCACTTTAGAACCTGCCTCTGCCATAATTACAGATGGTCAAAACACAGAATTTCCATGTTGTGACAAATGCTGACATTTAGACACTTGTTTTCCTTCTAAATATACTAGAAAAAGTGTTCCAGGCTAATGCTGCAATGCTGAAAAGCAATATTTCCTCTAATTAGGACACAGTGGACATGTCAAATGTGTCCACTGTGCCCATGAGATGCTAACTCTGCACTAGCTTAGTACTACTGCGCAGTAGTGTCACAGCAAAAACCGTGCTAATGTGCTACTGCGCAGTACTATTAGGCTACTGCACAGTCAGCATCATCAGAAAGCCGTGCACCACTGCCACTGTGCAGGAGCGCCAGTTACTGCGCATTGATTTAGTACTTGGTTATACAAGTACTCAACTTCATCTGCAGTAACTACACTGCATTAATGAATGTGTAGACACGCCCAGTGTCAATGCTATTCCGTAGACAAAAATGTCTCTTGTTGGTGAAACAGCTGTATCATACTTATTACAACAACAAGAGAAGACCCAGATATAAAAAAAAAAAAAGTGGGGGGAACTAAGGTTCACATTTAAAAAAATTAAAAATTGTAAAAGTCAAAGAAATTCTATTATTATTATATAGCAGACACTATGTGCTACTGCTTATCTGACATGAAATCATGTAAAAATTTTAAAAAACTAATATAACATATTTAAATCCATTTTCAAATTTATGAAGCAAAATTCTGCAAATTGAAAACGCTCATTTTGCACTCTATTTTGCACTCTATTCCCCTATGGGAAAAGGTTTATCAAAACCATTTGATTTCATAAAAACTGTTGCTTGCCTCAGAACCTCCTCTTGCAACAAACTCCTGCTTCAGCAAAGATTTTCTGAGCAGCTTTAGTTGTGATGCCTGCAACTCAGCCTTGTCCTCTGCCAGTCAAAGGACACAAGAGGCTCTGGATTCTGGTTTCCTAACAAAACAAGCAGGTGATTCTCAAATGGGTTGCCGAAAGACTCTTGCAAGTATGCTGCAGCCCCCAGCCCCCATGCCTGAATAAAAGCAAATCGTTTCTCCTCCTGCATAGCGTGTCTTGCAGAGAAGCTGCTCCCTGTTGGCCCCCCACCCCATGCTTACAGTAGAGCATTCTTGTGGCGCACGTGGACAAGCAGATGTGGGGCTGCACTTTTAGTCCAGCTCATTCCCAGTTGTCCCCATGCTTCAGAGCCTGGCAGGAGGGGTCATGGGAGGGGATGTAAGTCACTGCAGGGACAGTGGCAACAGCAGGGGCTCTGCTTGCCCCTTCTTTGGGAGACCAGGAGCATGGAGGGGTCAGACTGTAAGAAGAGAGGGCACAGTGGGGTGAGGCCCTGCCTCAACCACCCTCACTGGACATCAGGAACATTTGAGCTCAGTGTTTCCCAGAGGGGTACCGCTGAAGACTAAATAGTTATGGAGGGTTGCCAGGAGGTTGAAACGGTTGAGAACCACTGGTCTAATGTCACTACCTCCCCTCTGTCCACTTTATTTATCAGTTTCTTGCAATGTCTGCATCCTGCCTGTTCTCTAGATGGCAAGCCCTACGGGGGCAGATGTTACTCTTTCCTTTATCTGGTCAGCACCTAACACAATGAAAACCTGCACTGGCATGCTCAAACATGACCTAATAGAAATAATTCTGATCCCTATGCTCCACTTCCATGGCTTTCTCCCCTGTAACTCCATCACCACCCTCTCTCTCTCTTTTTCTTTATTCCACCCAATATTATCCATCTTGCCAGTTTCTGAACAGCAAAACTTTCTTAAGCAATAACCTCTGGCCTTGACTAAACCCTATCCAAATCACACAAGAATGATGTCATGCATTATACACATATAATGCACGTGTGCTACCGGGGGCATCCAGAGCTGGACGAAGATTCGGGCCCTAAAACCAAAAAAAACCAAAAAAACCCCCAAAACAGAGCAGATTGTTGCTGCCAGGAGTCGTTTCATAGGATATATTTTTATAATCACAAAAATAGCTCTTCCTGAGTCCAAGGCAAGGAATTTGGCTGCCACATATTTAAATTAAATGTCTAGAGGAGCTTGGCCGTTGAAGGTTTTATTTGAAAGTGGATAATGGTCAGGTTGGCTGAGTGGGGAGCTGTAATTGATACTTATTAGACTTGGAGATTTCGGAAAATGGAGGCTTGCAGGGAGGTTAGAAACAATTTCATTTCCAGTGCTCCAAGTGATGACTGGCACATGTCAAAGACTGTCAGGAACCTTTATCACTGCAATCACCCTCAAACTGTCCTTTCTGATAACATTAGACCACAGGGTTCTACCTTTTCCATGCTCCTAGCTACAACTGTAGTCAAAGCATAAAAAAGCCCCTCTTACCATTTCCTAACTTCTAGAAAAAGGAAAACTTTGCTCCCAGCATTCAGGGGCATCAGGAAATGAGAACTGTAATTCCATAGGGGAGCGCTCCCCTATTTTGAGGGCAGATTAAAACAAAACAGGCAAGACATATTTCCTAGTGTTTCCCCATGGTAACCGTTACAATAGTAACCATGTTGATTATCTGTTGGGCTCTTAAAGGTGCTAAGAAGGAAAAGCGGTGCTTGAGCACTGGGGATCCCTGATGCTTAAGCGCAAGGCCACGTGGCAGCCTGAGGCAGTGTGACGGATTGAGAAGACTTCTCAGGTTAAAAAAATTAACTGCAGTTCTCCGTGTTCAGCACCGGAGAGACTTGTCACACCAAATCCCCAAGGCAGTAAACCAGGGGTGTCAAATGTGTGGCCTGTGAGCTGAATGCAGCCCACAGAACCATTTCACCTAGCCTATAGAGCTGGTTGAGGGGCCAGAGATTTGGGGGCATAGCAAGCAGGGGTAGGGCACGCTACCAGATCTGGGGGGCAGAGTCCAGATAAGCATAAGTGTCAGCAGCTGGGGAGGGAGTGATGACAGTCCTGTAGCAAGCGTGGTGCCAACAGGCACTGCCCAGCTGGAGCAGGGCATGGGACAGAGCTGCAAGCAGCTCATTTGGGGGGAGGCACAGGGATGGGGGAAGGAAGGCTGCCACTACTGCGTGCACACCCAGGCAAACATGGGGGGGGATGTACCCCCGGGATCTGTGCATGGAGCGTGGGCGGCCTGCTGCTGCAGGCTTTGCACTGGGTGCCAAACCTCATTGCTACGGCACTGAGCAATGCCTGCATTAACTCCCATATCATCATCACTGCTGCTCACCCCACCACCACTACTCTGGATCTGACATGGGGGCACATGATGCAAGTTGGACATTTCTGCAATAAATATATTTTATCTGTTGTACATTTAAGGTAACATATGTATACTTATTTAGATGAGATCCATCTCTCTAACAGATATTTGACTAGAGGTATCTAGGCACTACCACAGTGCAAACAGCAATCATTTAAAAAAAAAAAGGAAGCTGACTCGGGGTGGAGGAAAAGGATCATCACCAAGCCTCCAGAACAACAGAAAGACTGTAAGAATCCAACCTGTAATGGCTACACCCAAATGGAGACAGACTATATGAAAACCATCGTTTGCCAGTGTTGTGTGCACATCCAAGGTGAGAGAAAAGGCCTAAGGAGTCTTGTGCGCTCTGGCACAGGGAATGGGGCACCCACAGTCCTTGCAGAGGGATTAAATGAAGCTTAGTCTAGTGGTAATTCAAGATGAACAGACTACTGCCCAGCTGGCAACATGACATGGAGTTGGTTGACCTTGGCAGCTGTCCCTCTCATGCTGCCTCCCTATTAATCTGTTTTAAGGAATACAAAAACATTCCTATCTATTCATGAATAAACCATGGAAGCGCCTGTATATAAGCATATTTTCCCCTACAGGTGCTTCCACCCTTTATCAATGAATCCTAATGAAAAGTCTGCCACACAAAAACCAAGGGAGCACACGCTGTGTCCTTTCAAGAAGCATGACAGTGCCTTCCTGTGCCCAAGAGGCCCTGAGTGTGCCTGAAGCACAATGCCTCCAGGAGCTTCCAGCGGCTACTTCAAACTACAACTTAGTCCACAGCATCAAGAAACCCAGGAGTTTTTCCCTTCAGGAAAGAATACATTTGACAAGGAACCTGAGATGAAGCACTGGAATCGCTCAGCAACTCTTCTCCATCCTCATTATAAGAGAAAGCAGCACTGTCTGCCGTTTAATCTGCATTTACACATTTTAGCTTTCTACTAAAACCTGGATTTAACCCCTGCATCCTGAGTAAAGCACAGAGCGGGACTCTCCCAGACAATGGTGAAATGCACAGTATTTCAAGGCGCAAGGCACACTCTGGCATGGTTTAGTCCCTTGTAGGCAGTTAAGCCCATCAAAACTTAAATTATCATTTGAGTCCAGTTGATGAGAGTCTGGCCCTAATAGGGAGTGGTACTAAATCAGAATTACAGTAATGTTCCTTCAGATCCAAGTATGTGAACCTGGACACCAACTTATGAAATGTGCTTGTAACCGAAAGCTAATGCATTCAATGATGACAAAAAAATTAAGGAGGAGCAGCTTACATGTATGGGAATTTTTTTTTTTTTTATTTACTCCACCTACATGTGGATCAATAGAGTATATGAGTAAGATCAGCAGCAGCACTTCCATAGCACTTCCCACCTCAAAAATTAATCTGAAGGCGCATTACTCACCACACTCCTGTGAAGGACGAAGTAGCGGTATTTCTACAGAGATGCTCTAGTACCATAGTAAGAAAAATGGCAGACACCCAGTCTGAGGCATAGACAGTAAGTGGCTTGGCCATAATGGCCACAAACTGGAAGAGAACAAATTCAGATTGGACATGAGGAAAAAATTTACAATGAGGGTTGCCAAAATATGGAATAAACTTCCAAGGGAGGTGGTGCTGTCCCCTTTCTTGGGGGTATGTAAAAGGAGATTGGACCGACACCTGGCTGGGGTCATCAGACCCCAGCACTCATTCCTGCCCAGGGCAGGGGGTCAGATTCGATGATCTAATAGGTCCCTTCTGACCCTACAGCTATGAAACTGTGAAACAGTGAGGCTGAGAACAAAACTCATACTCCCCCAGTTCCTATTTTTCTGCAGAAACTGCAAGTCCTGGTCAGACATGAAGCTGACATTGCAACCATATGCTTATGAGAAGGGCCTCTTTTCTGCGTGGGGCTCTCCTGAACTGAGTCCACTTCCTCAGGTTTGGCCCAAAGGTTGCTCTTCCTCTGGGACCACACTTACATCCCTCTCGCCCTACATATCTAGGGCCTATGGGTGTTCCAGGTAAATCAATTATTAAACAAGATTTCAGCATCCCACCATCAGAGCCAGTTTTTCCCAGGGTGTATTGGCTTTCTACTCCTTTGAAAATCACAACAGAAACAGGCAGGTGCTGGACACTTCAGACAGCACTTTTACATGTGCTCTGGGGGCAGGGATGGGGGTGAGGGGGGATGGCACTTTAATTAAAGCATGCATCAGCATCCCTGCACTTCAAAACAGCAGCAGGGGAACTTGAACTAAAGCTCGTTGACCAAGCTTTAGTCCAAGCACCCCCAACCAGCATTTTGAAGTGCAGGGTCGCTGATACACGAGATGCGGGAAGCTGCTGGAGCGTGGTAATTACCATCCTCCAGCAGACTCAATTAATTGAGTCTGCTCGAACACGCTGTAATTACAGTACGGCAGAGCAGCCCCGCACCCACATACAGGCACGCTGAAAGCCTGGCCTTGATCGCGGGTGCTGAGTGCTTGAAAACCCGCTCTTGTCACCAAGTGCCAGAGCAGATATGCAATAAGGACCTTTTTCTACCCTTAGTGATTAGTCCCATTCAGAAAAGGCACCAGCTACAGATCTGCCTTATTATTCGTCTCAGCATTGGAAAGCAGCATAGCTACTGATGTAACAAATATAAAAGGCTTAAAGAACAGACTGCATTTCCCTGTCTCAGGAGGTGCTGGCAGGAAGAGAAGTGGGACATCGCTCAAAGTCAATGACTCCAGCCTTGTCACATTTGGTAGCTGAACTCAAGATATATTACCTCCCAGGTGGGAACCTTGTATGTCGACTTTTAATCTAGAGTGAAATTTTACAACCCTTTTTACAACAAGGGTTTATAGTGGAAACATTGACAGAACCTTAATTAACAACACAAATGGCACCGTGATCTTCCAGGGGAATTTAACCCTAAACGTTTGCTTGCACTCCAGCATAATCCTTGCCTCTTGCTTTAATGCTGGAGCGACTAAAGATTTCACGAGGAGACTTTCACTCAGGCAAAACACCCACTGGAGCCTGACCAAAGACTAATTAAAATCAAGGGGTTGTTGGCAAAGACCTTGCCCAGTCATCACAGATGTGAGCTCTTTAACTGATTCAGAAGATTTGTGACAGATGTTAAGCATGGGACCTAAGGTAGCAGGGGAGGGGGAAGAAGGTAGGGGGCTGCATTTGCATTTCAAAGACAAACCTGTAAGGGGTGAGAGACTGGAATATGGGACTAGAGATAGAGACACTGAATGCATGAGAGTTGTGCAGGGTATGTGATAAATGAGGGGTGTGAAAAGCACGGTCAAGGCACCCAATGGAGAAAAGAAGGTGCAGATTCACTTATAAAAACCCAGGCAAAATGAGGCTTGTGGGATCTCCTCATCACCTAAAACAGCCTGCAAATCCTTTAGAAAAATGTTGCCTATGCAAGGCTTTCTATTATTTTTTTGACTTACTACATTGCATTTAAGTTTGCCTAAGTTATACGTCATGTCACTGAGTCAGTGGTTCCCAACATTTTTTATACTGCGGACCAGCAAACTCACTCAAAGAATTTTGGAGGACCAGGCATAGAAATAATTAATTTACATATTTAAATGTAATGTACATCTTTAAATTTAATTTTTACGTGGGAGGATTACAAGGATCGGATTGGGTTGAGGCACCGCAGCTGCGGGCACTGGGGACACTGCAGGGGAGGGGGCTGCACAGGCAGTGGCCCAGGCCGGGAAGAAGGGGCTCCTCTGCCTTGCCTAGGAGCAAGCAGCAGAGCCACCTCCTTGCCCCCTGCCCCAGGCATTTCCCTGCCCACATCCCCCTGCTTCCAGCCATGGGTAAGGCTGGGAGGTCCTACCCAGCCCGGTGTGGGCCCCGGTGCCTGCTGCGTGGGCAACACCTTGCCAGGCACAGCCACGGGAGTGGGAGTGGGATGGGATGCACGGAGCCAGCTGCCTCCCTCCCAGGGCTGCCCAGCCACCCAGCTTTAACCTCATACATGACTGCTAATGATGGAAGCCTCTTGCCCAGGAGGACAGACTGGGGCCGGAGCTGGGGCAGGCAGGCAGGAGCTTGCAGCCAAGAGTGGGCAGGGAGCTTGACAACCACGACCCGGCAACCAACCCTTCACAGCACGGTACTGGGCCATGGCCTGGTGGTTGGAAACCTCTGTCTTGGGCAGAGTTTTTCTGTTGTTCTCTGTTGCACGCTTCAAATTGCAAATTGCTGTGCTCAGTAAATGCTCCCTTCAGAGCACAGCCTATTCTTGTTCAAGCATTTATGAATTCAGTGCCACTATCTAAAGTCTAACATTTAAGACTGGTAACAGGGTGATTAACCCTCTTACGTTCAAATAGGAACGAGTCGCAAACTGCTAAACTGGACGGAGGAGTTAAACACCATCATGGCTTCATCTCCTTCCTCTTTCCTTCAAAGAGGTCATGCATATAAGGTCTACAATCCATGCAGAAACCACAGAAAAGGAAGTGAAAAGAGACAGGGGCACGGCCAGGCAAATGGCTCTTGTCCCGCTTTCCCTCCCACAGCCCAGAAGAGTCCACGCAGAAGTGTGCAGACATGCTCTTGAGAAACCAGTGCCAGGCAGAAAAGCAGAGATACGGGCATCTGGACTGATGCCTCTTTCCCCCTGCTGCTCCCACCAAATTCAGGGTAACTGACTGGCATACTGGGAGATGACTCTTAAGGATGACAATTTAACCCTCCGGAGTGCAGAATGGGGCTCTTAGTTTGTCAAAGTGGCTATAGAAAAAACACATCTCGCCCTAGGGTGTTGGTCAGGATGAACACTGCGAATGCTGCAGTCAAGCTTCTGCGGGGAAGCTTGTCCCACTGCTTATTTGCTACTTCCTCGCATAGCCTGAGAGCACCTCTCACATTACCACCGTCCTGTGCAAGAGGGGAGGACTGTTACGCCATTTTGCAAGTGGGGAATTGAGGCCAAGAAGGATGAAGCGGTGTATACAAGGTCACGGAGTCCGCAACAGAAGGAGGAACTGCACCCTGAGCACTTGGGTCCTTGGGCAGCTGCTTCACTTCCTCTCTGAGATGCTAGGAAAAAAAAATCTTCGGGACCAGGAAATAGAAAAGCTGGGAGGGCTTGGAGGGATCCGCAGCTTCAATATATTCAGATAAGGTCCCTATTTACTGGTAATATGCCCCTTGACTCCTGAATTTACACTGCTCCCCAGTTGCTCATTTTCTAAGCAGCTCTGCCTTACATGTCTTATTTATGGCCTAGCTGTGCTGTTCTTTGCTCTCCAATCTACAATAGGGTTAAAAGATGCTATTGAGATATAGCTCATAAAAAAATCGCTGTGCACTACCTCATGTCTAGAAAGTGTTGTCAGTGACACAAAGAAAGATTGCACTTCGGTTCCATTTATACAATCTGTAACGCATGCTTCCGGATCTGCCATGTATGTCCCTGGGCATTACCGAGAAAATAGGATTCTTGACCTGGATATATATTTTCAAAATGGTGATTGAAAGCTAAAATAAATTGAATGTCAGCGTTTAGAGACCGAGAAACTGTACCCAGAGCTGCTTTGAACAACTGCGGAGGAATCCTTTTTACAGCAAGTTTGGCGTCCTGCAGAACTCGCACGACATAACTAATGTTACTTAAAGTCTGCTGGGGACAAGGATGGAGCATAATAGCTACAAGTTAAATTAGATTAAATTGGATTCTTTCCCTCCCACCCCCTCCTATAACATGATGAATGAATGTCCCAATCCCTCTTATAGGTAAAGTGGAAAAATCAGCCACTCATTGAAATGGCAAGACTTTGCAAATGTGACACAATCGGGCTGTGTTTCCATGCCATCTGAATTAAACAGCAGTGGAATTGCTACATGAATCCCACGCTGCCCACTGATCGGTGATGTGGTTTTTATTTATTGGAGAAGACACTTGTGCACACCGAGGCAAAGTTATTTGCTGGCCCTAAATCATCCACACAGCGACGATTTAGGTAAACCTGTAGACTTATCAAGAGGGGATTGAGGATTGAATATGGAACAAAATGGCTGAATAAGCCAGAAGAACAAGAGAGAAGATAGATTTAATAGCTAGGGCTTGAGAAAAAGCAAAACATTTTACCAAATAAAAGAATAAATCTTGCTTCTGTGGTTTCCAAGGGCACTACGCTTTCAAAGCTGGAGGCATTCCAGCCAGAAAGTCCAGCCTGCATCCCAGGTAAGACTGTGCCCAGCCCAGCCAGAAGGAGTTAGGCAATTACAGGTCATTTGTGCCTTGGAAAAATCCCCCCATTTGTGGCACTTCATGCATAGCCATAAGAGCACCAGCCAAGTGGAGCCTAAGGACTGCTCAGGGCTTATGCCATGGCCAACACTAGCCCACCATATGTGGGCAGAGATGCAAGAGGCAATGCCGATGGCACAAAAGCCGCTCACTCCACATCAACCAGCAAAGGCAGCCATTGCAAATGGATGCAGACGCTGCTCCCCCTTGAAGGGTAATGCACTTGGGTCTGTGCCAAGAATGGATTTTTTTAGCTCAGCAGAAAAAAAACCAAAACACACAATGTTTTGTTTCATGTCAACACCAAAGCGATGGTCTTGTTCTTCTGCCAACGTCAAAATGCAAACCAAAAACCCTTCCGTGCTGAATGAAACATTTCTTCCAACCTGATGTAAAATGATGGATTTTTGTTGGTTGCTTCTTTTTTCTTTTTTTTTTTTTTTTAATGAAATGAGGGCAAATTTATCAGTAATAATACTTGTTGAAAATGCAGAAATAAAACGGGTAGCCTTTTCAAAAGACCTCCCCACTCCCCCCCATTTTTAACCAAAATTATTCACCAAAATGGACCTGACTTGACAAATTGGTTCAGCTGACCCGAACTGCCTGTTTTTCAATGAATAAACTGTTCGTCTGAAATACCGTGCCCTGCTCCAGGCTTCCAGATCATCCGAGAGTTTGCAAAAAGCCTCCTTGATCTCAGTGGAACTATTCATATGCTTCAAGTTAAGCATGCATTTTCCTAGACCTTGGAATCTTATTGTATGATGGTAGGGACTCTTATTTATATGGCTGATTTTCTACTACACTCCATAAACAGCAGCAGCAGCAGGTAAATAACGGTGATGTTAAATTTTATTCAATTCCAAAAGGGTACAAACTATGTCTAGCCCTGCTATCATTTCCTTACCATTAACTTGTACTGAATGCTTCATAAAGCTTTATTGCAAGGAATGCATTTGGAGTTTAAAGCATGATGTAATCCATCAGCAGTAGCCAGTGGCTACGTTCCGTGCATTTTTGGGGATGGGAAAGAAACTGTTGCATTTCTTTGGGCTTTTCCATGAGAAGCAGTAACCCATATGTTCGCCACATTAGAAAGATGCTTGATGCACGTCCTGGGCAAATAATAGACTTTGGAGAATCAGAAACAAACAGAACTGTTGCCCAAAGAGGGTGCTTATTTCTATTTGGGGGGGCGGGAAAAAATTAAGCAGCTGTTTACTGTAAATTAAAAAGATATCTATCAAATCTGATGCTTGTGATAATATAAAGCTATTCCTGAATTTTAATTATTAGGAAGAACTAATCTCCTGTGTCTTGTTCATTTCACAGAGCTGAAAAAAATGTTAACAGCCTTCTAATTATATCAGTTTTCCCTATAAAAAAAAAAAAAACCACTGGTTCACATTTATTACTCTGTCTAGGGAAATGATGGATCATCTTGCTATTCACTTAATGCTTTTAATTTACATATCAAAAATACTAATAAGTATAATGTTATTAGATCACATTCCCTTTAGTCCCTAACACAAGAAAAACAGGCTGTTTTGTTTTGGCTATCACAATTATATTAATTTATTTTTTCTATGGCAGGGCTTTTGATAAGGGCCTTTATCAGAGATTTGGCTGTATTAAGCTTATTAGGCTATTTCTCTCATTAAATCAAAATGCTGAGAGAGAACTTGTTTCATTAGAACCAAACAATGGCATTGCCCCTCCCTGCCCCCACCATTTTGGATTCATTAACATTTTTAATAGAGGAGTTCATTATGAGTTTTCTTGAACAGGTGCCACAATCTGAGAGCACCAATTTCTTCATGCGCCAGCAGATTGTTTTAGTATTACTTTGTAGTTGACCATCATTATGTCTATTGGTAACCAAAGCTGAAGCAATTTGTAGTCTATTTTACAATCTCTAAGATTTTTTCTGTTGTAATGGTTTTTAGTTAGGGACAATCCTGCCTTGAGAAGGCGGCTGAACTAACTGACTGAGGTCCCTTCCAACCCTACTTTCCTATGATACTGATTTGCCACAGAGGACTAGAGTGCTCGCTGCACTCCATGCTCCATGTAAAACATGACTGCCATAGGAAAGGTAACTTTGCATACAAGACACTGACATGACTACCTAAAATGTGACCACGTCTTAGCCATTCACCCTTGCTTTTCTCTGCCCACACCCTAGGCCAAGCCAGAAAGACGACCACCTTTTTTTTTTTTTTTTTTAATCTACCTGAACATTTTGGAACAGGTATGCCATTTCGTGCTGTTCAACAA
Organism: Crocodylus siamensis; assembly: GCF_052110815.1. Lineage (NCBI taxonomy): Eukaryota > Metazoa > Chordata > Crocodylia > Crocodylidae > Crocodylus > Crocodylus siamensis. The sequence goes on from NC_143403.1 coordinate 67,311,710, forward strand.
CCTCCCTCAAGGACACAGACAGGGACAATATTAGATCCTCTAAAACCCTCCTGTGTTGACCCTTCCATTTAAAAAACAGTCAAGTTCCTGCATCCTTTCCTATAAGCTGGGATAACAGCCAAACCCAACAAGTCTAGCAAATAACCTAAAAACACATCATGCAATCCTGTGACTAGTACACACAACTCCAGATATGCTTCACAACTATGCAGGAGAACTTCATACATTTACACAAATAACCTTGTTTGCCTACATCCTTAGACCAACACAGCTACAACCAACACCCCTGGCCAAGTGGAGGGCTTCCTTCAGCTTATTTTGGCAAAAATCTTGGGGCCAGATTGGCATTTACATGAAGCTCCTTTTCCAGTGCACAGAGCATGCAGAGGAGCCTGAATATAGCAGCATCACAACTCTGGCACTTCCAGCTGATGGCTAGAAAATGATATTTAGAGATTTGCTTGTAGGAATTGGTTTCCAGGTAAAGTAGCTATTGCATTAGAACAATGGTCCAGGGCAACATCAAGGGTTCATTGGTTTCTAAAAGCCTATTTGTGACAAAGTTTCCTTCAAGGCCCACTGTGTCTGTAGCCAGCATAGAGAGGCTGGAAAATTGAAGGTATGTATCACGCTGTTCCATAACAAAAGATTGGTGCCAGGTCACAGTGACCAGCTGCAGAGCCATAGGTGAGTGGTCATTATGTCTACTGCGAGCACAGGGGGAGCACGTGCCAAGCCTGACAGGGCAGACCACTGCCAGCGGCTTCTGCGGGTGCTCGCCAGCCCCATCCCCACCACCGCCACCAGCTTCTGCGGGTGCCCCCCCAGACTCAGGAGGCACCAGTCACCCATGTGCAGAGCCCTGGGGATTTCCAGTTTTGGTGGACAGACCAAATTAGTAGGCCTAGGCACGCCAAAATTAAGATACCGGTAAATGACCAAATTAAGATGCATGCATGTGATGGGTTTGGGAAACAAAGGGATATGCTAACAGAACAGAATAGGAACAGTATGACAACCACAGGGAAACCAATCAATGGTACCCAGAGATGAAGAGTCATCAGAACGAGAGAATACAAAAGGAGGGATTTCAGAGGAACAAAGGTTCCCTGAGGGGGGAACCTGAGGCTACCATAGGCTGGTGGTTTGCCCTCTGTCCATCTCAACCACTCCACTGGGGGGTGGGCCTTGGCCCTCAACCTCCAGGCTGCTGACCTCTAACATTCAAGAACGAACCACAGGGTGAGACTTGCGTACGGGGAGATTTTGTTTGCTTTGCCTGCATTATTCTTATCTGCTATCACCATGTATCAATAAAATTTGCCTATTATTGAATGGCAAAGTCGTGGTCAGTCTGAGGGTTTGGGTCTACCCAGAACAAGCTATCTATCTGGGTCATAAATCCAATGCCAACACCAGCGAGGGCCATTTTTATGGCAGCTTCAACGCCACCCTTCTGAGTTTGGCACATGCAAGGGGCAGGGTGCAAACAGTGCTTGAGAATAGCCCTTCCGAGAAAGTATGGGGACACAGTATAGACACACCCATCATGCAAATGAAATGTGAGCTACTTACGTAAGAGTGGGAACAATGTTTCTGAATCAGACACTTCACCTTCTTTGTAGGAAAAGACGCAGGCTAGGAGAAGCCAAAACATGTACGTCTTACCCGGATAGCATCCATGCTAATCTGAATGCACACAGACAATGAGTTCATTCCAAAACCAACATTTCTCCTAGGACCACTGTTTTCTCCCCAACCATGCTCTTTTCTTCTTCCCTGCCTTCCCGCAGAGTTTAAATTAGTCTGTAACCAGCATTTCCTAACTAATTCATATCTTCTTGAAACAGATTTCTTCTCATGGCCAAGCAGACATTAGCTGCGATAACAAAGCAGCAGCCCATATGCAAAGTTTGCTTGTTTGCACTGTAATGTCCTGGGTTTTGCTTCAAAGCCAAAACATCCATATGGCCCCTGGAAAAAATGTCAAGTTAAAAACTTAAGTTTTCTCTCTTAGAAAGAGTAAGTCAGTATTGATGAAGACAGCACAGCAAATACTTGGTCACAGGGAAGTTTATGTTTTTTTTCACTCTGCCACACACCGCAGCTTCTCAGAGCAACATGGCAAGAGCAGGAACAGAATGCAGATCCTTCTTGTCGCTCCTGAAATGCAGCTCCAACCATAAGATGTAGTGCTACCAGCATGGAGGCTATGACACAAAGCAAAGCAGTTTGGAGTCCATCCAACAAAGCAATACACACACATGTACACGAACTGGCCGACTCATCACAATATTTAAACAGCAGAGCACCTTCTATCTGAGACAGTCCCAGAGACTACACTTCCCTGGCTACTTGTACATCATGCATACCAGTTTATATTCATAGAAGAGATGGTTTTCTCACTGGGATCACAGAGGTCACGGCCAGATCAGGAGTAGGTTTGAATTTACATACAATACCATTGATATCTCGCAAGCTATTCTAGTCCAATAAACTTTCTCCTCAAATAAACTTTCTTAGGTTCCCCTGATCCATTAAGATTTTTGCTGTATAAGGACAGGCTGGGGCTAGCCTATATATCTTTTTATTTTATTCCACTCATAATTCTAGAATCGAACCAAGACATACTTGATGAAGAGGAGGGAATGATTATTATTTCAGTTTGGGGTTTGCATTTGAGCAGAAGAATACAATAAGCCAGAAGCAACACACATTTTTATGCAGGGTAAGCAAATCCGCCAGCCCCTATAGAGCGTACTCAGAGCATATGTTCAGTGCAGCAGCAAGATCAACAGTGCACTGGTTACACATTGAAACAGTAGGAAGGTAGGAGATGGTGGTAAGAGGCTTCTCTAACTCCACTGCCACTGTCTGAGTTTATAATATTTAAACTTTTTATGGATCATCACTTCTGTGACTCTCAATGTGCAGCTTGTAGATCATGAGAACGGGCAATGTTCTGGGTACACTGTGAAGTCCTGGTGAGAAACAAGCTGGCTTATCTGCTTCTGCCACTGAAAAGGCTGTTTCAGACCTGCAATTTTATTCATACTTCCTAATCTAAATGTTATGTGTGTTTTCGGCCCTGCAGTTGCTTGTATTTGCAACTCGGCTCTGCTGAATACTGATGCCTTGCCTGCCTTGGCAAAGCTCCTCTGTACACAACCCATGGCAACCCTGACAAAAATACTGGCACTCAACTTACTGTTCTTATCTTGTTGATTCAGGAGTCACCTACAAAAGGTAATTCATCTCCAAATTGACTTCTGCACTGATACAGAGTTGCACTAAGAAATGGTTTTGTGGTGCACTCAGTGAACTAAAAAATGGTGTTAGGTCCACTGAACAAACCATTTTCTTTCATGTCCGGGGGGCATTACTTGTTTTCAAAATTAAATGTAGGCTACATTTTTAAAACAAAAGGATCATTGCAAAATGAACCTCTTCCCCCTTTGCTTTTTTTTTTTTAAAAGGTCTATAAGATGTTTTGGACTGTTTCATCTTTTATTTTTTTTTTTTGGACCAATCTAATTGAGGACAGACAGCACCAACCTATTTTTCAATTAAGCTATTTGTCTGAAGATAACAGGTACCAGGTGTACGAGCATCCATGGGTTAAATCTGAGGAAATGAAAGCTTGGATACATAGGAGGGGCTCCAAAGCTAGAGCTTGCATCATACATTTATTTCAGGGGTGAGCAAAATCCAGCCCGAGGGCTGCCAGGCCATTTGATCCAGCCTGCGGGGCCCCTAAAAAATTTAGAAAATTAATATTTAATTGCCCTGGGCTGCCTGTCATGCAGCCCTCAATGGCTTGCCAAAACTCAGTAAGCAGCCTTCTGCCCAAAATAATTGCCTGCCTCTGATTTATTTCCTTTTTGCCCTGACTCGTAATACCCCACCGTATTTTTTAAGATATCAGTGATTTTGGTTCCAGGCCAAATTTCATGAGCATCAAGGGAACAAAAGGGGTGTCTGTCGGCCCCTCAGATTTTGAAGTGAACAAAAACTTTCTAGCTCTGAATAATTTTTGACAGTTTGATATAACCAGAGCAGGAATGGGAATTTGAGCCCGCAAAACATAATCACACAAACAGCAGTTCAGTTGGGCCAGGGCTCAGAAGCGAATAGCCCCATTCTGAAAAAAAGGAGAACCCTTGAGTATTTTATAAACGTAAGTTGTCAGGATGCTGCTGTCGCCTCTCTCCTGAGAACAGAGCCTCCATCACGTCAGCGCTCCTTAATTCATAATTGAGCCAGAGAGGACATTTTAGTGCTTGAACTGACATCACCCTTTCTTTCACCTACTGATTGGGTTTCACCCGTCTTCACTCAACAATGTGACAAGATCACACTTACGCTGGTGCAACTGCAGGCTAACAGTGTTCTCATCGCCACCTTGTTAACATGATTGAATTGGAAGAACGATCTCAGCCACAAAGTTGACTGAAGAACTGCCAGCTCGTATAACCAGACACTTAATTACATCTAAACAGCAAAAGCTGTGAACAAGCTAAATTTCCATGCTAATGTAAAGCTCATTATCTTTTATCACAACAAGCACTTCATGTTGCATGACATCACTGGTGTGACAGATCCCCTGATCCATCCCACTGCCCATTCAAGCTAAATGTTGCCATCATGCTATTTGTTCAGTGGGACTATGGATAAAGAGAGAATGGGACAGCAGCACCCAAAAAATAAGGACTGGCACAGAAAACGGTGAAACCTCATTTGCCCTCCCTCACAGTACAAGACCAAAGAAGCAGCCAGTTAAATTGAAAGGCAGTAACATTTGAAAATGATTTAATACTTCGGTTATTTAATACTTTGGTTTTTCTTTCAACACCACACATGACTCATTCGTTTCCCAAACTTGCTGTTTCAAGGCCTTCTTGAGATCAGGAACTCAGCAGGATTAAAAAAAAATGTGCCAGCGACTCATTCCTATCATGGGAATGTTATTTCCTAAAGGTCTATTCAAGGGTCTCTTGTACCTTCCTACAAGGCATCCGTCTCTGACCGCAGTCAGTACATCTAAAATAGATGGCACTTGGGTTTATCCCTGTAGGGTAGAGTTGTAAGCATGGTGGTGGGACAGAGCCTTAAAGGTGAGGACAGCATGCTTCAAGTTACCAAGCATCTGTGGGGAAGGCAAAGAATTCAAGAAGGAGGTAGCTGCTATCAGTACAATGAGGTGGAGAGTAGGCCCCCTCCATAGGATACAAGTAAGTCGTTGCCTTAAACAGGAGCCTTCCTGTTCCTTCAGTGTTCAAGAAGGATCCAAAGGAGGGTACAGGATGCCTGGAGCTATGGGAGAGATGCATGACGTTGGAAACATCATGTTGCAGAGACACAAAAAGGAAGAACTGCAATGCAGGGAGGCTCGGGAAGAGGAGCAGCTGTAGCAGTAGTTAGGAAGGACGCATTTTGCATGAGACGCATTACAAATTGGGGCTTCCTCTGCCCGCACTAAACTGATGAAACTGTTGTCAGTGAATTCAAGGGAAATAGGCACTGGCCTTAAAGCTGCATTGTCCTGTGCTGTCAGGAAAATTAGGGATATCTACATTAAACACACACCAAAAGAGCAGTTTAGGTGCATTATTATTCCTCCTCTTTTTCTTCTCCCTCCAAAATCTGTCATCTGGAATGGGGGCTACAGACTGCACGTGGTCAGGTAGAGAAACAGATTTCTCAGCAATGGCCAATGCCTGATTGCAGGCCTTTACTGTCTCAATTACATCAAAAGCCAGAACAAAAGCGATGTCAGTGACACAAGAGCTGAGCCAAACATATCTAGGTTTCCAGGGCATAATTGTACCATCAAGTGCCTTGTTGGTCTGTGACTTTTGGAAACAAAAATAATTCACTGAGATACGTTGGAAAGGGTCCTTCTCATTGGCATGCAACTCATTTAAAAAGGATGATTTAAAACAAAAGAAACATTATCCAATATTACAAGTAACTGTTAGTGAGACTCATTAATGCGACGCACTGAAGCTAAAATCGCTGCAATTCTATTTCATAGCTAAACTACTGTAATTAAACCATAGCTCCTCTGTGTTATTTAGCAAAGTAAATAATTACACCATGCCCTTGAGGTTTATTGTTAATTTGCAGCATCAGGCAGAAACTGTTGCTGTCATTTCTAAAACTCCATTTTACATGCCCATATACCTATTGCCTTTTATTTACAGTCCCCGCTTGCAACTGTATGGGAACGAGTGTTAAAACCATGGCTCCGACATCTCAAATCACATATTCCAGATCATAAATATAAATCAGTAAAATATACTTATATTCTCTAGGGTTTTTTTTTAATCACCCATCAAAATGTCAGACCATATAGCTAAGCCATAAATAGTCCTCATGGGAAATGGCGTTTTATTGAAAGGTTAGGCAGTAAGGTACCCTGAGTTTACTCTCTCACTGCCATTTGACATTTTTTTTATTTTTTGTCTAGGCATGGAAATGCCAGCAAAGAGATCATCACTTCCAACAGGACTGTTGCCTTGAGAAACAATGTTCTACTAGCATTTTAGGCCATGTGTAGATGAAACGAGAGGCATGTGTGCATGACACTTTAAAACAGGCTAAATGCTTTTGGACTGCTTTAATGGTGTTGGTGTTTGCACACCTCGGCAGCATATTACGCATTAATTCTAGCCGCGGTTGGAAATTTGGCAGCGTAATGCATCTTAAATGACTTGGCATGCAGCGAACTAAAACTGCTTTGAGTTTGCTGCCCCTACAGCTGCGAAGCGAAGCACTGACCTTCATGCAGCTCAGGGGCTCTGTTGCAAGCCCTGTAGGCAGCCTGGCAGCAGCCTGGGAAAGCAAGCTTCGCTCAAGAAAAGGGGTGAGCCTCATCCCTCCTGCCCCAGAGCCTACCTGCCTGCCTGAGCTGCACAGGGGCCTGGTGCTTCCCTCTGCAGTGGCGGTTCCCCCCAGGACCGCCCAAGCTGGATGCCTGCGGGTAGGTGCCACTTGGGAGGGGACCACCGCTGCCGTGGAGGGAAGTACCAGCACCCCACTGCAGCCCAGGGACCACTCTGCCCATCAGCAGCTCACCCTCCCCTCCCCGCTGGAAAGGCAGGTAAGTCAGAGGGGTATGTGCACGACACGGGTGTTTAATCAGCCCTAAATTGAAGCAGTGTTTTTTAAAACCTACCGCCTCAATGTAGGGCCCCCATTTCATCTACACACACCCTTACTCATGTGCTTTACTCATGTTTCACCAGAGTCCTTGCCCTAGAGTTCCCGGGCAAGGACTGCTTTCCACAAACGTGAATTACACCTAGAGCGCGTCTACACGTGCACTTCAATGCACATTAACCTATTTTAATGTGCATTACAGCATAACAAAAAAGTGTTCTTTAGCTAATGCCCATCAAACTAGGCTAAAGCTTTTTCTAGTACCTCACGATGTCTGTGCTGCAGGGCTGCTCCAACGCACTGTAATTACAATGCATTGGAGTAGACTTGATTAATCAAGTCTGCTGGAGCATTGTAATTGCCACGCTCCAGTCAGCCTCCACGTCTCGTGTATTAGCATCCCTGCTTTTCAAAATGGTAGCGGGGACTCTAATTAAAGCGCTGCTTTAATGGTAGCAGCCAGTCTAATGGCAGCAGCCACTCTAATTAAAGCCCACCCCCAGAGCACATGTAAAAGTGCCCAATGGAGGTAACTAGATTTAACGCACATTAACTAAAGCACATTAATGAACATGTAGGCACACCCTTAATGACAAAGGAGTTTCATAGTTTCTAGGGTAGGAAGGGACCTGAGCAGATCATTGAGTCCAACCCCCTGCCATGGCAGGAAAGAGTACTGGGGTCAAACGACCCCAGCAAGGTGTTCATCTAGCCTTGTCTTAAAGACCCCCAGGGTAGGAGCCAGAGAACAGGTACGTTTAAGGACTGGGTTAGCAGAGCAGGGAGAAGGGTGTGGAGTAAGGGTAAGTGGGAGAGGGGAAGTTTCATTCAAAAGCGTTGCAACTGCTTCTGTGCCAGGGAAGAAAAAAGACTTTAATACCCTGAGGTAAGTGTATTTCTTTTCTCTTCCAAATCATGAATGTTAAGAGGCTTGGGATTTGACTATGTGTATGGACTGGTATCTCCATTCTGATTCACAGAACAGCACTTCCATGCAATGTTTGTCAAAGAAATTGTAACCATAAGCAGAACACCGGGGGGGGGGAAAGCATGTCAGAATAATTTCATAGCACAAAACAAGGGGAAAAAAAAATCACTGCTTCATGAGATGAAAGCAATATTAAAGTAGCCAAAAATGTATTTCCAGGCCTCCAAAATGTAGTAAAAGATCCCACCCTGTTTATTCCCACACATCGGTGACTCTTAGCTCCTAGTGTTTTTAGCCAAGATGGTCCAACTTGAGTGCCTGTAGTAAAGCACCTAAATAACAGAGGCTTAATCATTTTTGGAGACACTTAGAACTTGCAATTTCCACAATTTCAGAAAAACGGTGTTTTATATACAGATCTGCACCTAGTGATAGCCATTGCCCCTCGCCCCTAGAGCCAGAGATACAATCTGTTTCATTTTCAGGCTCCCCTTATTGACTTAAACCAGACAAACATCCCCTTTCCCACAAAAGCTTGTGTACTTGCTTTTACCTTACTAATAACTCCTCTGCAGCAGAGAGTAGGACAGGCCCAATGACCATGCTTCCTTCAGCTCCTAGGTTCAAATCAGCAGGAAAAAAAAACCTGCTCTGATCATACCACAACTCTCTCCCTATTAGTCACCACTTTGGGAAGTTGAAAGCTACACGAGAGACTTGGTTGGTAAAGGCAGCTGAGTAACGACAGCCAAAGCTGGATGCCAGAAGCATCAAAAAAGAAAAAGGACTTTTTCCACTGGATATTTGTTTTCTGCAAGTCACTTCTCATATTCACTAACATTTGGATCAATAACTAATATCTCTGTGTGCCTCTGTGTAAGAGATTAAATTTCCTTTCCTCCCAACTGAAGCTCACGTGGGAAACTGAGAAGCCGTGCTTGTGCTTTAGGGTTGGGGTTTTTTCATTTTAGTTGTTGTTGGTTTCTTTTGTTTTGTCTTTTTGTATATTATACAATGCTTTCCAAACCATGCATCAAATCGAGTATGCAATGGGAGGCGGCACTCAGGCCCGGATCCTCAGCTGGCCTAAACCAAGTGCTAAGATGCCATGCTGATCAGAACCAACAGAGCTGGAACAGAAATGAGCAGAACTCCTTTTGCCTCAGTGGAGCTGTACCAGCTTACACCAAACGAGGCCAAGGCCCTCTGCTTTGCATCATACCCTAAAATGATAAGGATGCGTCTCAGCGTTATTAAAGAGCTGCTGTGTTCCAGCACAGCTGAGACAACATTTCAGTGGGAAACGAAGGGGTGTCAGTATGTTATTTGCTCATGCATGCGTTCTCAATTACTGCAAGGCCTCTGCAACTGGGAATCGGGCCCCTAGCATTTATGGCATGTTCCGTACTATATACAGGATACAGACCTGATACACATACATGCATGCATGCATGTATACGTGTGTGTGTGTATATATATATAATTACACATATGCACCCACACAATTCGGTACGAGGAGGGGGAGGGGGAGGGTATATGTACATACACACACATACAGCTAACTTTAACTCCCCAGTCTTCATGCCTTCAAAACACTTTTGGATGTTTAGCTTGCTGGGATCCTATGATCCCTGCTAACTTCCTGCCCTGGTCAGGGGACTGGACTCGATGATCCTCCAGGGTCCCTTCCAGCCTGAATGTTTATGAAATCTATGAAAACAGTCCCAGCAGGACCCTGGGCATTGTAGAACAAGGTAAGCTTTGCATCACTGAAGAAGGAAATGTATCCCAGATTGTCAAATATTTAGAAATCCTTTAAAATGCAAAGTAAAGTAATACATGCCTGTGACCTTACCAACCCATTGGGTTAACAAGATTGGGTCACACCAGTTTCTGTGGCCAACGGGACACAAGGGAGCAACGAGGTCCAGATCATGTCTAGCGACCTTTGCCTACGCAGCACAAATAACCAAGAACTTATTTACACCTGGGTCAACTGGGGGTAGCCTTTGGCATGAGTCCAGAGCAGCATTTGTGGCTCTGGAGCCATTGGGAGGTGCCTTAGACACTCTGCCACTAACCTCCACCACCCCCTATAACATTAAAGATGCTGAAATGTAAGATACTTTTAGTACATATTACATAGTAATACACCTTTCTCTTAGGAAATACATTTGGGGTTTGATGTGCCAACATAAACCAACGGCTTAAGGATTTCCTTGCCCGGAAAAAAATTGTACCTAAACACTCCAATGATGAAGCTGTATGGAAATGGACTTCCCAGGCTGACAACTTTCAAAGCAGAACAGCACCCATGAAAGTCATGATATTCTACAAAACCCAGGTGTCATAAATCCCAAGCAGGCTTTGGAGCTCTGTGAAGTTAATCATCAACGGGCCCAAGGTTTGGAGAAATCATCCTTTTAAGTGGCTTACCTTTAGAGAGAGAAAATCTGGAGCAGGGCTGCAGCAGCTCTTGGGTAGCTACTCAAGATGAGCTGTGCAAGGGAGTTCTTGAATACACTCTCCTTCAAGCCCAGAGTGATTACTGAACACCACAAAGCTCTTCCCATCAGCCATGCAACTCCTTCAGTTTAGGCCGACTCCTGGTGCTCCTGATGGAGCGGTACAAAATGTGACCCCTGAAAACTCCTTCTCTAATCCTTTCAAATTCTTTTTATTTGCCAAAAAAAGGGAAGAGCTTGAAACTGGGGAGGCAAGAAGGCCAGGTGTAGCTTGTTATTTGTTTTATAACACTCACCACTTGGGCAAACACTAGGTTCTTTTGCTCTCTCTTTCAAAGTTGGCATTTAATTTAATGAGTCACCTTTCTTTTGGTCTTTCATTTTCTCTTCCCTTCTCCTCCTCCTTTCCTGCTGGCCTTTAATTTACTGAAACAAAAAAATATATATATTACTTATATCTTATGGTTAGACTGTGATTATTAAATGTCCACCACTGCATTCTTTTTGTGTGACATTTTATTTCGCTTCAGTGAATGGTTACATGTATAATGTACTGCATTGTATGTCAGGATTTTGAAGGTAAATACTGTCACTCTTGCTGTCTAATTACTGTCAAATCCTTGGACAATTAGTGACACTCTCTAGTGGTTGTAAGACCTCCTGCCTCTGCATATGACAAACCAGCACCAAAGGACTGAAAGGGAGTCATCAAGTCCAGACCCTTGCTATTCATGGGCAACCCCATTATAATATCCTGTGTATATGCTCTGCCTTAAAACAAAGTATGCTATCTACTACACCCTTCAGAAGGCTGTTGCAGAACTTCACTCCAGCAAATACAATGACTTAGCTTGTAAGAGTTGCAGATCTTTTATGAAGATCTAAATGAAGAAATGACACTCTGATGACAAAGTCTCTTAGACCCCGAGCCACTTCATGGAGGGTGGTAGACTTCATTCCTTACTATTGGTGTTGGTATGGTTGGTTTTAGAGCATCTTTTAATTTGTCTACATTGAGATTCACCCAAGACGCTTTCCCCAAATCAACTGCTAACAAACCTCAGCTAAAACTGACCCCCACAAACCAAGGGAGGGGCCTTACCTTGTGTCCTGCCAGTGTCATAGAAAAAGAAATCCCAGTGTGACTCTAGGACAGGAAATTTGTGAGCAAATCAGCACTGTAGCAAGTGAGACATGCTAATGTTAACCATATGCTTAAGTGCTTTGCTGAATTGTGTTCATACAGTGGTTCCCAGACCTCTCCCACCTTGGGCCAGAGCCAGGAGTCTGGCAAAGTCACTTTCCTATGGACTGAATTAGGCTTTGGATCAGCCTTTAATGATGAAATGGCTGTTGGATCCATGTGCATACTCATAAGACGACCTGGGTCTCATTAACACGTAACGAGTAGCTAGCTCTGTCTTTAAAGAATAGTATACTCCTGGTTCCAAACCCTTGGAGGGGGATGATCTCCTACAAGATTTGGTGTCCCCTGTCTTTCTTCCCCACTCCAAAAGAAGGAAAAGCTATAGAGGATGGTCCAGAATTGTTCCACTGGGCATAGTCTGCTCCCACTTGGACAGTAACTTGTCTCTGCATACATTCTGCTGCTTGCTGCTCTTCCAAATCAGCCATCTTCCACCCCCTCCAAGCATTACGTTTCCACAAAATACTCACCTCTCCAGGCAAGTCTTCGGCTTTATTATTCAAACACTCAACATGTCATTTGTATTACAGACCCATACAAATCAGATTACTTCATTAGGGCAGATGTTTCTTTCTTTTTTCTTTTTTTTTTTTTTTTAAATTGACCATTTCTAATTCCATTAAAGGTTAGTGCAAGAAAGACAGGGGAGGCATGTAATGAAGGATTTGTCTTATAAAGCTTTATGGACGGCAGTCCCTCAGATTGATCATTTTTAACAGGTATCTGCATTTTTATAATCTTCTTCTCCTTGTAAAAGTAGAATTAAGTGGGCCAGCTGCGCTGCAAAGTTTTGATAATGAAAACATGCTCTTCCTGGCTCTTCAGGAGATGCCAAGCGGGATGAGCCCTTCAACTTCATTACCTGATCTTGTACAAGAGGGCCGTTTCCTTCACACTTGTCACTAAATGATGTTTTAAGATGTTGCAGCTAATAAAAGAAATAGTCCTTGGTGGATTATAAATGTAGCCCTCAGAAGGCATTTCTACAGCCATCTTCCTTGACTCAGTCTCCTTAATAGCTATGTCCAATAATGACTTTATGGTTAAGGTGGTTTCCTGCAGAGCTGAAGAAGTGATTTACATGATGATGCCTGCTCCATCCTCCTTTTTAATTTCCATTCGGGTCCTGTGGTGGAAACTTGCTTGAGCCTTGGTGAAAAGAAACGTGCAAGGCAACAGACAGCACACAAATAACCCTGTAATGTGAAGAGAAGAGCAGCATTCCCTTGGGGGACATGATAATATGCCAGGATATAAAGCTCTCACCTTAGCCACAAAAACTGAGTATTCTGTATCTCAGCCATATAAAAATAAAATCCCTAAAATGAAGCATGGTCCTGGAGGCCTGCACATCATGCCTTTGCCTTTTTACACCCCTACTGTATATGCCAAGTGCCCAAATCCATTACGCTGACACCTCTGTGCATCACTGTAATAGCATGAGTCTGGCTCATGATTTCTGTGACCACAACAAAAACAGCCTGCCATCGATTAGCCAGCGGCTTCGTCTTTTGAATTATGTTGCTTCTGGCTCTTTCCAACTTGCACATATACCATAACTGGTGGCTAGTTTTACAGGCTTCTTTTATTGTTTGGTCCTGAAGTACAAACCAACCTAACGAAAAAAAACCTTGGGTCAAGTTTCTTTCAATAAATTTCCTAATTATTCCCATACGGGCAACATCAGATGGTTAAGCCATCAGGTTGGTTGAATTTCCTGCTGCATTCCTTGGATGAAGTTGTAATATTTTGTGAGGGATTCAGATCCTAAGTCCACAGGTACCCTGCTTATCGAATGCACATTGGTTCGGTATAATCACACCCAAGGGTTTAGAAAAGCCAAGATAGACAGGAGGAACTAGTCTGTGAGGATGCATCACGTTCTAGAGGAGGGAAACCATAAATACCAACAGATGATAGCCCCAGGGCAGAGGGCTGCTGATTAATGGGCACTTGGTTAGCAATCCAAGTGAAAGAAAAGGCAATGACATATTAGAAGTACACTAATTTTTGAAAAAATTATCAAGGCTCACATTTGTGAGAGCCCGGCAGGGCAAGTTATGCTGAGGGGAAACCAGCACGGGTTCGTGGCAGGCAGATCGTGCCTGACCAATCTAGTCTCTTTTTATGACCAGGTTACAAAACGCCTCGACGCAGGAGGAGGGGTGGATGTCGTATACTTGGACTTCAGGAAGGCCTTTGATACGGTATCCCACCCCATACTGGTGAACAAGTTAAGGGGCTGTGACTTGGATGACTGCACAGTCCGGTGGGTGGAGAATTGGCTGGAGGGTCGCACCCAGAGAGTCATGGTGGATGGGTCGGTTTCGACCTGGAAGGGTGTGGGCAGTGGGGTCCCGCAGGGCTCGGTCCTTGGACCGATACTCTTTAATGTCTTCATCAGCGACTTGGACGAGGGGGTGAAATGTACTCTGTCCAAGTTTGCAGATGACACTAAGCTATGGGGTGAAGTGGACAAGCCAGAGGGCAGGGAGCAGCTGCAAGCAGACCTGGACAGGTTAGACAAGTGGGCAGAAAACAACAGAATGCAGTTCAACAAGGAGAAATGCAAAGTGCTGCATCTAGGGAGGAAAAATGTCCAGCACACCTACCGCCTAGGAAATGACCTGCTGGGTGGCACGGAAGCGGTAAGGGATCTTGGAGTCCTAGTGGACTCCAAGATGAACATGAGTCGGCAGTGTGACGAAACCATCAGAAAAGCCAATGGCACTTTATCGTGCATCAGCAGATGCATGACAAATAGGTCCAAGGAGGTGATACTTCCCCTCTATCGGGCACTGGTCAGACCGCAGCTGGAGTACTGCGTCCAATTCTGGGCGCCGCACTTCACGAAGGATGCGGATAATCTGGAGAGGGTCCAGATAAGGGCCACTCGTATGGTTAAGGGCCTGCAGGCCAAGCCCTACGAGGAGAGACTAGAGAAACTGGACCTTTTCAGCCTCCGCAAGAGAAGGTTGAGAGGCGACCTGGTGGCTGCCTATAAGTTCATCAGAGGGACACAGAAGGGAATTGGTGAGTATTTATTCACCAAGACCCCCCCGGGGGTTACAAGAAATAATGGCCACAAGCTAGAAGAGAGCAGATTTAGATTGGATATTAGGAGGAACTTCTTCACAGTTCGAGTGGCCAAGGTCTGGAACGGGCTCCCAAGGGAGGTGGTGCTCTCCCCTACCCTGGGGGTCTTCAAGCGAAGGCTAGATGTGTATCTAGCTGGGGTAATGTAGGCCCAGCACTCTTTCCTGCTTATGCAGGGGGTCGGACTCGATGATCTATTGAGGTCCCTTCCGACCCTAGCATCTATGAATCTATGAATCTACAGACTCAAACATAGATAAGGCATAACTCTAATGCCAATCCCTAATGTTCAACATTTCTTTAAAATAATTAATAAAAGGAGAGAAAGTCTTGGGCTTCTTTGGGTTAAATCACCTCCTTCCTGCCAACTTCTTCTCTCCTGCTCCTTTCCCCTGCATCACATCACACCACATCCAACTTGGATTCGGAGAATCACAGGAAGTTAGGATTGGCAGGGACCTCAGGAGGTCATCTAGTCCAGCCCCCTGCTCTGTGGACATGCAGTTAGGGAATGTGTCATTCTCTCTGAGAGGGGCTTTGCCAGGCAATGACAGCAGTACATTCCAATATTAAACCCAAAAAAGGACATAGGAAGATGTACCAAAAATCAGCTGGTGCAAGAACAGTTGGGGATTTCAGCTGCCCCATAATGAGTTAATAGGGGACGGAAGCCCTTGAATTCTTTCCCGACTCCCTTTGCACAAATTCAAATGCCTAAACATGGTTCAAGGCAGAAGATAACTCGGCTGATTTAGTAAGCCACTGTGTCTTCAGAGCAGATTGTCTGAACATTTCTATATTTGAAAGATGTGACCTTTCCACATGGTCTGCTAAAATACAGCAGCATTAGTTGTGGAAAGGGGGGGTGCTGGCTCTGTTGAAAACACATGACTATTGTGCAAACTCGGCTTAATAGCAGAAAGGCGCCATTTGCTGCTGGCCCAAACAGTGATGTGGACCTTGATGAAAGGCGTGAAAATGGTTAGAAACCAAAATGAAGGACAAACTGAAAACGAAGCCAAGAAGCTGTCTGCAAAGAAAAAGGAGGTTCTGTCAACCCTGTGCAAAAGGGAGAAGCACTTCGAGAGGTGGGGTGAAGGTGCATGCCAGCTAAACAGGAATCCTTCTGCACGGTGGAAATCTTCATTTGGATTAAATGCACTTGTGCATTTAAGAGGACAGCACCCTCCAGTATGCAAAACCGTGCAACATATTGAGGATGGGACAGTTAAGCAAAGGATGCCTGACGCCTACCAAGCAGTTGAAAAGGTCTTCAAACCACCACAAGTAGGCTAGCATGAAAGAGCACAAGGTGAGCGACCTTAGGCAATCCAAATAGTCTGAAGAAAGTTCAACCTGCCCCTCCGGTCTATCCGGAGATCCCAAGAAAAACCAACCCAAGAACCCACGATCTTTTCTAGGAAGCCTGGTTAGAAAACTAAATAAGGACCGACTGGTACAGCTTTTAGTAAGTGCAATACAGCATGATATATCAAGTGGGGGAAGGGCGTGAAATTTGCACTTCACTAGCCTGCTGAAGTTCTTTGAATAGGTTACTACAATAGTAGATAAAGGTGAGGGCAAGCAGGACTTTTCAAAAGCTTTTGATGGGTTTCTTCATAACACAAAGTGGTCCTACACTTAGGCGATCCCAAGGCCCTTTCCTGTTTGGAGAAATGAAAGGTAAATCAAAGCAAACTACAATTCATTTTCTTCCCAATCTTGTGTCATTTGCTGGTGTTAAATGAGTAACAGAGTAAAGGGCCCATGAAGGACATAGCCCATACTCCATGGAAACACCAAGGCAAACTACTCTCAGTAACGGGGCACCTTCTGTAACAAAAACAGGAGGAGGAAACAGTCTGGAGTCCACCTGTTGCAAGAGGTCCCAGGTCAGATGGGTTTTCATGAATGTTACCAACCCTGCTTTTGGAAGCGCCATGTAAAAAAATGAGGTCAGCTAAGCCCTGGGTTTCAGGGCACAGCATGGGCACCTGCAGCAGTCATGCAGGAACTTTTTTTTTTGTCCCTTCTTGTGAAGTGTCATCTGCTTATAGCACCACACTAAACTCAACAGAACCATGATCCAACCCGGGACAGCCACTCCCCTCCTAGGATCTGTCTTGTACGCGTGCACGCCTGCAGCCATTTTTTGCAAAATACACTCATTTGCACTGGTTAAATCCCCTCTGTGCTTGCCTTGGGAAGGGAGGATTTCAACATTTGATTTGTTTTACTCACGAAGTACTCTCCGTTATTCCCAAGCAGCTCTTTCAGCTGACAAGGTTTATCCTTGTCACTACTTTGTTGTGTTTTATGAATAAGGACCCAACAAAACCCAAGATACCATTTAACATTGTGTGCATTAGTCTTTTTATTCTACACTGTTCAGCAACAGGGTATCACTCTCACTGCTAGTGTTACACATAAAATGGTCCCTCCAGGCAAGCCACTCGGTCAGGAAGGGTATTAACTCCCTCCAGCAGTGTTCTGTGACTACAATTCCTATGATCCCTGTAGTTTAAAGCCTCACTTGCAAAACATTTGTGCAAATCACAAAGCCACCACGTCACCTGGTATCGTTCAGCATGACTGGTAGCCTCTGAATGAACGATGGGGGACTAGAGTCTCTGAGATTTGTTCACATCAAGAGGGCAAGATGCATCAGCGGGAGAGGGAGGAGATGTCTATGTAGCTTATAATATGCCCAACACCAACCAGACCTATTAACATTTGCTCACAAATTCTGCTATAGGAGATGGTGTCCTCACACTGCTGAAGACTTCATGCAGCAGAGCAGTCTGTGAAATAACCCTCAGCCCCCAGCAAAGGCCAGGACCTGCAACAGCCTGGCTGGAGGCTTTTGAGTCAGATTTGGTCTCCCTCCAGGGGCTCTATAAAAGGAAAAAACAGCAACCTAGAAGTCGTGTGAGTTCAAGTCCTAACACAGGAAAAAGCCAGAGCACAGCTCCTGAAGTCTTCTCCCTCTTGCACTCAGGCCTTCTACAGGTAACGCTCCCACCAAAAGCATGCTAATAACCTTGTGCCCAATAGTCCACTCACATGACTGAGATAGGGCTTTGGTAGCATTTCTGCTTGGTATGCATCACACTTCCCAAGTGACCCTTTTTGGCCAAGATCTCCCCTTCCAGCATCCAAGACAACAAAAGGCGGTTGCCTTTCCCACCTCCCAAGGCCTTTTCAGCTCTTCCCTGTGGCCTCTACAGTAAATTTTGCCTTGTGATTTTCCCTCTTTGTCTAGCAGGACCTATTGCTGGTCCTGTTCTCCAAGTACACAGGCCTTTCCTCAGACTCACAAGACACCTGTGGCTGCTACCCTTTTCACGGGTATTTATCCCTCAACCAACCTCAACAGAGCACCAGGCCTTACTCAGTCCCCGTTTGCTCTTCAGATTAAACCTGCTGATTAAACTAAACATGCCCCTCATACCCTGCTACATGTGCAAATTAAAGCTGAACAGCAAACAGCTATAAAGTTAGTACAACTTTATAGGTCTAACTTTACAATTGGTTGGACCTTCTTAAGGGGCAATAGATACTTTGCACGTGTAGCTGGTCTCAGTTCAATTGCACAGTTAACCTGTTAATTGCACAATAGCTGTAACATATAGAAGAAGCCTCTGCATTAGCTGAACCCTAGACTAGGGTTAGGGCTTGCACACCCTCATGTTCATACAGAGAGTCAGTGGGAGCTTTGCCAGAGTGAGGCCAGGGAACCTGGCTGACAAATAGGGATGTCAAAACATGGCCTGATAATGCAGACTCGGGACTGTAGATAACAAGATTGTGCCCAACAGTTGCCTATTTCCATCAAAGGTATAACAACCTAAACAGAAGGTGCAATGCTGCAAAATACAAGTGTTGATACAGAACCATGACTACGGCTAGGGACAGAAGTTACACATGAACTGGTTTAAGTGATCAGAAACTGGTTTAAACCTAGAACAGAACAGAAGTGTGGTGAATATATACCAGTTTCAAAATGGCTGAAATTGGTTTAAGATATACCTGGTTGAATGCAGTATCAGACTTAACTGACTTGAGTCGAACTGGTTCACGAAACTTCTGTTCCAGACTCTTTGCTGGTTCAAGTTAAATCAGAGTCCGTGGCATCCCAGCATACTTTTCAGCCCTGGGCGGAGCTGTGCTGTCTGCTCCAGAGAGCAGGGCTGGCTCTGCTCCTCTGCTTTCTAGCTGGAGCAGTGAGGGCTGGCTGACAAGGGGGAGGGAGGGGAGAAGGGCTAGCATGGCTGGGGATGCAGCCCAGTCTGTAAGGGGGGCTGCCCCACCCCCAGGCAAACCCCAGCTGGGGTATGGGGCCAGGGAAGGGGCTAAACACTAGCGGTGTGCAAAATTTCACTGGCTGTTTCGATTCAATACTGTTTCGACTAATTTCAAGCTTGAAACACTGAAATCAAAATGAAGGGCTTCGAAACAGCCTCAAAACAATACGAGGCTAATCAAAATGTTTCAAAATTTTTTAAATGTTTCACGTTTCGAAGCCAGCAGTGAGAGACAGGGGAGAACCATGACTGTACTTCCAGCAGCAGCCAGGAGCGGAGCCCTGGCTCTCCCCATTTCCTGCTGCTGGAAGCTGATAACAGCACAGGGGAAAGGAACTTAGCCCGGGCTCAGTTTCCCTCCCCAGTGCTGCAATCTGGGGGAGAGGAAGAGTCAGCCCAGCTGGGCTCACTCCCATCCCCTGCACCTGATTGCAGCATGGGAAGTGGTGGGAGTGAGCCCAGCTGGGCTGACTCTCCACCCCTGAGCCCAATCTAGTGCCGGGGATGGAGAGTCAACTCAGGTGGGCTGACGCCCTGCCCCTTGTGCGATCTAGTACTGGGGTTGGGAAGTCAGCCCAGCTGGGGTGACTTTCCACCCCCAGCTGAACATCGAAACAGCCTTTCAGTGTTCATGGAACAGAGTGAAACAGCTGTTTCAAATCAAAATGAAATTCGATACGGAACAATGTTCCTTTGAACTGTCGAAACTGACGGTGAAATGGAATGGTGCCATTTCACAAAGCCCTACTAAACACCCCTTCCCCTGCTCAACTTACTGCTGGCTGCAAGTGTGGACTACTAATCCCAGAGGCACCTGGAAGCAGGAGGAGGAAGTGATCAGCATCCCTGCAGAGTCCTGCTGCTCTGATTTTGGACTGCAAATCCTAGAGACCTCAGGGGCAGCAGAAAGAAGAAGTAAACACACAGCCTAGCACATGGGTGCTCTAGCACCCCGCAGCTTCTGGCTTAAGCTACTGCAAGCATGTGGCTGCATTTCCTGAATCAAAAGTAAATGTCTGCTCCCTTCTGTTTCAATTTAATCTGTGCAGTTTAGACTAACCTTCAAACTGAATCGATTCAGCCTCGGGCTTTCTGACTGTCTGTACTTAGCCTATATGTTACAGGGAGACAAAGACAAGTAACAAAGAAAATAAAAAGAAACAAAATGAGAACAATCAAAAGCTAGAAGTATAACTGCTGGTACACTAGGGTTCTGTCTTCCCTGTTCAGGCAGCTGTGTAAGGAATACAGGCTCAGACTTCACCTAGACACTAAACAGCCATGTTCCAGTATAATACAAGAAAGTTATTGCTTGTATTTCCATCTGGAATTGTTAACATTGGTGTAAAGCTGGGGACAGACATTCAAAAAGCCTGAGCCTGAATTGCTTCAATCTTTGCAGGTTAGTATAACCTGGCTAGGCTAAATCACTTTGTAACTGCACACACATCCCCTCTGGACTGAAAAAATTCAGGCAAATGCCTGCAGTGACTCAGGCTAGAGCAGCCCTCCCTCCCCTTATGCAGGGCTGAGCTGAGGGGTGCATGGAGAGGCCCAGACAGGACACTGATTAATATCTCACCTCCCTGACTACCCAGCAAGGAACTGTTATCACCCCTAATTCAGTGTTTATTAACCCATTAAGAAAATAAAGCCTCATTAGGTCAGGCTCTTCTTAAACAGCTTTTCCAAGGAAGGACATTAAGCTACCTGTTCATTAGCTCCAAAAAGCCTGTCTGCCTTTGCCGTTTCCCACAGCAAAGACTGTAGCCAAAATGTGGTCTGCTAGCTAATACTGAGGTGTCTGGGAAAGGCAGAGGGGTGGGGGAGGGCATAATTCCTGCTTAACAGGGAGGAGCCACGCAGATGTTCTGTGCCTGTAAGTCTCTGCCAGAGCTCCACCCAGGGAGCAAAGGGCAGGGGCCAGCCCTATAATGGAGCAGAGAGCCCCTCCCAACCCAGAGAGTATGCCGGGATGTTGGGGGAGTCTGGTTTAATTTAAACCAGCAAGGGGTCTGGGTCAGACATTACATAAACCAGTTTGACCCAAATCAGTTAAGTCTGACACTGATTCAACCAGGTTTCTCTCAAACCAGTTTCAGCCATTTTCAAACTGGTTTATGTGCACTGAACATCTGTTCTGTTACAGGTTTAAACCAGTTTCTGATCACTTAAACTGGTTTATATGTAATGTCTGCCCCTAGCCTAAGTGTTTAACTTACAGAGTGGTAAGTGGATGTAAACTGGTATTTCATCCCCTACATCTCTAAGTGAGGTCTGTGTCTTTGACTTAATTCTATAAACAGACACATCCAGCTCTCTGCTGGGTTTGCGCAAAGGGAAATACATAGTACCGGCAAAGCCCTTGGTAGACTTGATCTTGTGTTCCTCTGTACGCAGGACTACAAGCAAAAGATGGCTTGCTGCTCTCTTGCACTATGGATTTATGCTTCTTCTAAGGCACGAAGGCTTGTTCCAGTTTTCCATGAAACCAATGGCAACTTTGCCATTAACTTCAATGGGAACACAGCCAGACTTACCACAGCAATTCTATTTGCTTCCTACCCAGAAGACCTTTGGACAGGATTTTCAAAGCAGCCCACAAAATTTAAGCCATTTTCATTAAAAATTCTGGTGCCTGATTTATGTTCTTTTAAAAATCCCTATAATGAATAATGGGGCCTGAGCCATGTTTTTAGTAAAATAGGCGTTCCAAATATTATCTTTTCAAATATTCTTGCTTTGAATTTTTGTAACACTATCATTTGCATCTGTCACATTATGCTGTGGGACATAGTTTACTACATAAGTGATGGAATATGATAAGTCAGTACACGCAGGTGTGCTGCAAACAAAATCAATGTAATCATGAGCTTCAGAAAATTGCTTTTAATTTTATGTTTATCCATATAATTCTGTTAAATTATTTGGGCAGGTTATAGATGTATTTTTCTTTTATGCAACTGGTTTGAAATGGCTAATTTGCCTGTGTACAAGTGGAAATTTACTCACATTTTAGTATAAACAAAACTGCAGGTCCAGTCTTACATGCATAAATACACTAAGCAGCAAGGCTATAATGCAGATACTTATAATAAAAGCATTTCTAAAGATTCTTGAAGCAAGGGTGGATAAAGAGACAGACAGAGAGGTACACAAGAGTGTATTTCACTCAAAAAGACGCAAGTTGGTCATGGGTCTCTCTTACATATCCAGTCCCCTAAACTTTAAAGGGAAGATGTCTAAAGTAGCACATGAAGAATTAACTGCCTGATCTCTGTAAGAGGTATAGAAATCACTCCTGAGTGCATGACTAAAAACAGGCCTCTAAATATCTACTTAAAATATCTATTCTGAAGAACAAAGAACTGATAATGGGATATGGAGCTTTTCATTTCTAGGTCACCAGTTCAAACCTAGCATATGCCTACGGTGGCCAAGAGTCATTACCATTTGAACACTATTTGGTTCCCTACGTGAAATGAGTTATTGATTTTCCCCATCTCAGAGCGGATATTATCCACATCATGAAAGCCAACCAGAAAGCCATGTGGTCGGGGTTCTCTCAAAAGAGAAGGACTGAATAAGCCAAAGACACTCACAACTAGAGAGCGTGTTACCAGGCCAGGGTGTAGGCATATACCTAGGACATCACTGCAGTACCTTGCACTACCATCGTTCCATCCTACTGCTGAACAGAGGAGTCTACTCTGTAGCACTGTCACCTAGCATCTTTATCACTGAAAATAGCTCATTTCTTTCAGTTGCAATATAATGAGAATTTTATACAGGCTGGTTCAAAGCAAAGCTAATATAGAACCAAATTCTGACTGCTGATAAAACAGCAGAACTTTTAAGCAATTTGGGGCAGGATTTTAATCTTTTACAGGTCCATAAAGTGCCATGAACGCCAAGAGCACACTATAAAGTAAGGACACAAGCAAAAAGTTGTTTTAGGAAACTTCTCACCTGGGTAGAGTTGGCCTGGTGATTAAGATACCTTACAAATCCTTAATAAAATATAATTAGGAAAATAGAATATTACTGTCTTTTTTTTTCCCTCACAGCATTTTGCTTGACTCGTGTCAAGAGCAGTATAGCTTCATCTGGGACTGAAAAGTTCTGATTTGCATATGTTAAAAGGGAAAACCCAGGTTTTAATCTAACCATGACCCCAGAAATACTGAGGCTTGCACAAGATCACATGGTAAAATTCAAGAAGAAAAAGAAAATATTGTACTTGAAGTCTCTTCTAGTTTTGGCCTGATTCCCAGTACAGTGATTAGTGTAAACCACAGAAATACTCATTAGCAGGGCAGGGATCCTTAGAGCTTAGCGCTTGTGTTAATGGTATAGTAATAACAAGAACGTCATCAAGCCTGTGCTCCTCGTGGCTATCTGCCACAGTAGGAGATCGGGGGGTCACTTTCAGAGGGTGGATCAATCCTGGCTGCTTTGGAAATACCATAAAAAGCCTCATGCATTACAGCAAGAGTGCAACAGTTCAGCAGGCACCAAAGCAAAAGCGTTCACCACTAACAACAGCTCCACACATTCAAAACATGAAGCAGCCCCTGAAAATTAATAAGAGCTTTTAAGCAATCTTTGCTTTTTTTTAGGCCTGGCACCCTAATCCCAAGGGTAGGATCTTACTTTCTGCATAATCTGAAAAGCTGAGTTACCCCCTTAACCACAAGACTCCAGGAGCTGACGACTTCCGAAAAATACTTAGCATCATAGTTTCATAGTTTCATAGTAGCTAGAGTCGGAAGGGACCTAGGTAGATCATCTAGTCCGACCCCCTGCCTTAGCAGGAAAGAGCACCGGGGTCAGATGACCCCGGCAAGGTGCTCATCTAACTTCCTTTTAAAAATCCCCAGGCTAGGAGCCTGCACCACTTCCCCTGGAAGCTGGTTCCAGGCCCTAGCTGCCCTGACTGTGAAGTAGCGCCTCCTAATATCTAATCTAAACTTACCCTCCGCCACTTTGTGACCGTTATTCCTGGTCACTCCTGGCAGCGCACGGGGGAACAGGGACTCCCCCAATACCTGCTGATCCCCCCTGACTAGTTTGTAGCAGGCCACAAGGTCCCCCCTTAACCTTCTCTTGTGGAGGCTAAACAGGTTCAGGTCCCGTAGCCTCTCCTCATAAGGCCTGCCCTGCTGACCCCTGATTATACGAGTGGCCCTCCTCTGAACTCTTTCCATATTGTCCACGTCCCTCTTGAAGTGCGGCGCCCAGAACTGGACGCAGTACTCCAGCTGCGGCCTGACCAGTGCCGCATAGAGGGGGAGGATCACCTCCCTGGACCTGCTCGAGATGCATCTGTGGATGCATGACAGGGTACGATTGGCCTTCTTGACTGCCTCCCCACACTGCCGGCCCATGTTCATCATGGAGTCAATGACGACTCCAAGATCCTTTTCCGTCTCCGTGCTGGCAAGAGGGGAGTTCCCCAACCTGTAAGTGTGGTGCCGGTTCTTCCTCCCCATGTGCAACACCTTGCACTTATCAGTGTTAAACCCCATCCTATTCTCATCCGCCCACCGTTGCAACCTGTCAAGGTCAGTTTGTAGCCTATTGCACCCTTCTAGTGCACCCACATCCCCCCACATCTTAGTGTCATCAGCAAACTTGAACAGGGTGCTTTCTACCCCCTCATCCAAATCACTGATGAAGATGTTGAACAGTGCGGGCCCGAGGACCGAGCCCTGCGGAACCCCACTGCCCACGTCCTTCCAGGTCGAGAAGAACCCATCCACTACCACCCTCTGGGTGCGGCCCTCCAACCAGTTGGCGACCCATTTGACCGTGTGGGCATCGACACCACAGTCTCCCAGCTTTTTGATGAGGACAGGGTGAGAGACAGTGTCGAAAGCCTTCCGGAAGTCCAAAAAGACTACATCCACAGCAACCCCTGCGTCTAATGATTTGGTGACCTGATCGTAAAAGGCCACCAGGTTGGTCTGACAAGACCTGCCACTGATGAACCCATGTTGGTTGCCCCTGAGCATGCATTCCCCCGCAAGGCCCTCCTGGATGTGTGCCAGGATAATTTTTTCAAAGAGCTTACCCAGGATTGAGGTCAGACTAACTGGCCTGTAATTTCCCGGGTCCTCTTTTTTTCCCTTTTTGAAGATAGGGACCACATTGGCCCTCTTCCAGTCCTCCGGCACCTCGCCAGAGCACCACGAGTGCTCATAGAGCCGCGCCAGGGGTCCCGCAATGACCTCAGCCAGTTCCTGTAGAACCCTAGGGTGAAGATCGTCCGGACCAGCGGACTTGAACACGTCCAGCCTCTCCAGAAGTACCCTAACTAACTCCTCGCTAACCCTTGGCCCAGGCGTGTCTCTCTCGGGGCCCGAAATTTTGTCATGAAGATCATGACAAAATTGAGATTTGGCAACAGGGCGCTAAGAGTCAAATTCCCAGGGCCATTACATATGCTGTATCCCGAGAGCGCGTAGATGGGACTCCAGATTATGTTTATCTTGTGCGCAGCTGTAGCTCTGCTTCACGTGAGTCCCTCCCCAGCCGTAAGTAGCAGGTCTCATCTTGTACTGGATTTCTGCCTGGCAGGAACAGTACAATGTTTTGAATTGTAACATCACACTGTTGGTATGCTATTGCTTTCCTATAGCACGCCCTGAAAATATCTATAGCAGGGTTTTGAAAACTGGCTCCATTGTAAAACTTTAAATAATTGCACCCCCAAAGATCTGGGTCAGGCTTCACCAAACACAATAATGATAATCAGGCCTGGTGCATGGAAGTAGCCAATCTAAAGTCATTCAGAGACATAAACCACCTCCGTGCTTGCGCACTACTGAGCTCCAACCATATCACTAACGCTAACAAATAAGAAATATTCCAGTGGCTGGAAACTAAAGCCAGAAAACTCAAATTAGAAATGGGAAACTATATTCTAATATACAGTGCAACATGGAAGGTGATCAACCACTGAAACAAACTCCCAAGGGAAATGAGGTCTTCTCCATTTCTCAGTGCCTTCAGATCACGACTAGATTTCCTCCTGGAAGGGTATGTTTTTGGCAAACAGTGACAGAGTTCAACCCAGGGTCCCACTCCCTGAAATCATCCCATGGATTTCAACGGGGACCACGCGTGACACAGAGACTTTGCAGCACCTGGGCCTCACAAATAAGCATTTTCTACTTGTGCAAGTGGCTCAGGAGTTGACAGCTTACTGCAAAGGAAGTGTCCAAAACTAGCTAAAGGCTGTTCCTGAATTGGACCCTAACCCTGCCATCTCCCACATGTAAGGTATGGAGCATGTTCCAGAAGGCATCTCCCACGTAATGCTACAGCAACCTACACTGCTGCCAGGAATAGAAAAGAAAAAGTATATCAGACCTGAGCAATTAAGTTCTCTGTGCAATGCAAGTTGGAGAAGCATGCTAGGAAAAAAGCAGCACAGAAAACCAACGGGATGAATTACAAGCATCGGCGCTAACAGATAAAAGAATAGTTTCTTTCTTTGGTTCAATAATGTATTATGGAGGAAAAAGCTTATGCTGACAATGAAAAATGTAACAAGCTAGACTATAAATAAACTTGCAGTTACAGTTCATTTTATCATAGGGAGTTCTAAATTGAATTTAAGATTCGCATTTTGTTGGAAAATTCTACCCTGCTCAGACGCCAAACCTGCCAATTTTGAGCCAATATGACCCTCTAAATGGAGTGTCGAGTTTGGGAGATTCAGCATTAAACGGAGAGAAAACCGGTCGCTTCTAAGACATTTTATGTCTGTATTTAAGCAAGAGTCGTTAATGGAAGAAGAGAATAAAAATAAACCCGTAGCTCCTGTTTGTTATCCTGCTTTGTTTAAAAAATTTTTTTTTTAATCCCTATGTACAGGACTAAAAGCTACAAAATCTAATCAACTGCTCACAGCAGGAATCCAAAAGTGCCACTTACAGTGTACAGCAGACTGACATATAATCATGGCTGAAACAGAATTACAGTTCACAGCACCACGTAACTTCTGTTGATCTCTGCTGGCGCTCGTGGGGGGAGGCAGGAGGAGGAACGCAGTCCAGCAGCCATCCCCTCATCAAATAAATAAAATGCAAGGCTAGCCTACTGCCAAACTAAACATCTTACGGGGTCACTGCATATGGAGAGGCAAAAGCACAATTGTCCCACCCCAGGTGATCAATTCTTTTTTTTTTTCCCCATTCACATGGCTCGAACAACTCCCCCTCTCATCCACCTACTACTTCTCCTAGGTATGATATTTACTGTTAATTAAAAGAAAAAGAGACCAAAGAAGGATTAGTTCCATAAGATACAAAGAACAGCGCTTGGCAGGGTTTTAAAACGCCGTCTTAAGGAGTAAATGCACAAATGCCTGGGCAGCTCCGACTTGCCTGAAAACACAGCCTGCAATTTCATTTTCCCAATAACATATTCGTGGCACGTTTTGTCACCATAGTCTTTCTGTAAAGTGCCTATGTTCACCTGGCTCGGGGGCAGCACCACGACATAAAACCCAAGGAATTAGAAATGAAAATTTAGCTAATTGTGCTTCATTAGATCTGCTCTGTTCACCGGTTGAACTGACGCAGCACAAAAGGGCGACGTTACTGCAATCGGGCAACACTCTCCACCTTGCTTTCGCATTGCAAAAGAAATAGCACCACAACGTGGATGGCTTCTGTAGACCTTTTGAAGCCACAGTGAAGACTGCATGGAACAGGAGGAATTGGGGAATCGAGCTGCTGTTCAGGATTGCTACAGTCAAGGGCTGATGTGACCCCTGATGACAACACCGCTTTATCACACTGCAGCATCACTGATACAGAAGTTTTTACTAGCTAGGCGTGTGCCATGTAAGGGCTGGAAATTCTCCTCTCAACCCTTACATAATGCTAGGTGATTCTGTTAGCAAAGCAAAGGGTGCAATTTAAGACCACAGCCAGATCTTTGTAAGAAGACTGCCATTTACTATTAGACAGGTTTCTTGAGTCCTCACACTTATTCTGTCGGTTCCTGTTCAGCCAACTCAATGCGGGCCGGATTTTCAGGATTACAGAGCACCCATTGGGCTAATGTGGCTAAGCCATGCCCGTTTCTTTAGCCAGGAAATGCATGGGAGCAATATTTGATTACTTGTCACTCCTCGAACCAAATGACAAGGTGGGAAGGAGGGTGACCTTTTGATTTAGTTTGGAGTAAGGCTCAAACTCTCATTTCTGCATCCATAGCAAGAGGCCTTAACCTCTGTGTCTCTGCGTCCCCGTATTAAAGATTAATGAGAAATGAATAGAACAGCAATGAAATCAAGAACATGTGTTGATACGTGGCTGGTATGAGACACAGAGCCTAGACCTTACAAAAAAACAGAGAGGTGTCCCTCCAGACCAGAACTGCAAAGGGCCGAGCCATCGAGGCACTCGCACCTGGACCGTGAGAAACCAGCTACAAGATGTGCCTCATTCAGTCCTTTCCAATCCTAATTTGTTTGTTGGTAGTCACAAGACACTTATTTGGAAGAAAAGAACCCCACAATAATTTGCCATCAGTAAATCCTTCTAAGTTAAAAACGCCATGGTCGATAAGAAAAAGTCAACGTTTGCCAAGTCATCACTGTCAATCCATGTGAGACACTGGCCTAATGCTGTTGTAACTCAGGTGTATGTGATAACTGCTGGGAAACACTGGCTTGGAATCATTTACCATAACGCAAAAGTCCATTTTTGCTTACCAGTGAATCAGCATTGATTATAATGGAGATTTGCCAGCATATGTCTGGTGGAATGAAGCAGGAAATAAAACAGACCCCAAACCTTCAAAGTCTATTGTCTCTTCTGCTAAGTCTTTTAGAAGATGCTTGAAAAATCATTCCAACTTTCTCCAACAATGTGTTTGGTCAGCCAGGAGTTTCTAGGTGTTATCCACTTGATAAACTGAGAAATAACAGTTTTCATTATTAATCTACTCTCAGCCAACATGCTCTAAGTTCATCATTACCATTTTTACTTTAAAAAAATGATTATATACTTTTCCTTTATAGCAAGGGCTCAAGAGTGACAGATGATCCATCAGTTTATCTGCTGATTTTTAACTACAGCATTTTGCATTCATTATTCCCTACTTAAATCACTCTTTTAAAAAGAGGAATAACTTATTTCCTCCTCTTGACACTAAAGAAATTAAATGGTACACCATTAAGAAGAGTGCTTATCTGACAAAATGAAACACTGGTTATATACCTATGA